>NW_024424119.1:7571398-7646625 GCF_017311325.1 Ursus maritimus
ACAACAGAGATGGCAAATGTAAACCCCCTTGTGTATACACCCCACAAATTTAAAAATAAAAAAATGAAAGTGGGGGAGATTATACACTTGAAGGGGTTTATGAGTTCCTGCCTTTGGTTTGGAAGACAGCAAGGCCCACCTCTCTCAATTACAAGATGTTATTCCTTGGTGTGTGTGTGTGTGTGTGTGTGTGTGTGTGTGTTTTAACATTTATTTATATATTTGAGAGTGTGAGAAAGTGAGAGAGAGAAAGAAAGAGCACAAGCAGAGGGTGGGGCAGAGGCAGAGGGAGAAGCAGACTCCCCAGCTGAGCAGGGAGCCCGATGTGAGGCTCAATCCCAGGACCCTGGGATCATGACCTGAGCTGAAGGCAGATGCTTAACTGACTGAGACACCCAGGCGCCCTTGTGGTTGTTTTTTTAAAACATGATGCTACTTCTAAGACACACACCAAGAAGGGATTATTAGTAAATTCTCTGGCTACTGTCTGGCATCATATTTTTTGGATTTTGTTTCCACGGGCCACCATCATGACAAGCAGAGTGAACCAGTGAACCAAACCGAGAGTGGGCACACACGGTCAATGCTACCCCTGCTCCACTCTCGTCGTCCAGCATGACCCTGCATGGCAGCTGTGCCATAGCTTCTCTGCAGAATAACGTGACAGTGCCCTCCAGGAAGGAAGCCGACACTACATGATTACGCTCTCCCTACAAATATCCAGTGTTAGAAGAGTTTTCTGACTCCATGGCAGGGAAAGGTGGGCACCAACTCTTCCTTTAGAGATGACTGGCTACCAATTTATTTGAAAGAATTAATACAATGGAATCTATATGACGCAAACTGTCAACACAGTTGCTCAATCTGGCCATGAACTAAGCAAACCTCCCCCTATCTTGCCAGCCAATCACTATCATGGAGCCATCATTCTTTCCCTTTTAAGGCTCCAGGAAATCACACACCGGAAGCACATAGAAGAGCTGCCACAGACATCGACGCCCTGTCCCCAGATTATCATCCTGTCTCCCTTCATTTTGCTTGCTGCTTCTTGACCTTCCTTTGCTCTCTGATAGCCACTTGGCTCCTTGCCTGGCTTCTCAAGGGCCCCTCTTGCTCCTCTTGTTCTAGTATTTCAATACGGCTTTATGCCTTGACTCCCCTTTCCTAATTTTGATAGTCTCACTTAGGTCCCACCCACTGTGACCCCCCAAGCGCACCAGGATGAGGTCACCTCCCTCACTCCACCTCCCCACTGAGAAGCCATCCCCGGCTGTGTGCATCAGCAGACAATCTTCTCCAAAGGTGACACCACAGCTCAGGGCTATCCCCTTTAAGAGCTTCTTTAAAGGAAATTTTTATAATGTTCGGCATAAACCCAGGTAGGTTGACTGCACAGTAGTTTAACCACTAATCTACAGCCACCTGACGTAATTATTTCTCTATTTCCCTGGGAAGTCTCCAGAGGCATGTCTCTAGTTTACAGCCTAGTTCTGTCCCAACCCTAATTCTGGAAGACCACAGGCATGGACTATTTCAATAACCTCTTACCTAAAGTGATTTCATCCAATTTTGCCATGTCCCAATCATATCTATATCTACATGTATACACATTTAATCTTTATATATGATATATCAAATTTATCTTTCTAAAGAATGTACTGTTATCTCATTCCCTTTCTGTAAAACCCTCAGTGGCTCCCCTTCACTTATGCTTACAAAGCAAATTCCATCCCCGGAGCATAATGTGCAAAACCCCCACACGTACAGCCCCCAAAATCTGACCCCAACACTCACACACATGAAATTCACAACTAGCTAATAAGCACATGGAAACTTGTTCAGCATCTTTAGCCATCAGGCTACGCAAATGAAAACCACGGTGAGACACTATCTATACAACCAATAGAGTGCCTAAAATGAAAAAGGCCGAAAGCAATGTGACCGCAGGCTACCTTTCTCTGTCATCTAATAATTCCCTTCACAAATTCTCAGCTCCAAACCGGACCACTCCCACTTCTCTGAAGACCCTCACCGTCCTGCTTCTCTATGTTGCCTGCATCCCCCCTGAAATGCCCTGGTGGTGGACAGGCCAGTCTGCCTGTCACCTCATGTTGTCCACATCCTAACCCTCTGAACCTGTGTGTTACATTAAATGACAAAGGGGCATGAGGGGAAAGCTTAAAATGGGGAGATTATGCCAGATTATCCAGAGGGGCCTTTAAATGTGGAAGAGAGAAGCAGAAGAGGAGGTCAGAGTGATGTGATAAGAACTCCATCCACTATTGCTGCTTTGAAGATGGAAGAAGAGGTCAACAAGTCAAGAAAATGGGCAGCCTCTAGAAGCTGGAGAGCACAAGGAAACCCATGTTCTCCTAGAGACCCCAGAAAGGAATTGCTGTCCTGCTCACACCTTGATTATAGCCTGTGAACCTCTCGAGGGACTTCTGACACTCAGAACTGCTAGAAAATATATTTGTTATTTTAAGCTACAAAGTTTGTGGTAATTCATTACAGCAACAACAGAACACTAATGCAGCCCTCCTTGTAAGTTGCTGCTCATTGAAACACTTTTAAGGAAGGTCAATCCAACCAGATTTGACCCCTCTGTTCTCTGACCTCCATGGTGATTATTTATCTCTCTCTCATGGCACATAACATATTTTGCTTTGCAGTCCTTTTCCCTCCCATTTAATCAATCACTTTATACTGTCCATTTTTACTAGACATATTTATGGTACCTGCCCTGCTATAGTCCTTCTGTCACAGTATCCATGCTCTGCACCATCTGACTACCTCCCTTCCCCCAATCAGCTAGAAGCGACATCTCACAGGGAGAGTCGAACCAAAGCTGGCTGGGGCTGGCCTAGTGTGAAAGGATGAAGCGAACTCATCAGTCAGCTCTCCTTGGGAAATGTGATGGTCAGCATCTGTTGGAGAGTCTCAACTGGTCTTACAGGACTAGGGTTAGGACAGTCATTCTGTATAATGAGGGAAGTGGCCAGATAGGAGAGGAGACTGAGGTAGAAATGAAGGGAGATAGTAACTCCATGAGATGAAGGGAAAGGGAAGGGGGGAGCAACGAGCAAGGGAGTTTTCAGTTTTCCAGTTTTGTGAGGAATAAAGTATTCTCTCTCTTCTCTTCCTCTCTCTCTCTCCTCTCTTCATGCCAGCAAGCATGTCAAAGAGCACCCACGCCATGCTTCTCTCAGGCTGGAGAGATTGCCAGTCTCTCATATGGGTCAAACATGGCCCCTCCAGCTCCAACTTTTTCCCCTAATCGTCTCTTGCTTGAGCTTTTTTTAACAATCTCCCATCTCATTTTTATGGTCTTGCCTTCTTCCAATTTATAGCCACTTCAACCAGCCTCTTTTTCTAAAACATGAATCAGAATATCTCCCTTTCCTGCCTACAACCTTTCAATGGCTGCCTACGGTCTTCAGGGGTAAGTCCACATTGCTATCTGACCTTGACCTCACCTATCTCCTCATTCATCTTGCTCCTCCTCTTTCTTCCATTCTCTGCATCCCCAAAACCCACAGCTCCCACATTCTAGATTTTAGCCAAGAGTGTTGAATTCACACTGTGTATCAAAACCATTTGTGGAGTGTTTTAAAAATGTGTAATGTTCAGGGGTGAGAGAGTATATGGAAATTCTCTGTACTATCTGCTCAGTTTTACTGTAAACCTAAAACTGCTCAGAAAAATAAAGTGTATTAAATGTAGCCAGGTGCCACCATGGATATTTGGGGTGGGATGGCTGGTGAATCTGTTGCACGTTCAGAAGTAAGACCACAGTTCGGTCCATGCTGACCACTCACCATTCCCTCTGAGACACAGTTTCTACATTGTTATTTCTGGACTGGTATTTCTGGAGAGCCATTATTCAGCCCTCAAGGTCTAGTTCATAGGTCACTCCACTGTGAAACTCTCCCCAACTTTCCAGATGGAACAAATCATTTTTTCCACACTGGTCCCATATTTCTTTGGGCATACCTCTACAGTGGCATTTATTACAGAAGAGCTTTTCCCTTTGCATCTGTCTCTTCTGCTAGAATATATACCCTGTGCTTTCCACATATTTGCATCCTCCACTGTACAAGTTAAATGCCAGACACATTGTGGACCTTGTAATGTTTAATAGAGGAATATACACGATTTATTTTATGAATAAATAAGCAGTTAAATGGCTTATAGCTAATATTTATTGAGCATTTACTATGTGTTGACCCTGTTCCAAGAGCTCTAAGGGCACTCTCTAGGTCGACACATACAAGTTGAAATAGGCACTTTTATTTGTCATTTTGCACAAGAGTTAAGTAACTTGTGTGCCACACAAATGGGTTCTAACCGGGGCAGCCCTGGTCCCAGCGACCACTATTTTTTGCTGTTTCCAATGTACTAAAGGAATACCAAAGATTCAGGCTCTCTGCTGTGAGGATATCCGCCTTTATTCACTCAGTACTTTTCCTAGTTTAACTTCTGGGATTCAAAACTGTCACCCGTTGTCATGTCTGTATGCGAGGTTGGTTTTATCAAGGAATGTAATAAATAACATGCTAAAATTCACCCATAAGTGCAAGATGGTTGTGGAAACCAGATGAGTTACGCTCAAGTCCTTGTTCTATGATTTACTAACTATGCAACCCTGAGCAAGTCGTTTAACCTCTCTTTGTCTCAGTTCTTCTCCGTAGAGCAAAGACATTAATAATACCTACCTGCTATCATATGAATGTCTGCGTCTCCCCAAAATTCATGTATTGGAATCCTAACACCCAACGTGATGGTATTTGGAGGCAGAGCCTTGGAGGGTAATTTGGTCATGAGTGTGGAGCCCTCATCTATGAGATCCGTGCTATCATACAAGAGATTCCACAGAGCTCCCTAGCCCCTTCCACTGCAGACACAGCAGGAAGGGGCTGACTATTAGCCAGGAAGAGGGCCTGCACCTCAACCTGACCATGTTGGCACTTTGATCTTGAACTTCCCAGTCTCCACAACTGCGACAAATAAATTTTTATTGTCTGCGTGCTACTCGGTCTCCAGTATTTTGTTATTAGCAACCCGAACAGACTATGACACCACTTCATTATTGGGAAGATTAAATATGTAAAGCAGTCTCTATGCTGGGAGTATCGAGAGTGCTGGGTAATAGCTGTGGGGTTATGTACTTTATATAACCAAATCTAATCGCAGCAGGTTTCAGCCACAGCAAGGAAAGCCCAAATCATTCAGGGAGATGCCTTGGAAACTTTACCCTCTCAAAGTCTTGAGGTTACAAAACTTGCATGAACAGCAAATTACATGTATTCTGTAATTTCTGATGACCCTTGGCCATTTTCTTTTGTTTAATTGAAAATTCATAGCACAAACAATGTAACTTGCTGGTCTGTCTCCTGGGAGTCAACTCTGTGGGGATAGGTCACAAACTTAAGATTTATGGCATGTTTATATAATTGCTATAATTTATAGTCCTTTTGAAGTTAGCTTTGGAGCCAGCAGGAGACAGACCCTATCACAAGGGCAGTTGCAACCAAATCCTCTCCAGGAGACAGGCCAGGTTGCTGCCATACCCACTCCAGAGTGGCTCCCATGCTTCTGGCACTTGGCAAGGATCATAGTAGAACTTTTCCAGAAAACTCTGGTGATTTGTTACCCAAGTTCACATCAAAAGTGCAGGACCGAGCATCCGCCACAAAGACTGGGAGACAAAAGGGCCTCCAGAGACCAGTCAAGAAGCAGAGGACCGACCCTCTTTTATGTGCCAAAATAGATGACTTAATTCAACATAAAACAAGAAAAGAAAGTTGCCAGACATCTCGGAAGGTCCATAAAATGCTAGTCAACAAATATTTATTGAATGCCTATCCTGAGTCCCAAGCTAGCTCCAAGCCTGCCTCTTCATCCTGCACCCTACTACCTGCTAATATAATTTAAATAGCTGGACATTCTCAGTAGGTGGCCCATAGTCACATCTCCCAGAAATGTTTGGTTTGGTTTTTAGAGTGTTTCTTAAAAAAAAAAAAATGTTTCCAAAATTTTAAAAGGGGGGAGATGTCAAATACAATTTATACATCTCTGGTTTTTCTTAAAAAATCAGGGGATCTGGTGACCCTGGGCCTACCATTCTTCATGACAACAATTGGCATCTAGTGGGTGGCAGCTGTCCCCTCCCACAGGACAGAAATGAGCAAGTTTACTCTGTGGCCCACCCCCTCCCCCATCTTCTACTCTGTAGGCATTCGAGATTGCAACGGCAGTTTGTATCTGAAGTTTTAAGGAAGGACTTTACTATGATGTTGGACTAAGTGATGACTCAGTACCTGTAAAAGGGGTTCAGATTTTGAATAGCACAACCGTAGTTTTACACACCTACAATATATATATGGGTTTACCTTTGTCCTCTTTCCATGGACAAGGACACAGATTAATATAGTGGAGAAAGAATGTGCTTTGGGGTCAGCCAAAGTGGATTAAAATGCTGGCATTCCCTCTCTTAGCAGTATAACTGGAGAACTCTCTCTGAGTCTCTGTTTTCTCTTTTATACAATGGAGATCATTAAATCAGCCTCACAGGGACGTTGCGAGGTTTAAATTAATACTTTTGTGCTTTGCTCATACTGCTGCTTTAGCCTGGAAATTTCTCAGCATGTCCACCCTTTGTCAAGCTGACAAACTTCTCTTATGGATCAAGACCCAGAGAAAGACACCATTTATTCTCCAAAGTTTTCCAACCCTCACCGGCCCCAAGTCCTCCACTGCACTGCCCCGGGAAAAAGGAGCACTCACACTTTTGGGTTCCTATATTTCTCTCTGTAACAACATGTTGCAGTATATGTATTTTTTGCTCTTACATCTTTTCCACCAAACAGGAAGTGTTCTTTGTACAGTACCAATTCTACATGTGTTTAGAAAATAGTGGCCCAGTATTAAATGATAAATACATAATAAAACTGTCTTTATTTTTCTCTTACTATTTGGTTCACACTCAATAATAATAATAATAAATTTTATTAGCTCAGCTACCTTGAACAGAGGCATACACAATTGTACTTATCCAAACTATCTATTAAAAATATCCAGGGGTGGCTGGGTGGCTCAGGGGGGCACCTGGTTGGCTCGGCTGTTAAGTGTCTGCCTTCGGCTCAGGGCGTGATCCCAGCGTTCTGGGATCGAGCCCCACCTCAGGCTCCTCCGCTGGGAGCCTGCTTCTCCCTCTCCCACTCCCCCTGCTTGTGTTTCCTTTCTTGCTGGCTCTCTCTCTGTCAAATAAATAAATAAAATTAAAAAAAATATATCCAAAATGAGCTTATATAGAAGGAATTTTCTACCAAAGCAGTTTTATTAAGATAGAAAAAAACAGTCTCAGGAACAAAGGCCACGGGTGTGTTTAACTTCCAGGCTCCCTAAAGAAGCTTATCTGGACAGTAGAGGGAAACACGACATATTCCCTTTCTCTCAGGACTCGTATACAATTTAGACCCAAATTATTTTCAGATTTTAGATTTTCATCAAAATCTGGATTGTAAGCTCCCTGAGGGCAAGGCTATTTACTTATTTTGCTTATTAATGTATATCAATCCTTGGACCAAAGACTGGCACATCGGAGGTATTCAATAGATATTTACTTAATAAACATATGAATATGATATTAAGCACTTGGGAGAAAGTAACAACACTCTGCATGCCAATGTGAGAGTCTCTTGCTGTCCATTGACCTCATTTATTTTCATAACGCCCCTGTGAGGTTAGTATCATCAGCATCATCACCATCTAACTCTGAAGTCTTTGCTTTCTCCACTCCATCACTCATGCCTATTCCTGCATCAATAAAAAAAGACAAACATGCATAAATATACTCTTCTGGTACTGAGGGCAGAGGAGGGTCATGGGTACTTCTCCTCTCCCATGGATCTTCCCTCCCATTGTGCAACTGTCAGTGGCCACAGGCTACTTGCACAAATGCAGGGGCTGTTGTGAACTTCCCGACTAATAGGACAGGCCCTTTTCTTCTAGTCTTAATCTGGCTCTTAGACAAGGTGAACATAATTATGTCTTAACGCTTACAGTTTTTAAGTCATGCCTCAACTTACAAACTTAATTTTCATTGATTCTAAATGTACCTCACTGGAAGCAGTCATTCTGGAAAGAGAGTGCCCTGGTTTGCCTACAAAAGTCCTGGTTTTCATTTCTTGTCCTGATGTTACTGTTATTACAGCTTCCTTCCACTCAAAATCTGCAGGGATCTCAGTAAGAGGATTGGAGACCAATCAGATGGATGGGACAGCACTTAGACCCCTGAACAGTGGGCCAATTGCTTCCTTGCAGAGTATTATTTGCAACGGCTGTAGTAACAAAAACAAAAACAAAAACTGTCTCAACAATTTTATATATAAATAAAATCTGCTCGTACAGAAAATAGTGTGTGTGAGTCTGGGAAAAATTGATCCATGGGGCTTGCAACAGAATTCTGTCTTGGCATCCTCCTCTTCCCAAGCCCCCTTTCATTACCATCTTTGAACTAGGTCATTTGAACCAGGTAGAAGGTGATCGTTTCACTGTCTCTGCTGAACTCAGGCTCTGGCCTTAGCTAGTTCAGAGCAATATTTTATTTGCCCAAATCACAGATGAATTAGATCTAAAACAATATGGTTCTTTCCTGCAATACAGTTGCAAGGTGATAGTCTACACAAGGACCAAGTAACCAGGAAATGGTTCTACTCTTGATGACCGTCGTGCTTTTTGTGTTCTTCTGGTTCTCTTATTAGCAATAATGAAGATTCTTTGCAGGTTTTATTGACCTTTTCCTGCCCTGTGATTCCACAAACAGGAATCAATTTGAACTAGATTGCAGAGATGTGGATTACATTCTTGGCTATGTATTCCTTTGCACGGCATCTGTATTCTAACAATGGCATGAAAATATGACTTCATGCTAACTGTCTCTCACTGGATGAGATTATTTCTGCTGGGATAAACATAGGTATACTCGCCTTCATATCTTTTCAAGTTGTAACTAAACTATTTGAAGTCATTTTGAATGAGTTGAATGCATAATCTATCTATGTAAAGAATGCAAAAAAAGAAAAAATCCTCAGTGTTGCTATCATCTAAGGCTGCATAAAATCTCCTCCAAATCTTAGTGGCATAAAAACCAATCATTTCAGTCATCAATTTTGCATATCAGTAATGCAGGGCACTGCAGGGATGTTTGTCTCTGACCCACATCTCAGGCCTCAACTGGAGGTGATCTAAACATCTAGGGACTGTTACAGCTGGGGCTGGAGAACTCACTTCCAAGACGGCTCCTTCACCCTCCTGTCTGGCATGTCGGGAGTGTGGCTGCATGGCTGAGCTCAGCGAGGACTGTAGGTTCCAGGGCCTATGGGTACCTTCTCCAGCACGGTGGCCCAGGGAACACTTCGTCCATGGCATCTCAGTGTCCCAGCAAAGAACGTAGAAGCTGCAGACTAGGTGGTGTTTGTTTGGGTTCCCCTCAGCAGTTGTCTTCCCTCTGGCCATCTTCTATTGGTGGGAGCAGTCACATGTCTACCAGGGAGAAGGGTAGAAAAGAAAGACTGCGCTTTTCAATAGAAGGAGAATTAAAGAGTTGGCAACATGTTTTAAAACCACCATCTTCATGTATATTGTGGTATTTTTTTAACTTTTTATTTTTATGAACTAGGCGACTATGAGAAAGAAAATTCCGTATCAACTTTTCTAAAATACAACAAGCATTTTGGTAGAAATTCTTACATTTAAGAGTTCATTACTGTCGCTAATATTCTTATGCAACATATTACCACATTCAGATGTATAGGAGTAATTTTAAATTAGGTTTTCGAGATGGCACACTAGAAAAGTCACATGGGTTGAAACTAGACATTCTTTAGGTTGCCTACTGGGACTTTCTTAATGGCCAAGGTGGACAATTAATTATAACTGATTAGATGTTTTCCCAGATTAGTGTAATATACTTACACTGTAACATACCAGCTTCACTTCTAGGGAAAATGGGGGAGTATCAAGGACATAAAGGTTTAGCTAGAAATTAAAAATTAGAAAAAATCTGAATGTACCACAAAAGACTGTTTAACATTTTCACAGTATACCTATATCATAGAATACTGCAAAAACTCACGTTGTAAAGAATATTTACTGACATGAGAAAATATTTGTAAAATGCTTGTTAGTGCTGAAAAGATGATAAAAGGATGGGATACTAAATAATCCTAATTGTATAAAACATATGCTGATCTACACAAAAATAAAAACTTACACCGAAATATTGATAGAGATACCTCATGTCGGGAGTTTTGCATAATCTCATTTATTATGTTGTGCTTTTGTGTATTTTCAAACAATTCTTAAATGATATATTACTTTTTCATTCTATAAAATGCATAAAAATGTAGTACTTTATAAAATACATAAATTAAATAAACAAATAAAATTCATCTACAAGTTTTTCATCCTGAATAATCACATTACTTGTAAAATTGTGTTGTTTTATATTTCAGATTATCCATTTTTTTAATAAAAATGATACATAATGTATAAAATGGTTTGTTACTCAACTTTTTATGTTTATAATTGGGAGATGTTAACCAAATTAGTTTTTTGCCATCCATCCTTCACTGAATTTCTTTAGATAACCAGTGATCCTTCCCCTAAACCTAGACAGATAAACACATGGTCCCTATAGCTTGAAACGTAATTTATAACAATGAGACACCTTAAAAGAGATATCAAATTTTTGACTTTCAAATCTCAAAAAGCTATGCTCTAAATTTAACACTGAAAATTTCAGGAAAATGCCTGCGAAACTAGTTGTCCTTATGTTTTCACCCCACCCACCCTTGTAGATAAAAAATTATTGAGCTAGTAAACCAAGAAGAGTTATAAAGGGGAGAAATGAATAGACAAGCCCAACTCCTCTCCATCACCCACAGAATTAGTTCCAGGGGAAAAGTGATGCAAACTCCAAGTAGTTGGTCGATCTGAGAATAGAGTTCTTATGACTGTCATAGAAGATGACAAGCAGTAAAAGTAGGTCCTTAAGCTACCTTGGGACAAGAGTCATGCTGAAATGACTGAAAGGTGCGCCTAGGTCTAAAGCTGTCCTAGTGAGTGTGTGGCCCCTGCCATCGAATAGAAAAGAGATGAATGTTTTTGCAGGTGTCTGGTACTGGGTGGATGTGACACCAGGAGTCACGGACCTGGAAGGGAATTACAATTATAATGAGGAGACATCATGGTAGAAAGTTATTTGACTCTTGCAGCCCTCTAACTAGAGGGGAACAGAATAGTGCTAGAAGATGCCATCCCTTTGGCATCACCATGCTCCAGGACCATCTAGAATTGTGCCCCACCTCACAGAATGAGGATGACCATGGGCCGGGAGCAAGCCTAACTTCACCATACGGCTACCAAGACATGTCATGAAGCCACATGGAACCTGAGCAGCCTAAATTGAATAGAGGTAAAGAAGCAGGGAAAGAAGTTCCTGAATTGACTATATTTACCCCAAATGACTAACTTTACCTAAATTGGACTGTGACATCAGGCTCAAAATGGGAATGAGTTTATCAAAAAATAAAATTATATATTTTGAGTGTCTTAATACATAGACTGATATCTTCATATCTGCTACCCATCTCATTATGAGCATATTTCCATGTGGAAAAATACTCATGTAAGCAGCATGGCCTCAGTCAGTCTTAGTGTGGGAGCATGTCCAGACCAATATGTTTTTAAAAGCATTAATGAGCAGTTAAACTTTACACCCAAAATATCCATGCATATTATAAAATAATACTATCTGTGATCATGAAAAGCACAAAGTACTTGAATGGATGTTAAATATATATAATTGAAAATTTCAGAGTAGGGAAGTTGCTTATAAATACACCATCCATAAGCAATGAAAGAATGAAAGCTGACTGCAGGGAATTAAAACATTTCTCTATGGAAAAACTACACCACAAAAAAAGAGACAAAAATCAAATGGTAATCAGGGGGAAATATTTTCAAATCTTATCACAGTAAAGAACTAATTTTCTTAAAATATAAAAACTACTGCAAATAAATAAGAAAAAGACCAACAATCCAAGAGAAAAACAAAGGACACAGACACAGAAAAGAATATACAAATCGTTCTTAATCAGGAGAAATACACAAATCTATTCATATTTTAAATGGAAGTTAAAGCTATGATAAAGTAGTTTTCATCTTTCAGATTTGTGAAAATTAAAATGTTTCATAACATACTGTGTTGAAGGAGGTGTGAGGAATCAGGCACTATGATATGTTGCAATGCAATGTAGTGCAAAGTTGATGGAGCACATTCGTAATATTTACGAAAATTTAAAATCCATGTGTTTTCTGATGCAGGAATTATACAGTACAGATATAGAATCTTGTGACTAATTAATTACATATACAGAAAATAGCCACTGAGGCATCGTAATAGAAAAATAATGGAAATAGGGGCACCTGGGTGGCTCAGTTGTTAAGCGTCTGCCTTTGGCTCAGGTCATGATCCCGAAGTCCTGGGATCAAGCCCCGTGTTGGGCTCCCTGCTCAGCGGGTAATCCTGCTTCTCCCTCTCTCACTCCCCTTGCTTGTGTTCCCTCTCTCTCTGTCTCTCTCTCCCTGTCAAATAAATAAATAAATAAAATCTTTTAAAAAACATATTAAAAAGAATGGAAATAGCTGACATATTAATCAATAAAGATCTGGTGAAATGCATTAGAAAACATGTGTACAATGCAATTATTTAAATGAATAAGGCAGGTCCAAATGAAGATGTGGAATGGTTCCATACAGGTATCTTTAAGTGAAAAAGCCAAGTCACACAGTATGTGTAGTGGCTAATGCAGAAGATATGCGATATCCACCCCCATATGCACAGAATAGCTCTTGAAGGAGGGGTATCTGGGTGGCACAGTCGGTTGAGCATCTGACTCTCGATTTCAGCTCAGGTCATGATCAAGGGTGGAGATCAAGTCCTGAGCTGGGCTCTGCACTCAGTGGGGAGTCTACTTGAGATTCTCTCTCTCCCTCTGCTCCTCTCCCTCCACATGCATGCTCTCTCTCTCTCTTTCTCTCTCCCTCAAATAAATAAATCTTTAAAAATACATATATATCTCTTGAAGGATACACAAGAAAGTCGTAACAAGTAGTTGTCTGCAGAGGAAAAGTGAGCAGCCTAGGAATTCTGGGGGAGAAATACTCCCTTTTCATTAGGTTACTTTTTGGGCCTTTGAATTTTATACCAAAACCATGCATTCCCTCTTAATGAACAAAAGAAAAGAATAAGAAAGGAAAGAGAAGGTGAAATTTAAAAAGGGGGAGGCACAGCATAAATGCAAAGAGGCAATTCTTTGCATGGCACACAGCAAAACAACTGCATACAATCTCTCACTAGGGTTCTCTTTGTAACGCCCCGAAAATCTCAGCTCTTCCTACATCCTAGCCTGCTTTGATTTTTTCATACCTCTGCTTGTTGTGGCATGAATCATGCACCCCTTCCCCCCCCCAAAAAAAAGATATTTTTGATTTCTAATTCTCAGTACCATGGAATGTGACCTTATTTGGAAACAGGGGCTTTACAGAGGTAATCAAGTTAAAATGAGGTCATTGGTGTGTGCCCTACTCTTATATGACGGGTGTCCTTATATGAGGAGAAATTCAGACACAGAGGCACGGAGTGAAGTTGATATGGAGAAACATGGAGAAGACAGCCATCCACAAGCCAAGAGAAGAGACCTGGAACTATTCCTTCCCTTTCACCTTTAGAGGGAGCATAGCCTTGCAAACACCTTGACTTTTGGACTGCTGGTCTTGCGACTGTGACACCACAAAAATCTCTTGCTCTAAGCCACCCAGTTTGTGGTGCGTTGGTGCAGAAACTCTAGGAAACTGGCACATGGTCTGCCTCTCCCCAGATTCACAGCTCCATTCCCTTCCCACCTCCTTCCTCCCAGAGCAGTAGCTCTGCTCTCATAAAATGTAAATCACTTTAGCCTTTCTTGCCTTCTTAAATACTTCCCTAGCTTTTCCAGGCAGCACAATGAAAGCCCAAGCCTGGTAGTGTCCCCCCAAAGGATCCTTCTTCCTAAGAAGGGGCCGATCGTGTAGGCAGGCTGAAAACATGTCTACCAATTTATTTGTGTCCTCCCAACACATCTAATCATCTTTTTAATGGCTACGGAGGTTTAGCTGCATAACTGTACCATAAATCATTTCATCATTTTCTGCCATTAAACCTATGTTATCTCCCACTTTTTATGTTATATGTGTTTGGTTCCCACCCTCCACTATTGGGTAAATCCCTCAGAAGAGGACTTGATGAGTCACAAGGCAAGCATGCTTTATGTTATTTGATACATATTATCACATAGCCCTATAGAAAACATGACCACTTTTGACTCTGTTTTACTTTGGCAACCGGAAAAAATGTTAATGGTGTCATAGTCATGCTCTTTTGTTAATGGTACAGGACAGGGGTTGGCAAACTTTCTGTAAAGGGCCAGTTGATAAATATTTTAGGCTTTGTGAATCATGCAGTGTCTTGCAACTCTGCCTTTGTGGTAACAAAAGCAGCCACACACAATACGTAAATAAGCGAACATGGCTGGGTTCCTATAAAACCTCACTGGTGGATACTGAAATTGAATATCAATAATTGTCACACAAAATATTGGGTTTTTAACATGTTTTTCAGCCATATAAAAAAAGTAAAAAATCATAGTTTGCATAAACCATATAAAAACAGGCAGTAGGCTGGATCTGACCCATGGACTATAGGTTCCCAGTTTCTGGTGTAGAATTTAGTACTTGATAACCCATTTTGCAGTCCATTAGGAAATTCTTCCTTGAGGAGAAGCTCGTACTATCCTGCAGGGTCTTCCTCGCTAAGATCCACATGATACGAGGATGACCTTGGGCATCACTGACTATCAGAACAGCCAATGGGTAAGTTAGTGTTACTGCACATTAATTGCTATCAATATTGATTCAAATCATAATTAAGCATGTTACCTAAAGGATTTAGAGAGTATCCATTGGTATGTTTTCTCTCAAAGTTATTCTTAGTTTAATCCAGACCATTAGAACTGTTTGGGACCAATATGGATTGATCACTTCTCTCTGACAACTCAGATGAACACATCGACATACTCCTTACTCCACAGAATTCCTCTAGAATAGTTATGCTTTTGTGAGATTTCATAAGCCTATATTGAGTGATCAAGAAACTCCCATTCATCTATCAGTCTGTTAATGAATATCGTTGAGGACGTTGTTGTTGATGTACAATATATCCTATGTATGAGGAGAACCTTTGTCTCAGAAGGGCGAACAATGAGGTTTCTTTTATTTTTAGGATGCCTTTTATGCCCTAAACTCACCAAGTGTCTTTCTCACCCCTTACTCTTTATCTTCTCTGTGATTAAATTTCTTTGTACACGTTTTAATTTGTTTAATCATGCCATAGTTTATGGAAATTTATAAGCTGTATTTATAAGGAAATTTATCTTTCTCTTCCTCCTCTTTCCTCTTCATCTTTTAACGGAGGCATATTAATTTTTAAAAAATTAAAAATGGAACCTTGTAGCTGTGGAATGAAAAGTTCCGATTTGGACAGGGAATTGGCATGAGGATGGTCTTACCGTCTTACAGTCGTCTTTCTGCTTTCTCATGGAATTACCTTCACGTCTATTTTCTCAGTATAATACAACAGAGACACTTGAAATAAAAGCCCAAATTTGTTTTGCCCTTCTTTTGTCTTTCATCTAACGGTGCCACATCGGAGCCATGATGCCCTGGAAGCTCAGACATGGATCTCCCCAATGGTCTCTGGACCCTCAGCCTGGAAGTTCTCTGTGCCTCAAGGTCAGAGCAGGGGAAGGAACTCAGGCCAGCCAGCCTGCCCTGGGGGTTTATCTGCTGGGTTGTCAGGAGTGACAGCAAAGAGCCAGGCTGCTTGATGAATCCAACGAGCAGAAAAATCTGTCAAAACACGCAGAACGTTCATTGCAGGGATCGTGGAAACATTGCCTATTTGTTTGGAGTGCGTTTAATTATTTTTAAACATATGCAGTCTGTAGTTCAGTGAACATGTCAGGGATAATAGAGGAAGAAAAGCAAATGAGGGGAGCGGCGCTGATCCTGGAGCGACTCCTCTCCGCAGCTGGCTGATGGGGAGAAGCAGTTGATTCCCTCCAAAGTGTGGCTCCCTGTCTGTCATCTAATGAAATGCAGGAGGGGGATTAATGTCATTAGCTCCAGGCCAGCATGCTGTGTAGTAAACAGATATACATCCTTGCTCATTTGGGGGAGTGTTTCTCAGCTCCTGCCCGCTGGCCTGCAAAGGTCACTCCCAGCCTTGTATTAGTTAAATGAGAAGAAATTAGGTTGGTTGAGAGAATCTTGTCTGGTTCGTGAGAGCAGCCCCTGGGGATTCAAGCACCTAACTCTGCTCCTCCCACCCCTTACACCTTCTAATTGGGGCTCATATTTCTTCTTTGGGGGCCATCTGAGGTAACCAGAGAAGATAAAAGCCCTGTGAGTAAATGCTTTACGGAAGAAAGAAAAAATTGTTTTATTTTGATAACCAAATTGACTAAGGAGTATGGGAAAAAATGGGCATAACTGTTTCGATATCATGACCGCCTCTCTTTGTTCTTGAACCACGAGCTTTTCCACATATTAGCGGCCACAGAGCTAAGGGCTGAGAAATACACGTGCTCTCTTTTCCCTAATCCAGAGGCATATGCATGAAAAACAGCTACAAGTGAATAAAAAGTAGATATTTTGCAGTCTTTGGAAACACAGAAATCCTGACTTTAACGTCATGGTGAAAAAAATTAGGGGATGGGGGAAAAAAACAGGAGAAGAATGTCAAGAGGAAGAACGAATACTTCTGGGGGATGGCCACGACCTACACTCAGACACGAACAGACACCTTCCGTCGTGACTAGAAGAATACCCCACACCGTCCAGATATAACCAGGAAGAATCTGGGAAGGAATAGAAACAAAAGAAAACAAAGAAATAGTAACATGGGAAGAAAGAATGTTTGAGGGAAATGTGGCAAGGCAAATGGAGAGTTGACTCAAAATTACACAAATATTCAATAAAGTGAAGACAAACACAAACGCCGCCTCGTAAGAATTTAATTATTTTCTAATCAAAGTCAAATACTCTT
The DNA here is from genome assembly GCF_017311325.1 of Ursus maritimus. Lineage (NCBI taxonomy): Eukaryota > Metazoa > Chordata > Mammalia > Carnivora > Ursidae > Ursus > Ursus maritimus. The sequence goes on from NW_024424119.1 coordinate 7,588,608, forward strand.
TTTTATACTAAAAGAGACACTAGATACATCTGTCTTTGGACTGTGCTCCAATGCTTGTGGGCAGCTTGTATTTCGCAGCAATGAATATTACTATCAAAGAAGCGATACAAACGAAAAGTAAAAGAAAAGGAAATTTAGGATCATTTACATTTGTTCTGTCACAAATTTAATTTTGGGCACCTTCCACATCATCACTACTTCCTGAGGGTCACTGAGAATTATATTCCTCAAAGAACATCATGGCCGAGTCCATTTTCTCTCCTAATGGCAGGCCAACAAGAGAGAAAAGAGGAGATGGCCAGGAGGAGAAAAGAGTATGTCAACAAAAATAAAAGAAAAAGAAAGAAAGAGAGGAAGGAAGGAAGGAAGGAAGGAAGGAAGGAAGGAAGGAAGGAAGGAAGGAAGAAGGAAAAGAGGGAGGGAGGGATGGAAAAGGAAAGGGGGAAAAAAAGAAAAAAAAGAGAAGAAAAGAAAAGAGAAGAGAAGAAAAGAAACACACACACGCCCCAGAAAGAAACAAGGTCAAATTTAGATAGTTTCATCTTTCTAAGATTAACCTAAATCTCAAGATCTCCCTAGCTTCTAAGGACTCAACACCAGTATTCAGATTGTTGCCTTCCTTGGTCAGTGCAGATTCTCAGACCCCTCTTCTAGGTCCTGACCCACAGATACTCAAAAAGAGGGAGACTACTCCAGTGGTACTGGTGGCTCTGATGGCTCTGGAGAGCCAGACACTTGGGACTGATGCTCCATCCCCCACAGGCCCCACAGTGCCCCAGTGAGCATGGCGACCACAACGCAGAGAGACTGCTGCCCTGGCCAACCAGCTGCTTCCTGATCCTCCCCAGCACGCTGGTCCCCTGCACTCCCCACCAGACAGGAACTGACTCTGTCTTGCACACAAAAGCAGAGGATCCCTACTATCCTCGGTGAGCAGAGTCATGTCCAGAGTCAGAGTGGGAGAGCAAGTACTAGCTGATCTCTCCTCTGCTGGTTGGGGTTTCCTTTAAGATTTGGCAAAGCTCTCATTCCTATAGATGTGTGGGAATAGGAATGGGGCTGAGGGAGACAAGGCGGATCTCCACCATCAGAGGATGGATGGAGACTTGCCTCGTTGGAGTTCAATTGCCAAAACTTATAAGAAAATATTTGCATCTTGGATGACTGGATATATGGAAGTAAAAATCTTCCTTGCAAAGAAGGGAGACTAATGAAACTAGGTATTGGCTTTTCTGTAAATGCAATTGCATCAAATAGAGAAACCATATCCCTCCTGTGTAATTATAGGGAAAACCTGGACTTTCTGCCTCAGTCTAATGGATTGGCTACTGTGACTTCTTCCTTTTTTTTTTTTTTTAATTTTTATCTTTTGTGGAAAAAAAACAAAAAAACCCTAGGATAATTTTGCCTGGCTAAATCTAGCAGTTCTTATGTATGATAAAGTCAAGTCTTCCAGCTACAGAATGCTGAGGCTAGATTTTTTTATCTGTGGTGTCTGGTGATTACATAAACTATAAAAACAAAGCCAGAGTGATTTATATGTGTCATTAGAAATTTAAGATTTTTTAAGTGTTCGTAAATATGTACTGTATGGGACACATTAGATATACCATTTAGATAACAAAAAACATTCATAGCAACCTTGCCTAGCTACAAGTTTGATCCAGGAGCAACTGGGGGTGGGGTGGGTATTTTCCCACCCCCCTTCAGAAAACGACTTGTGGTCACATTATGTCCCCTGACCACAGCGTCACTCTGCCTTCGGTATGAGGAAAGAAGAGACTAGGAGTCTTGGGGCCCTGGTGGGGTTTCATAGTAGGCAATGGGAACTTGTGTTCTCTTATTTGGACCTTACATTTTAGTGTGCATTGGAATCATTTGAAAAATTTGTAAAAAACGAACAAAACTTGTTAGGAAAAAAAAAAAAAGTAAATGCTCAGATTCAACTCCAGGGACTGATTCTGTCAGTCTGTGTTAGGTCCTAAGACTCTTCATTTTAATCAGAATAGCCCCTCCGTGACTATGCAATGTAAGGGTTATATTTTTGAAACACTGATTAGGTCTTATGATTATGGTAACTCTCTAAACACTATTGCATTTTGGGGAGCAGTTTATTAGGAAAGTGTGAAGCCCCACACTTTGGATGAGGCCAGGCCCCATTTGCTAAACGCATCGGGTATTACTTTAGGAAAACTAGTGTCCTCTTGATGATACTGTCTAGTATATATTGGAGATGGCTTCTTTACTCCACCTCCTTTCTAGCAGTCTATCTGTAGTTGGAACGAAGTGACCACAAAATAGCAGATTTGGAAGTTATTCCATCTACTCCTCATCCTGGGACCCGAGGACTAGAGCAAACTGTGTGGGGCTCATGTGGCCATACGGGTATGATTCCCTTCCTGCTTTTAACTGGTAGCGAGAAAGGCCATCTTTCAGAAAGCAACTTAGTGGTGCTTCGTAACCACTTAACACAAAACATAATAAGAGAACTACACACACACACACACACACACACACACACACACACAATACAAGAGACTCTGTTTGGCACTTAATAGTTTGGATCCATCCCAAAATCTAACCACAGGGGGGAAAAATCCTGCCACTTCGAGGACTGCATAAGGTGACAAAATCTCCTCTATGAAACATAAACTTCACTTTCTCTGCCCAGCTGGCCAATTGTTCCAATCCAGTAAATCACAGATTTCACAAACACGTTTAGGGAAGAGGGGATGAGTAATACCCAACTGTGCTGATCAGAAGGCTGGGACCGGGGCTTTAAATCAGCACACAATGGAAGAAATACCTTCTATCCATTCACCCCACTAAACCAAGCAACACCAGGAAAATCGCTTTCCAATGAGGCAGCAGGTTTTAGCATCGTTACCTTTGAGATCAGATTTGCTACCACTCAAAAATGCATCAGGGACAGTGTAGGAAGAGTTCAGCATCACTCCTGGCAGCTGAGGTCTTGGGAGGAGGTGAAATTAGATTCGCTGCAGGAAAATGGGAGGCTTTACATTACCAGAGGGGCTCTACCTGGCTCCAGGCTTCACAGTGAACAACGCTTTCAGCATATGGCGTTACAATGGATTAGTGATCAAGTACGATTAATCCTAATAGATCGTCTTTTGAACCTCAGTGGCTTGTTAGGTGAGAAAAAAATTGTCTGTCCCCAAAGTGTCAGGTGAAACTCTCATTTGAGGTAAGACTACCATGTGGAGATGGGTCTCCATCTGGTGGCTTCCTTTTGTGAAACTCCACCAGAAGGTGTTTTAATGAGGCTTTTATAGCAGGCACCACCTGCCACTAATCTTCCCCTCTAAAAAGGTGTAATTGAGGGTTGGTTTTACAGTATGGCTCATATCCTAACCTTGGGAATTCATCAAGAAATGCAAATCTGGGTGGGATGGTGTAATCATGAAATGCCATTTTGGCTTTTGGTTTAGACTGAAGTGGTTATAGAAATTTGTGGTTGGCTAATTACAACCAGCTCTATAGTAGCTTCCCCTTTCAGTTAGATTAATACGTGTGTCATCTCGGAATTAAATAACCAAGTTGATGGTGACCATATGTCTTCATTCAATTCTTTGCACATGTAAAGAGTTGCAAGGCTGCTAGTGGTTCACACAATTTAAAGGTTTCATTTACACTATTAAGGTTTAACTGGTCCAGATTTACTGCACATTTGTCCTCTTTGTAGATGTTTCAGTTCTAAGATGCATTTTTTTCAATGAGACGTAAACAAGTGACAGAATCATCGAGACGTTTCTACATATGGGACCTCAGGGATAGCGTTATTTTCCTTTATCTCTTCATTTAAAACACAGATATTTGTCACACTGTTATTCTGGCAGATTGGTTATCGATTACACTGACATTTCTATCCTGAACTTCATTTGAAATACAAAATGCTGCAAAAGGTGGAACACAATAGAACAACTTTGAGGGTTGTTGTTTTTTTTTAATTCAACAACCAGAATTTGAACCCTCGCTGTGTATGGGGATGCTGCTACGGATGAGGAAATAATAGTAGCAGTAACAACAATAACTACATCTCACAGAACTTGCCTGCAAATAGTGCGAGATCATTCTGCTTTTCTCTCTTGTTCTCTTCAATAATTTTGAAAGTCCTTTTCCTTTGCTAGTGTCACCTCAGAATATTATATTGAGTGACATCTTACCAGCATGTGAATCAGATCAGTAAAATAGCATACGTACTTACATAAATCTCAATATTTGGGTTTTATCTATATGCCATTTCAGAAGTAAAAGGAATCCTGGCTGTCTTTCAATTACTATTTTAATGACAGATTATAACAAGAAAGGTAGATGACCCCAAATATCCCATTATCCAAAACTGCTTTGCAGTTTGAGTTTGAAGTGGCATTTATAAATATGAAACGTGATTTTAAAGAAGTCATAAAATGGAGTTCCGGCAGTTGTACCTGACAAGTAAATTCCTATTTGGGATTTAGCTGTTGTTCCTGTTTTTGTCTGTTAGCCTGCACAAGATTTGTGTGTGTGTTTTTTTTTTAATACAAATTTTATCCCATATGGACATGCTATGCTCTCTCATGTTTGCCGGAGCGCCCCTGACTCCTTCATCTCACACCCAACTTCATTGACAAGACCCAATCCCAGTCCTAAAATAATGAGGCTCATTTTCACAGGAGTCTGTGAACATTGGTTCCATAACTCTAGACTCAATCCCTGCATATGTTTCCATGTATGGTGAAAACTTTGGGGATGTGGGGACAGATCGGTGAGGGAGAAGGCAGGCACCCGCCCAGTTAGCAGGATCTCAGGAGCCACGTCTGCCTCTCCGTAGAGCTAAATATTTTAGAGTCATTTTATCCTCACATCTGCAATGTCCTGGGTGTACAATCGTGAATCAGAAGCTCAAGGAACAGAATAGGTGAGAGGAAAAAGGCAAGAAAACATGACTTAGCCTATTTTCCCCTCAGCGAAAGTTTTATGATCAGAGTTTTAAAAGCTGGAACTACAACTTCAGCTTTCAGGATGCTTTTCTCCAGGAAATTCAATTGCCTTGGACATGAATCATTAGAACTCATCCTGCCGGCAGGGGGTGGGGGGGATGGGGGGATGGGGGGGGCAGTGCATGAATTTCGTTTTCCCATTCACAGTTAGGAAAATGAGGTCAATTATTTTTTTTCCTGTAGCCTTAGACAAATTAGAGAAATTGGTCCATCCTTTCTCTAAAGTAATCCATCAGTGTTAGTTGAACTCAGGGAAATTAATAGTTGGCTAAAGGCTAGACAGCCAGCTGACGTATGCTTTGACTCCTGTTGATGATTATGTCCATGCGGTACATGAAAATGTACCCAGGGTCCCCCTGCCACAGCTTCTGCTCCTACTTTATTCATTCCACGAAACCCATAATCAGATCCCACTCAGGGGTTAGCATGAAGCAAGAAAATGTCATCTTTGGTGTTTCCTTCCTCAGTGCTACCTTTTAGCTTCCTTTATGACCTCATGATGTCCCCACGCCCCCACTGGGTGACCCTGGCATCAGCGCCTGCCCTCCTCAAACAACCGCTCATACCTCACACCTCTCTACCCCTCTCCAGTCCAAATTCCCTGGGCCCTGGTGTTTTCTGGTTGACAGCTATCAGCTTTCATTAAGTTGTTTGTTGTAAATGGATTTTTGCGCTCTGTGATTTGGGGCTCTTATGCATAATGGTCAATCCAAAGGAGCTGTTGTTGTGATGAAAATTAACTGTAAATATAACAAAGTAAAAATTATTAAAAAAATAAAAGTTAAAAAATAAAAAATAAAAAAGAAGAAAGGAAGGAAGGAAGGAAGGAAGGAAGGAAGGAAGGAAGAAAGAAAGAAAGAAAGAAAGAAAGAAAGAAAGAAAGAAAGAAGAAAGAAAGAAAGAAAATTAACTGTAAGCCGGAGGGGAATAATCGAAGACAGGGAGAGTTCTCATGGCACCCCCGAATCATATGCTTTGCCGCTACTTAAGGCAAGTTCGGGGTAAAACATTTGGTGCCTTACAGTCACATTTAGTCATGTTTAAATGACTTGTGAAAAGTGGATTTAATTTTGACCTGCACTATGTTAAGGCTCTTTGTGAGAATGAGACCGTTTCCCAGGTGTGTTTCCTGCTACATTTAGAATTTTACTTTTAGGATTTGGAGGTAGTCAGAATGCAGGTATATGGGCTAAAACCTCCTGGGAAGCCGTATTTCTGGATATAAGCAGGTGAATAATCTTGTCTTTGGCTCAGCTAGAAGTCAAAGAAATTTCTTTCCACTTGTCTTCCTCGCACAACATTCTTCCATGTAGTTATACTGGGTCGTATTTTGTGTAGAATTAGCATACTCAGACATCTTGAGTTCACTACCAGTTGCCCTCCCTCACAAATTAAGTCCTTGTTTCCTTCTTCAACATGCAGCTTTCCACCTCGCTGACGCTCTCCCCAAGAGCCTTGCAGTATGCCATCCTTCCCCTGGAGAACCCACCTGCAAATTAACTTCTCCCACTCAGATTTTCTATGTGAATACCAAAAATAAGGTTGGCTCACCTTGACATTTTATTGTTGTCTGGCATTTTCCCCTATATCTTTCTCAGTATGTCACATATGTTTCTAACTGAGGCCAGGAAAGTTTTAAGAGAGAAAAGTTGGGGAGGACGGGGAAGAGGAAGAGGGGAGCAGAAAGGGAACAAAAAAAAATCCTTATTTCTGTTTTCAGTAAATCGTTTAGACAATAATCCATCTCTCTAAAATCAGACAAAAGGTAGGAAGCCAAATATTAGGTGAATTTCTGTAAGTATGATACAAACCCAAGACTCTGAAATAGGTCTAGCATGTGTCCTGAAAACAAGCTGGTGGCATCTGGCAGAGGGCTACAAAAGTGCTTATCAGACTTGTGTGTACCAAAGATTCCAGAACTAGCGCTAGAGATTTTGATTCAGTAGACCTCGGTTGAATTCCAGGAATCACCATTTTTAACAACCACCCGTAGCGACTCTGACACTGTTCTAGAGAAAGAGTATTTCAAAGTTGAAGGCTAGTTCATCAAAATCTCCATTACTCTCCTTGGCCTTTTTGAGAATCCAGAGTGGGGAGTTTTCAGAGATGAATGTGTCTACAGAAAGAAAGTGCTGCATAGAGAAACAATAAATTTTATCGCAGATTTTTTTTTAATTCAAAGGCAAGCTCTCTTGGACCAGTGATGATCCATAAATAAAACACGCTTAAACATCAGACTCAAACGAAAAGATTCCAGCCTCTGGAACAGTCACTGTCCATTCACGAAGGAACTGGAATGATTATAGGCAGCCTCGGCCAGATATGTAATGTGGGTGTGAAGACTCTTCTTACAAAACCAATGTGGGAAGGCATGGAATTTCTAGGCTGAGAGCCATGTGTGTGTACAATTCCTCAATTTGCATTCTAGAGAAAACTAAAGTTTGTTTGCTGCAGGTGCAAGTCTCATGTTGCTGCAAAACTTGTCCATTCCATGAAACCCAAGCTGCTGTGTTACTCTGTCTGCCCTGTACCACCCTCTTTTTCCACTCCAGCCGCTTCCCTGAAGAGCTTCTGGTTCGGATAAACGGTAACCAGTTAAAGCACTACTAAAGTTCCCAGGCTACTTGACAATGCTGCAAAGTCTAAAACCATGAATTAGAATTTAAATATCCTCAAATATTCACAATGTAAGAAATTCGTGGCAAAAGCCAGCTTTTACTTCTAGAACACCCTCTTTCAGTTTTCCAAGGGTGGGAGTGATATGTAGGGCCGTTGAATGGCCTCATGCACAAAGAAATTCAAACTGGCTAAACAAAGAGCATCCAAACCCATTGGGCAATGGTAGTATCCCCACCTTTGGCCAACAGAACTACCTGATTCAGTCATTTGGAGTTGGGTCAACCAATACTTGAAATTCAAGGTTTCCGCCCAACATTTATCTGAATCAGATGAGAAAAGGTTGCAGACAGACAAGAACTACTAGTACATAATATAAGTTCTATTCTTTCTAATCTTTGGATCTATATATGCGTTCATTCCAAGACTTTGTCTTTTATTCCTAAAGCTTGCAGACTTGATGTGATTTTAACGTTCAGCAACCCAACCTGGTGCTTACTTAGGAGAAAGAAGTTCCCTCCTTTACTTTCTCCCATAGGACCTTCTATTCTGACAGTGTTTGACTTCATCCCTGATTGATCTTGAACTGGCACGCATTAAAAGGCTCTCCCAAAATGAGAAGTGCCATGAAAACAGTCACCTTTCATCTTTGGAGGCAAAGGAACCCTGTGCCACATGGTGGGGGTGGCAGTTTCTTTGATCAGCATTTCTTTGTTTGAGCCCAGAAATTGAGTCAGCCTACCAGGCCTGGTGATACGATAGGGCAGCCAGTATCCCAATGGAACCAATGCTAAGTAATGATTGGGAATTTCCATCAGAGCATCTTAATCCACTAGCATGAGTTGTCACCATGAGCTCCACTAGGCCCATTGAAATGACTTCAGGTCACCTCCACTGAGCCTGCCCATTCACTCCAAAACAATTATCCTAATCCCCTTAGCAGACCCAATCCCTTAACACTTGTGAAGTGCCCTCCTATGCAGGGTGCTGACATTTTCCAACAACACTCGCCTCTTTGAAATGCCAATCAAAAGTCCTTCTTGTTAAAATACACGACCCTCTCTGCAAGTATAAACAGACCTTCGTACATCATCACCACCACCATCATTAAAAAGCACTTACAGAACACCCACCTGTGTGGATGCTGTGCTGCTGGGCCCAGAACGTGCAAACGCTGGGAGTGCTGACCTCAGGAGGGGGTGGTTACGGACCTGTCACTTCAAGCTTCTTCGGCTGCTTATTTAGCCCAGGCTGTGCCCGGGTCTGCAGCAGACCATTGCTGGTGGCTGCGTAATGGCCCCAAGAGGATTAATTAGCTGCTCGGCAGAGCAGATCTCACAACAGTAGTATGTAAGTGACAAAACTCACCGTGAAAGTTCTGCCAAAATACTGTTTCCCAAACTTTAGTTACCACTCCCTAGTCCTGGACAACGTGATTCAGCGGCGGCTGATTCAGAAGGAACTTTTATTACAATTGTTGTCCTCCTCCTACATGCTGTCGCCCTCTGACCACCTACCCCCAAGGAAAGGAGAGGCCGTGGTGGCCCACCATCATGCGGCTAGCTAGCAAGCTCAGGTACGAGGACGCATGTCCTTCTCTCCCTCCACCGCTTACCAGCTGGGTAACCTTGGCGAGGTCATGAGATGCTCTAGCCTTCGGTTTCCTCCAGTGTAAAATGGGAACCATACCATATAGCGAGGGATCTCTCGAAGGTTAAATAAAACAATATGTGATGCAAATACAATGCTTAGGACTCTGTGGTTAAATCTTCTACAAGACTATCTGAGGAGGCGGTGGGGGCTCTGAGAGGTGGAGCTTCGGGAAGGGCCCCTGCAGAAATTAACAACCACGGGACAGCTGGGAGCTGGACAAGAAAGGCGTTCCAGCTGGAGGAGGTAACAGGGGGAAAAGAACAGACAGAGCTCACAAAAATAATGCCAGGGTGAAAAAAAAAATGAAAGTGCCAGGAGCAGAGATGCTTCATTGAAAAGTAAGAAGGGGAGAGGGTGACAGCACAAGAGTGCCAGAGAAGCCGGCATGGAGGAAACCTGTCCCATCATCCCGTCCTGCACTCATCTCCCTGGTGAGACTGGGACCTCAGGCACCCACTGCTGACCTGACGTGGTGCTTGACAATGTACACGATTCTTCCCGCAAAAAGCAGGGCGGGAAACTCCAAAGAACAGCAACTGGAGTGTGAGTGTGCACCCTGGCTTCACCTGAAGGATTCTAGATTTCTCTTCCATACCATTTTAACCCCATCTTAGCTGTGTCTTTCCTCAGGGCCCAAGGAACACATATGCTTCACATAATTTTAAAGCCAGACATGTGTAAGGAGACACCGAGATGCTTCAAATCTAGCTCAAACCAAATACGTTCTGACGAAGATTTATATGATTTAATTTCCTTCTCCCCCCTCTGCAGTATTTCTTCCCGCAATACAAGTTTCATTTCTCCCCTTGACTTAAAACCACGGACACATGACACGTAATAAAGGCATTAACAAGACACACGAAAATAACAAATGTGAATATGCAATCTTCTGTCCCGATTTGAAGATGTTTGCCGGAAGTCTTTGCCCTCGACCATCTGAACTTCTTTAATGAGTGTGGCTTTCTGGTGAAGTGGATGGCCCAGCTAAGATGCTAGCAGCGTCTGCAGATGGAACGGGGTGCGGGTGTCATGTAGCGCCGTGGCTATCATGGGTGCGTTTGTACCTTCTTCAGTGTTCAGCGATCACATAACCTAAGTGCCCAAATGGTTAGCGAGGGTAGTTCACTGCTGCCTGGCTCAGTTTGTCAACTGTAAAAATGCAGACTCCAGCAGATAATACCTTACCTAAAGAAGAAAGGTGCAGGAAGGACAACGTGGGTTGGAAACATCCCCTGATTTCAGACATCCCCTTACTGAAGATGAGTGTCCAGCACGGTTCACGCAATTCTGATTGAATACTCGCACTTTTCAGTCTGCCCATCAGAGCGAACCTATGGGACTTTGGTGTCCCTGTTAGTAAATGGAAACAGTAGCACCTACTGCAGGAGTGTCAGAAAAACTGAATGAGAAAAAGCCTGTAAATATCCTGGAACCATTCTACCTAACGAGATTTTTTTCAGTTCCCCATGAAAGCACCCTTTTTAATCGTATGTCTTCCCACAACCTGAAAATGTCATTTAGTGACATGTCTCGTTGCCCATTGTTTTTCTTCACCCACTAGAATAGAAGCTCCAAGAGAACAGAGACTTGACTTGTTATGTTTGATACCATGTATTAAGGTGTACCCACTTATAAGAGGTGCCCGATAAAAGTTTGTTGATTGCATAGCAGTGATCGCATAGCAATGACAGGTACACAGATAAACATGCATATGTATGTATGTATATATGTACCTATCGTTTGATTACTCAATAATTTATGTCTACATATATTCATACTAAAACATTTCACATGAGGTATCACAACCCTCATTTTATATAAAGGTGTAGTAAGTGGCAATCTTGGGAATTGAACCCAGAAACTCATGCCCGATTTGTATTTTTTTTCCCCCACTACAGCACAGCACTAATTTTCTCTTCTCCAGAAAGCAGTTCTTCCTCACCATACCGTGGTTTAGAGTCTTTACTTAATAGCTTGTAATATCACCCATTTTTCCCAGGGTCTCCACGGCCCCCCTCCTGGCCCACAGCAGCCCATTCCATAGGCCCTGACAAGGTGACCGTGCGTGGTTCTCTAACTTTGTTATCTAGCCATCTGGATGCTGTAACTTCCAGGAACTGGTTACTACACATTCTTCGAGTCCTTCATTTAATTGATTTTTTAAAAAAAATCAGATGCTCTTAGCCCTAATCCCCACAGGGTTAAGTCCCCCAAAGGAAGCCCCAGGCTGGCTTATCCTGCATGACAAAGACTTTGGGCCTACGCTTGCGCCAACCGCTGACAAACCCACACCACAGCTGTGCCGCTGGAGGCTGGAGGGTGAGGGGACATGGGCAAACACTTCCAGATCGAGCTGCTGAAATGGGGCCTCGCAAGTCTTTGACAGTGTTAATTACAGAATCCTCCTGGCCTGCCAGCCAGGCTTCTCCACGGAAGGCCCCCGCCGCGTGGAACTTGCTCCCGGTGGCACTCCCTCTGAGCCCCCATTTGGCAGCAAGCAGGCGACATTTTAAAAGATGTTTTTATTTGCTTCAGCATTTGGTTCACTTCCCTGCTCCCCCCTTCACTCTGACACTTCGGGCCTGAAATATGTTTTCTGCAATTGTGGCAGAGTTCCACCAGGTTCCAGAATCCCGTGTTTAAAGAGATGGCTGATGGAAGGGAGCTCCCAACCGGAAGCCCTGACCTGGGATTTTTCGTCAGGGTCCCGCATGCGGACCTACCACATGATAGGGTAGGTCCAAGTCAAGGCATGGGGCAGGTCCTTTACCGCCGAAGTCTCTGACTGTAGTCCTGAGGCCCAGTACATAGACACAGTACGTGGGCTCCACATCCATACATAAGATTTCACTGCTCTTTCACAGTTCATGCAGGAGGGAGTGGGACAAGAGTGCTTTTGTGAACAGCTTCCTGAAAAAAAAGATTCCACATCACTTTTCTGCCTGATTTAACTCCATCCTTCAGTAACAGGAATTTAGCCAGCCATGCTATGAAACAATTCAAATCACAATCACAAGGCCCATAACATACCATTCATTAAGATGACTCTTTTGGCTTCCACCGTGGGTGTCCTCTTGCTCCACCATAAGACCTAAGGGAATAAAAAAGAGCCAAGCCACTAAAATAGCTACAATAGAAAGATCTGTGGTCATAGGGCCAATGCCAACACCAAAGGCATGTACCAACCCAAATGCAGATATGCAATTTGGCAATGTGACATGGCATGCGGGCCTTTCAGAGTCAGTGAACCAAATAGGATGATGAGGGTTTTCATCTTCCAGAACTTATGCCCATAAATTCTAATTGCTAGATTGAATTCTCTTTCTTTAGAAGATTAGCTGTAACCAGTTACTATGGGCTCCTGCAGAGAGGACACATTATTCTTTTTCTTCCTTTTGGGACCGTACAGTTTTCAGATGGAGCAAATAGATAGGTACATGTCAGGACACAAACAGAATCCAGGGCTTTTTGCTAATTCATTGGAAATGCGACCGCCGGGGGTGATCCCCCAACGAGCAAGTGGAAAGAAACTCATTCTTCTTGAGGACAGTGACTTAAGTTTCCTGCTTAAAAAAAAGAAATTCCAGCTAACCTACTACTTTTATACTTCATATTTTCTGCACTTCCCTTCCCCCTCCCCTACACAACCCTCCCCCTGAAGTTCAATATTAGGGATCGAGCTGTGTCCACCCAAGATCCATACGGTAAAGTGACTTTATTTGGAAACAGGGTTTTTTAGATGTAATGAAATTGAGGTCACACTGGAGGAGAAGGAGCCCCTAAGCCAACAGGATTAGTGTCCTTATAGAAAGAGGACGTTTGGCCATAGAGGCACTCACAAAGGGAGAACTTCGTGTAAGGATGAAGGAGGAGATCAAGGTGATACTCCAGAAGGCAAGGACTGAGAAAGACTGCCAGCACGCCACCAGACACGGATGGGAAAGTCGTGGAACAGATTCTCTCTCTCAACCCTTGGAAGGAATCAACCCTGCCAACACCTTGATCTTGGACTTCTGGCATCCTGAGGTGAGACAATAAATTTCTGTCATGTAAGCCATTCAGGTTTGGTGCTCTGTTATGCACCCATAGTAAACAAATAAATTCAGCAATTGCTTTTTTTTTTTTTTTTTTTTGGTGTATGTGTTCTCTGTGACATTAAAATTCATAGGTACAATTCTCTTTGTCAATTTTCTGGGTAAGTTTTAGACAAAGACACCTGCCTTAAAAGTTGAAATGAATGGCAGGAATGAGGAAACCTTATTACATTTTTTCAGGCCAACAGAGTTTTTTTAGGTTTGTCCCTAAGCTCTATTTACCACTTTCTTCATTTTTTTTGAAGATTTTATTTATTTATTTATTTGAGAGAGAGAGGGAGAGCAAGAGAGAACACAAGCAGGGGAGGGGAAGAGCAGAGGGAGAGGGAGAAGCAGGATCCCTGCTGAGCAGGGAGCCCCACTCAGGGCTCGATCTCAGGACTCTGGAATCATGACCTGAGCCAAAGGCAGATCTCAACTGAACCACCCAGGTGCCCCTACAATACTTTCTTTAATGTCCTTCTAAGGAAGGGAGAGATGGAAATGTTGAAAGGTAGATTCCCTGGGAACAAGGCATTGTAGTGAAGAGGTGTATGGACACTGGGGCTTGCTCTCAGGAACAACACCTGTAAGGAGATGTAGAGCACAGGACCTGGCAGAGTTGTTGAACTGTAATGTGGTTGCAACAAGGAACGAAAGGATAAGTATCAGTTGTAGCTTAAGACCAGATGCGATGGTGGGAACTATAGATTGTTTCACGAATTCCCTATAATTTTTCTCAGGAAATATAACCAACCAACCAAGATTCAGAGAAGGGCTGTTCCAGGGTGGAGTAAAAATTCTATACAGGAAATACATATCCAAGAGGTGCAAGGAATAGGCTGCTGCTGAGTTGTCTGTCATTCAGGCCCCTCTTCAGTAAGAAGCCACTCACTCCCTCAGATGCTGGGAGCAATGGCTAGAGTCCCCAAGCTGAGTCGTCCCTCAACATTGCCCTCAGCAGTAGGACACACCCCATCTAGGGGACAGCCCACACCCAGGGAGAACAAAGTAAGCAGGTTACACTCACAACAAAGTTTAATGACACCTTTGCTGTGCCCTGTGGTGGAAACATTCCCTCTCTGGGGTTCAGGACTTCTAGACCTGCAACACCCACAGTTGCAGAGACAGAAAGCTTAAAATCTCTAAGTGGATCTGTGAGAATAATCAAGGCCAATTCTAGTACTACTTTAGTCTCCTGAGCCCAGGTATTCTGTCTATTGGTACATAAGAGCATATAAGGGTCATTGATGTGAGTATTTCTTGGATCCTAGATTATGGAGCAATGTCCTTGCTGAATTTTTTCCAAGCTGGACCCTCAGCTGCTCTTTGAAAATGCAGTTCCTCTGATCCATCAGGCCAGCAGCTTCTGGGTGCTGCAGGAAGTGCTATGATTAGCGAATCCATGATCACCGTGATCTGTGCCTTGGTCCATACAGGATCCTGTATTGTACACGATCCTGTGTTGATGGTTCAAATGCCCCTCAGTGGAGTAGGAAAATCATATCCATGCCCCCTGTGTGTTGACTCTAGTCAAGGCAAATTGTTGCTTCTTTTAAGGTTGAAAGAGTCCAGTGGAATCAACTGGCCAAGCCCTGGCTGGTTGATCTCCTTAGGGATGTTACCACACTGGGGACTCAGTGTTGGTCCCGATCACAAACAGGTCGGATATTCAGCAGTAGTGGTAGCTACACCAGCTTTGGTAAGTGGGAGCCTATAGTGTTGGTTAAGTCTGTGCTGTACACACACCAAATATACAAGTACCAAGCTGCCTGATGACTCGGACCCAATCCCAGGTACACCGCCTCCATCTTACACGAGACTGCTCTCTGGTTTGTCTGACCTTATAACTTGGCACATCTGACAGAACCCAAACCATGATGGGAAGTTCTGCTCACAAGATCACTTCATATCCAGAGCAGGAGCATGCCAGGAGCTGTGTCTCAAATGGTCTATAATTTTCTGGTGCAGATGGTATATCTTTGTTCCAGAAACATATGGGTCTCCACTGTGGTTCTCCTACAGTGGCTTGCCATAAATGTCATAAAGCATCTGCTTCCACCACAATATCCCTATTGTTGTACCATATACTCTATATAGTAGCATAGAATCTGCCAGGTCTTACAGCCCAAGCAACAGAGTTTCCTGCATTGTCCTGGACCTGAGACAGAGCTTCCTGCTAAAAGCTGTCAGCCTTCCATGTCATTTGTTAAATGGTTTGGAGCAGTTTTCCCTATGTGGAAAACACTGCTTCCCCAATGCAAAAAGGCCTACCAGACACCATCTCCTTCTAGGTGATCAGATATGCAAGAGGCAACAATTCCCCTTTTATTTTCAGGGGAATGCTCTTGCATGCTCCACTGATGTCTAAAACTTTACTGATCTGGCTGGCTCCAGAATCTTTATAGGGTTTGTCTCTTGCTCCTGGAGCAAATGTAGCTTACCAAAATGTCGAACATACTTGCTGCTTTTTGCTCGTCTGATTCAATTAATATCAGGCCTTCGATATAGTGGGCCAGTGAGATGTTCTGCAGAATGTCCAGACAGTCTATGTCCCTTTGGACTAATTATGATGGAAGGTGGGGGGAGATTAACACAGCCCTGGGGCAAGACCACATATGCATACTTTTGCCTGTTCCATGTGAAGCAAACTGCTGCTCACCTTCCTTCCTGATGGGGTTCAAAACAAATGCATTCATCTGCTCAGTGGCTGCAGGCCATGCCCTAAGTCTTTGTTATCCTGTGCTTGCAAAGATACCTCATCTGACAGAGGAGCTACAATTGTTGTTCCCACTTGATCGAGTGTTCGGTATGCCATAATCATTCTCCAGGATACATATGAATTTTTCAGTGACAAGATTGATGAATTAAGTGGGGATATGATGTGGACCACCATTTTGCATACTTTAGTCTTCTATGGGTGTACTACTTTCTGCCATTCCACCTGAGACAATATTATTTTTTATTTCCTATATTTGCTGGAGGGGAGGGGCACTTTCAACTTAGACCCTGTGTCCACAGTACTTGAAATAGCTGGCATTCCCTTTTTCCTAGTGTATGGATTCTCCAAGCATGTGTCTTAAACCCTTTTGGAGAAAGAAATAGGGAGTTTTTACAAACGTTGTGGAGTTGTAAGGTCCTTCTTCTTAGAAACCTGATAGAGGATCTCTTCCAATATATGGGTTCTGAGTTTGAAAGCTAACTCGATTCCGGAGGCTGAGCAAGGGATAATTATTTTCCACTGGGGGGTTGCCCACAACCTCTGATATATTGTTTGCATAGATCTTGAGTGATATCCTTGGCAATTATCCACCTCTCTTACCCTTCAGTTCTATTAAACATCTCCATAGTTTTATACAGCCAAGGCACTCGACATTTCCACGCTGACCATGTTGTCATTATATCAGCACCTGTATTGTGCTGCTACCTAGTTTCTACCATTTTGGCATTTTACTGTCTGCATTGTTCTCAAGGAGTCCTGTAACATCATCTCCTATGGTGATTCCTTGCCTTCAGAGTTTCAGATGCATGCCCCTACTGGTGCACTGCTCATCTTTCAATCACTGGCACATACCCCCACCACCCCAGGGACTCTTCCATAGAAGAATCAAATGGAATGCTTGCTGTCTTATCCAGCATTTCACCTAGCAAGCCCACGTCTGTCAACACTTGGCTCTTTCCTCCCTGGTCTGCCATGGAGTCCTGGTATCCCTACTTTATTTAGTGTGAGCCTTCCTTCCACTGAGCCTTCAGCAGGATCACTGCCAGGATATGAAACACCATGTCACTGAAAGTTGCTGGCATACTGATGCCCTCTCTGTGTCCAAAACTTCATGTCCCCATCCCTTGACCCTGAGGATGCGGTCACTCTCTCAGCTATCTTTTGACTTGGTCCTGCAGTTATTTTGTGATATGGTCTCTTTCCACCACAGCCTCAGCACTGTTGTGCTTGGGTTATGTGGTGACATAAAAGTATTGCTTTGGTGGCCAATGGGAAAGTGGAGTTAGGTCCTGAGAGGAATTTATATTGTCTTGCAAGACGCAGGTCACTGCATCATTTTCACATAAAATTACAGGCAAAATGGACTGCTCTGCAGAGGGTTCGGGTAACCTAGGAATACAGGACTTTTAAATTCGCTGATCCAGATTTCCCTCTCAAATTGTAAAACCCCACTCTGTGAATCAGGGACCTGATCTTGGAGTAGCGATTTGCTGGGGTTGAGCATTCAACCTTCTCTGCATCTCTGATAGCCTTTTAATAAATTTCCATGCCTCAGTCTCAGCTTTTTTTGCTTCTAGTTGAATGAGTGTCTCTTATTATGCTGTCAATGAGGCCCTCTAACTTTCCTACCTTACCTTAACCTGGTGATTAATTACCCTTAAAACTTATTGTTTTCCTCCAAAGTATCAATGGCCCCTAGAAAGAATCATCTGATTTCATAGTCCTTATGATTAGTATTTCCCCAAAACTATTCAAATACTTAAAATATTGCACTGAGCATGCATTTCCTTGTACTGGTATTGCATCTGAATTCACTATTGGTAAAATTTTTAACAATTGTATAGCTACTGCATACTGAACTTATCCATAATCCATTGTCTTAGTCTGCTCAGGCTGCCATAACAAAATACCATTGACTAGATAGCTTAAACAAGTAAAAATTTTTATTTTCTTACGGGTCTGGAGGCTAGAAGCCTGAGATCAGAGTGCTAGCATGATCAGGTTCTAGTGAGAGTTCTCTTTCTGGCTTGCAGATGGCCACTTTCTTCATGTGTCTTTACATGTAAAAAAAAGAGGAAGGAAGGAAGGAAGGAAGGAAGGAAGGAAGGAAGGAAGGAAGGAGAAGAAGAAGAAGAGAAGAAGAAGAAGAAAGAGAAAGAAAGAAGAAAGAAAGAAAGAAAGAAAGAAAGAAAGAAAGAAAGAAAGAAAGAAAGAAAGAAAAAGAAGGAAGGAAGGAAGGAAGGAAGGAAGGAAGGAAGGAAGGAAGGAAGAAAGAAAGAAAGAAAGAAAGAAAGAAAGAAAGAAAGAAGAAAGAAAGAAAGAAAGAAAGAAAGAAAGAAAGAAAGAAAGAAAGAAGGAAAGAAAAGAGAGCTATCTCCCTCTTCCTCTTCTTATAAGGACACCAATCTTATTGGATTAGGACCCCATCCTCATGATTTGATATATCCTTAATTAGCTCCTAAAAGCCCTATCTTCAAATATACTTGCATTAGGGTTATAGCTTCAATACATGAATTTGGGGGAGTAGGGGACACAAACCAGTCCATAGCATCTACCTTCCACCTGGGATGGGATTCTGTTCAAGATGCCATTTTAAGATTGGCTTTCTCAGACTATTACTAGCACTCATTGTTGTTTTCCCCAGGAACAGACTCAGATGCTGAGTTTTCATCCAGGTGATTTATCTGGGAACACTGTTGGGAGCAACACCTTCGGGAGGATAGGGACCAGAGTTGAAACTCATGTAGCTGCAATGGAACAACAAGTTGATCCCACAGAGCACTTTGGAACTATGACAGTCATTCAGAAAAGTCCCAAATTTAGTCAGGGAGATGAGATTTGGTGTCTTTCCATGACCAGTCTTTGGGTATGGGCTGTACCGTGAGAAGAGTAGGGTAACCTTGGGTGAGGCAGCTTTTTTCAGACAAAGGTAATTCTCAGAGATGGACTTGGCTGTCAGCGTCAGTAGCCATTGCTTCTAGAACCTGGGGTAATGAGTATGTGGGTTCTGGAAGAGATCTGGGTAGGCGACACACCGCAGCGTCCATGGCCCAAGACAAAAGCAGTTGGTCAAAGATTACATGATATGGGAAGATTTAACTGTGAAAAATAGAGTAAGAAGAAGGGAGCTAATGTTGCTTAATTCAATTACTGAATTTTAAACTGCTTTTTGAAAATATTTTTGCTTGGTGTGTTTATATTACACTCTAAGATATAAATAGATACCACTAAATAGATGTAAAACACTTACAAAACATAAGTCACATTAATTTTATATAATATGTGATAAATAGAACTGTTCTTCATATTATTTTCTAAGAACAGAAGCTGAAAGCATTTGGAGTATTTTGTTATTATTTGATCCTTTGATTTAAAAAAAATAAACTATTAAGTTTACTGCTTTTACACTAATTTCATCTTCTTGGTGAATACAACATTAAAAATTAAAAGTATTAATTGTTTTAAAGTTTCATTCAATTATATCAATTTATTTATAAATATTGTCTGAATTAGCACACATTCCTGACTTGTATAGTCCAAAATAGTGAAATTTACTGAAGTTGTAAGTCATTGATATGGAAGAGAATTTTGCCATGACAACTTAAAAAATATCTTGAATCCTCAAAGAGTGCTTCAGAAATGCTTCTCAGAAACTACAAAATCTTTCTCCTATTTGGGTGTGACAACTTGAAAGTACTGTATTTCATTCCAAGATGTTTAGAAAAACCTCAACCTTAAGCATGACTTTACACTTGGGTGGGACTGTTTATGTATCATAATTCAAACACCTTTCATTACATATACATATCTATTTAGAATTCACTTATAGACCAGTGGAAGAGACAGAAGAATGAACAATTGTAATACAGAAAGTTAATATAAGAAATAAATAGCAATCATTTCTCACTGCGGGAGGAATGAACATTTTCATTCTTGTTTTAAAAATGGGCCGAATTTATGTTTCTTAAATTCCACATATGAGTAACAAACTGACGGGCTGGGGTAACTGGGTGATGGTCATTAAGGAGGGGACTTGACGTAATTAGCGTCATGGTGTTGCATGTAACTGAGGAATCACTAAATTCTACCCTTGAATCTAATAGTACGATATGTATTAACTAAGTTGAATTTAAATAAATATTTTTTTTAATGGGCCAAATTTAGAAATGTCACTCTAAAAGGATTTTATCTGTAGTTTCCAGACTATGTAATATGATTTAAAACTTCATTTCTGGGGCGCCTGGGTGGCACAGCGGTTAAGCATCTGCCTTCGGCTCAGGGCGTGATCCCAGTGTTATGGGATCGAGCCCCACATCAGGCTCCTCCGCTATGAGCCTGCTGCTTCCTCTCCCACTCCCCCTGCTTGTGTTCCCTCTCTCGCTGGCTGTTTCTATCTCTGTCAAATACATAAATAAAATCTTTAAAAAAATAAAATAAAATAAAATAAAACCTCATTTCTAGAGATCTACACTTGTCAGTAAAGAAGAAGTACTTCAACTCTTCTTTTACTTGGTTGTGGCAACTGCAAGATGCTCTTTGAGTAGGGTATTCTGCTCTTGCCCAACACGAGTGTGAGAGTCCTATAGTCTATCATAAATAGACTTACTGTTTACTGCTGACTCATATAAAATGGGACCTTTACCAGTAGCTTGGATTATGCATATTAATCACTCCAACATGCATCTTTGTGGGGTGAACACTTACATTCTGTCTGTAAGAAACCCCTATTATATAAAAGAATTTCACTGAGAACACATTGAAAAAGAATAAGATATTCCATAACAAAAATTATACTGGGAATTCAAACTCCAGTGCCAATATCCACGATAATTCCTTAACCAAAACTAATTTGTCATATGAATCTCTTGCATATTTTCCTAAAGCTGTTTCCATTTATTATCCCATATTCCCACATTATTCTAGTGAAATTAGAAGAACAGGTTCTGGCTTTAGACGTTTTCTCTTTTCATTTCAGAACTTTCTTTTTTCACTCACATTCCCATATCTGAACTTGTAGCTCAAACTTCTTTTGTGAATTCCTGATCTGTCTATCCAGCTACCCACTGAGTATGATGTAGACTCTTCCTCTTATCCTCTCAATCAGACAAACCCCAACACCTATCACCCCTTTTAGGAATAGCTTTTTTTTTTTTTTAAGATTTTATTTATTTATTTGACAGAGATAGAGACAGGCAGCGAGAGAGGGAGCACAAGCAGGGGGAGTGGGAGAGGAAGAAGCAGGCTCATAGCAGAGTAGCCCGATGTGGGGCTCGATCCCATAACGCCAGGATCACGCCCTGAGCCAAAGGCAGACGCTTAACCGCTGTGCCACCCAGGCGCCCCAGGAATAGCTTTAACATGCGTTCTCTAATTTCTACCCTCACTGCTTCTGCCTTAGCTTAGCTTCTCAGCATCTCTTGTTTGGATTATTATGATGGTTTCCTAATTATTCTGTCCATCTAAAGTTTTAGACCCTACTCGTCTATTCTGTACATTATTTTGATGTGATGTTACTAAAAAGCAAACCTAATCGGGTCATTCTTTCGGTTGAAAACTTTTCTGTGACTCCATTATCTATACGAACTGGAATAAGGTCCTTAGCACAGCAGAAAAATCTCACCATCCCTGGTGCTGGGTTTGCTTCAATCCATAGCATCTGGCCCCTCTCTGGAGTGGCACTGTCATATATGAACTACTTATCATTCTCCAGCTTCACACGCTGCTCAGGTCATGGGCCTATTGTCCTTGCCCAAAATTACCATCTGTGTCTCATCAAATTGGTAGGGTTCTTCCCATAATTGCGATTGCAATTTTATTTCTTACATCTTCTTATAAAGTTTGCTTGACCTTCCCATTTTAAGTAGGATAACCATGTAATTTTTTTTTTTTTGTCAAAAGTCAAAACTGGGTTACCCTGGAGAGTACAAGACAGTGAAACTGATACTAACCTCCAAAGGAAGTTCAGGACATGAGTCATAGCCAGGACTGTCCTGGGCAAATTGAAATGTAGACTCCCTTTTCTATGAGCAGAGCTGATTGTTCTCTTTTCTTTGCACTTTCTTACCTTGTATCAACCACTACACTCATGCTTATTACACCGTATTGAAATTATTTATTTATATGTCTTTCTCACCCACCAGGCCTGTGGGCTAAACACTAGGTTAAACACTAGGCTTTGTTCATCTTTGTATACATGACAGTTAATACAGAGAATCTGATCAGGTCATCAGGAGAGACATGTAATAGAAGCTCTGCCATTGGATTACACAAATAAAGGCTCCAATTTATTAAAGCTAGTTTGCCAGAGCCATATATCTCCCTTAACATTAGATCCCTGTGAAACCAGTCTGAAGGCAAGACATCCATGTGATCCCCTTGGGATAATTCTTGGAACCCAGATTTCCGAGACAGTGTGAGCAGCCAGGGTCAGGAAGGTGTAGACATGTCTGGCAAACAACATAAAGGGCTAGGTAGTTCCCAGAAACCACAGACCAAATGGAAGCCAGATGCAGATAAATTAGGAGTTGAGGACATCCCAGTATGGAAAGAAGGTTAAAGTAAAATAGAGGGTCAAAAATCAGAAGGAGTCAAAACAGCCAACATGTGGCACTTACAATGAAAACTCCTACAACTGGGGCTGATTTAACCTTGGCCAAGCTTCTAGGAGGAGTTTGGTGTATGGGCCTAGTGATGAGGGAGCACCTGAAATAAGTAGACTTAGCATCAACTAATTTGAAATATAGATATATCTACTTATAGATATTTAAATATGTATATAATCTCACAGGTTCATCCTTTAGGAAGGTCCGTGCATATACATGTGAGCATGTGTACAAATTCTAGTACACATCTGCCTGTGTGTTTATCAAGTTACATGATATATATATATATATATATATATATATATATGTAACAAGCCATTTTCATTTAATCCATGCTTTTAATTTCTATAGAAGTTTGGTTTTCTTAATTATGCAATTTTAAAATTCCCTTATTACTAGAAATTAGCTAAGCCCAAGACATTGCATGTTCTGATGAAATCAAAGTTTCTTAATAAGGAACAGAATATTATTTTGATTACTCAAAGTTTTATTGCTCAACTTAAATATCCCTTCCTCAGAGAGGCCTTCTCAAACCCTCGCTTAAATCATCCCAGCTGGGCAAAAATATGCCCAATATAAAAATATTCTAGTCTGTAGCATTTACATTTTATTTCAAATTAGATACATTTCAACTCTATTTCCTCACCCATCTGCAGGGAGGCAGGAAATCTGAAGAGAGCGAGGGTGGTGATGCCCTTGATAATACTGACTCTCTTCAATAAATTATTTCCATTGTTTCAGGTCCTTTTTTTTTTTTTTTTTTGAAAGTGATTCATTCTCCAAGAAACATGAGTAACTTCTCCCTTGGTGTTTTGCCTCTTTGAAGCGTGGTCTGACTATCTGTTCTCCACCAATGTTGTTTTCTTTGTTATCAGTAAAGCCACCATCTGCTTGAGAAGGAGGGTCCTTTAATGGGACTTGAAATGCTAACAGTGCTGCCTGAGGCAAAAGTCTGAAGTTAGAATTTGGCCCACAACCATCTTTGCTTTCAGCACCAATGCAACGTCCTCCCCTGGGCACCCAGCATCCTCTTGGGTTCTCCGTTTATAGACCTCCCTGGTAGCGTTCGCTTTCCAGACAGCATCCATCCCCTTCTGTCAAAATCTTTCCCATGTCCCATTCCAACTCAGGCAACTGTCTTCTGGAAATCACCGTGGTGAGCAAATTCATGCTAAAGTGTTGCTAATATATTCCCTGAATTGACAAAATTTCCCAACCAAGGAAAAGGGATGAATCTCCGTGGTGCGATTTCTGGCCAGAAAAGAAGACATTTGGTAATCCAACAATTCTATTGCTCCCCTCTCTCACCCCCCAACCTCATCCCACCCCCACCCCACCCCAAAAAAACATAGCACATTGGTTACTGTCAATTCTGCCTGGGTATGACTTGGGCTGGGGCGAGGTCAGTATTTGGTTTTAATTTTCATGAGTTGTTGCTTTGTGAATCTGCCTTAATCCTGCCAGCTCTTTGTTAATAAAACACACTTAAATAGATAGGATGGCTGCAAACCTAACTTCAAAGAGGCAATTTGGGAACCCACGACAGTTCAAAATAGGTGGCGACCACAGAGAAAAGCCTTGAGAGTTAGAGAAGAGAGCTTTCTCTGCCTAGAAGATATATTGCTTTCACCCCAATCCAGGCTGGTCTGTAAAAATCCTCCCCAGGCAGCTGCAGCACACATTGTGCAAATGACATTATATAGGAGGCATTTTGTAGAGGGCATTTTGCAGCGCACATTAGCGACATGTATTTCCGTACTTCCGTGAATTTGTGAATTAGCAGATCGCACTAATGACAGCCATAGCAATAGAACTACAATTAATGAGGAATTCTAAATGGGGGGAAAGAGGCTCTATACTTTAAGAAATTGCAACTACAATGTAAGAACTTGCTTTAATACAAAGAAATCATCAAACCAACTTGAATAAAGATGGAGCAAAACAGAAAATGACTCAGATCAACACACTGCTGGACCAGCTGGACAAAAGAAAAGTAGTATTATAACAGATTATGATTTCCTAGAGGGGAGAATCTGCAATTTTACTTATATTTAACATATAGTTATGCTTACGTTAACTCATGGTATAAGTTATAGAATTTACTTCCTTGTATCTATTCCCATATTCTTTTCGTTCTTGTATTGTTAGAGCTGCAAGTAAGACATTTTATTCCAATAAATTAAGAATTTTGGATTGGAATTAAGATTTTACTGGATCCCAACGCTTAAAGTATTTTAATGGCTTCCAGTGGCTCTTAGAATAAAATCCCATTTTACTCTATAGTCCACAAAGTCTATAGCATGTGCCTCCGGTCTCCTCCCTAGCCTCAAGGCAATCACTCCTCCCCTGATCAGGGCTCTCCAACCATCCATTCTCTTTCCTTCTTTGTTCTAAAGATTTTACTTATTTGTCAGAGAGAGAGAGAGAGAGAGAGAGAAGGGGCACAAGCAGGGGGAGCAGCAGGCAAAGGGAGAAGCAGGCTTCCCACCGAGCAAGGAGCCCGGTGAGGGACTCTATCCCAGCACTCTGGGATCATGACTCCAGCAGAAGGCAGATGCTTAACCGACTGAGGCACCCACACATCCCCACCCTTATCTTTCTTGAATGTCCTAACACCCAGAACTTCTTGCTTTAGAGTCTGGCTGTGGGCTATCTACTCTGGCAGCTGAGAACTCTTTTGTGTGCCGGTAGCAGGGCTGGCTCCTTCTAAAACAATGTAGCAATTTAAATACAACCCCCTTGGAGAGACCTTCCCAAATCTCCATATTTAAACTGACTTCATCTCTGTTTTCCTACAATGCTCCCAGGCCCACTACAACCTATCAGAAGTCAATCCTTTCCTTGATACCACTCAACACAAAATCTGCTTTCCTTTCCTCATTATTTTTTGTTTACTATGTGTTACTACCTGCCTATCCCACTCTGCTGAAAGCTACATGTGTGGGGGCCATGGCTGCCCTGTTCACGGCTCTATGTCCCGTACCACTTGTTTTGGTTGGGGTGGGTTCCAAAGAGATATACTTGAAGTAGATCTTAAGTGCCAATTCTTTATTGGGAGGGCCTGTGCAAGGGCTGAGAAAGAAAGTGAAATAAGAAAAATAGGAGAAACAAATCTAAGACCATGGTCAGGGCTCTCCATTACCAAGCTGGTTGTGTAGCCTCATAAGACACACAGCCATTGCCCGGCCATGAAGGACATTTCTGGATGGGCTAAACACAATCTGTGTCTTGGAATGGTGGACTGGGGGGAAGAAGGGAAAAGCATTTATATCCTGTCTCTTTTCTCTCACTGATCAAGTTCTCCAAGAGGCAGTTAACCACCCAGCTTCTTATACGGCCACCTCTGCACTCCTGGGTAGCCACTAGGATGCTGGCCTGCATGCCCTGTGTTGTGCTGAAGGGTGGGAGGAAGAAGACGAGTCTGTATGGGTCTGGTCGGCTCAAGCCTGGGTTCCAGCTCTGTGTGGCTTCTACTGCATGGGATAGCACAGGTGGTGCCAGAGCTCCATGCTACTGTGACAGAGCTGAGTCACGGCCACCATGCAATACCAGTGGCAGCAAGAGCTTTCCATGACCAAGTGGCCAAGGGCATAAGCGAGAGACACAGAAGGCCAAGAAAACTGGAAGAAGTGCGCAAATCAGAACGGATTTGCTGCTCAATCTGTGTTGAATGAATAACGGGGAAAATTGGATAAATTTAATGCTGGTAGTAGACCACCTTAGTAAGCAGATCCATCTAGAGCCTGAAGAATCTGAACACTCCTTGTTTAGAAAGAAACCATTCTTGAGAATATGTTTTCGAACATGCTGTATTACTTACCACCTCCAGATCTTCAATAGAACAGAGTCTACTCAGCATATCCCAGTTCAGCCCTTTATTTCTCACTCACTGTACCAACACCCTCGTCTTTCTCTCAATACGTGTGTGGTGCTACACTCATTCTCCATCGGTTACATCATCACCTGCTTGGATTTGGTCCATCTTTCTGTATCTCAACAGATCAGCTACCATCTATTTCTTGGGTGTATAGTGTGGACAGGCAGCAGAGAAGGAGCAGTTGACTAGGGGTTAGGGGAGCTGGAGTAGAATCTTAGCTCAGCTCCAATTTAATGCAAGGTGGTGGTAAGGTAGGCTCAGCCAGTGGGCATCCTAGCATCAGATCAGTGGGAAAGGGAAGGAATCTGGGAATGAGTACCTTTGAGGATGGGGTACAAATCTGGCGGATGCTCAAAATGGAGAGCCACCAGCTTGAATTATAAGATCCAGATGACATGAAAGTTTGAAGTTCAAATCGAGTTACCTTTGATATCCAAACATGGTTTATACAGTGGGTGGAGAACGGAAGCTCATGGCAAGGGAGGGCAGTTTTGCAGTTGACGTGTTTGTTATTTGGTTTGGTTTAAAAGAAGATATAAGCCCTGAAGTTTGGAGAATATGAAGCTGATATCAGCTGCCAAATAGAAGAGCCTGGCAGAGAGAAGAGTTTATCAAGCACCTGCTATGTGCTAGGCTACATACATACAACTACTTTAATTAAATTGGTCCTCACTAAAACTTTATCATTTTTTGTCATCATGATAAGTGTACTCTTTAATCCCCATCCCCTATTTCTTCCATTCCCCCCACCCACCTCCCCTCCAGTAACTATCAGTTTGTTCTGTATAGTTAAGAGTCTGTTTCCTGGTTTGTCTCACTCTTTTTTTTTTCCTTTGTTCATTTGTTTTGTTTCTTAAATTCTACATACGAGTGAGATCATAATGGCATTTGTCTTTCTCTGCCTGACTTTTTCACTTAGTATCATACTCTCTAACTCCATCTATGTTGCTGCAAATGGCAAGATTTCATCGTTTTCATGGCTGAGAAATATTCCTTGTATATCTCTACCAATTCTTCTTTATCCATTCATCCACTGATGGACACTTGGGTTGCTTCCATATCTTGGCTATTGTAAATAATGCTGCTATAAACATAGGGAGGGGTGCATGCATCCCTTTGAATTAGTGTTCTTGTATTTTTTGGGTAAATAACCAAGAGTGCGATTACTGGATTGTAGAGTAGTTCTATTTTTAAATGTTTGAAGAACCTCTATAATCTTTTCCACAGTGGTTTGCAATCCCATCAACAGTACAAAAGGGTTCCCCTCCTCCACATCTTCACCAAAACTTTCTGTGGACTTTTTATCATTCCTGTTTTGGAGAAGAGTAAATTGAGGCTCAGTAACATCAGGCAACTTCCCCAACGGAAGGCAGTCAGATCTGTCTGACTTGAAAGCTTATGGTCTCCCATCATATCAAGATGATTTATACAGAGGCAAGTCCTGGGGATGCAGACTTTGAGACTCCAAATCATATACTCTTGAGAGCAGATCAGATCTCCAATCCCAATAGAGTTTAAGGGCTGGACTCACTCCAGTGCCCTCACTCTACGCCCTTGGATAAAGCACTCCACCTCCAGTACCTCCACTCCCTCTCTCTAAATGAGGGAAAGTCCCCTTCCAGGTAGACCTGGGATTTATCTTTTTTTAAAGATATTTTCATTTATTTATTTGACAGAGAGAGAGAGACAGGCAGTGAGAAAGGGAACACAAGCAGGGGGAGTGGGAGAGGAAGAAGCAGGCTCCCAGCAGAGCAGGGAGCCGGAAGCGGGCTCAATCCCAGGACTCTGGGATCACACCCTGAGCTGAAGGCAGCCACTTAACGATTGAGCCACCCAGGTGCCCCCACCTGGGATTTATCTTGATTGTTCAATGTACTAGTAACGCTATGTGAACTAAAAAACCAACAAACAAAATGAAAAGCATTATAGGGTCTCCACCCTCAAAGAAGTTCCAATCTTCTTGGAGAAAAGGAAGAATATTCCTGAAATTGTTATTAGCAATACCACAAAGGATGAAATGACTCTCAGAGTCTGTATATATGTGTGTGTGAGAGAGAGATATGATGGAAGAGTTTCCAGAGGGGTCATCATTTTGGAAGGGGAATACAAAAGCAAGAAGAAGGTCCTGGTATAGAATGAGGGATGTGGAGAAAGTGTGCGTAAACAGAGGGGCAGGTGGGATCTGAGGCAATTGCTGTTTTTCCTCAAGACCACTGGAAAAGCTTCCATGGTCCTGTTCGCACAGACCAAATGTTTGGTTATAAAAACAGCCTCCCTGCCTCCAAACTGATACACACATACCCACACTCAAGAAAATAAACTATAACTTTCCCCTCAAACTCTCTGAAGTCACTTTTAATTTGGCTTTCTGGCTTATTTGTTAGAGTAAAAGAAATGTTACCCACTCCTCCTCATCTCATGATTCTGTGCCCCATCCCCTAATAAAATATAGCTCCTCTATTTGCTTTTCACAGCCTAGGATGTTCGATGGAAAAGGAAGGGGAGAGGAATAACAGAAGACTAAAAATAGAAAATTGATAACGTTGGATTTCTTTTGAAGTTAAGGAATCACTTATTTAGGATTCCCTTTTCTGTTCCATTTATTTGAAATAAAAGCAAAGGAAACCAGAAACTCGTGTCGGAGCGATGGCACACACATGCCGAGACAAACAGCTTGGTCTGAACAGAGTAATAGACAGTCGTGTTCCCAGTTGGGCAGACTGTACTTTTACTCACATACACACCCTACAAGCTCATTGCCCATTCATTCAGAGCTTTCTGATGTATTATCATATTGGAGTCTGAACACTTTTATGCTCCGTCTTATCCCAAAGGTAGAGATTGTATCAGTTGAACAGAGCGTCCTTATTTACTTTTGAGCCATGCGAGAACAAGAAAAACAATCATTCCTATTTTCACAACAAGTAAAGATAACTTTTTGTGTCTGGATCACTCAAACCCAGCCAAATCGTAGAGCCGACACTCTCCATGTGTTGAACCCTCAAGGGAAGTAGATCCCTGAGATAATTTTACCCCTTTTCCTTAAAGGTAACAAAGTGATGAGTGTCCTCCGAAATCCCCAGGCCTCGCCACCCTATATGTACAAACATTTTGACATTAACCATGACGCCTGGTATTTTTCTACTTTAAAAGTATTTCACTACAAAACCTTTCAGATACATTAGAAAGAACAGGAAAAAAAGGACTGTTTGTCTAAAAGTAAGAGGAAGTCCAAGTTGTGCCAGATATGCTGCAGAAATGTTTCAGGGGAAAAATGTATAGATAGAGTTGAAGCATAGTACACCCCTTGCCAGGCTCCCCTTTCTCAGACGAACTCTTCTCAGAGTACTAGCATCCCAAAGCAATCTGTATTCCTCTCCCTCCACGCCTGAAAAAATGCTTATCATATATATGTATGTGCATTCATAAAAATACATTCCAGTGTTTCGTGTATTTTAAACATATATGTAAGTGGCGGCATATTGTACTTATCCTTCTGCAATCTGCTTTTTTCACTCAACATTTTGTTTTTGAGAATTATCCATGTTGATGCAGATAGAAAGTTAAACATTATTTCAGGCAGTGAAAACATCCCAGCTCACTGAAGAAATCTTGTAGAGTCCACACGGTATTTTGTAGACAACCCCGGAAGCTGCCTTACCTTTCAGTGCCTTGGCCAGCCATCCTCCAGCTGCTGACTCAAGACTTTTCTGACATTGGGGCTGGGAAAATTGGGACTTGTGGATCCAGTTGTCCTCACTGTTGCCACTCACAGAGTCAACTGAGCAAACATTTGGCCCTCACCAATGGTGCACGGTTCACTCCTATCTCCAGGCGCCACTGTCCCTGATACTTATGGTCCCCAACAATCTGAGAGTTTGTCAAATGAGAAAGAGCTCCTGCACTTTTTCTCAACTAGTAAGAGGTTTGTGCTTGGGTATTTTAAGTGCTCAAAATTTGAGCGAACTCCCTTCATGACATTCCCACCCCCACGTCACGAGGCACACCAGCTCCTGACTGAGTCAGCTTGGGATACAATCTCAAGTTTCAATTGTCGAGATGGTCTCTCATCCTCCAGCCCTTTGGCCACTTTCTTTCTTTCTATCTTTATTTTTTTTTTTTTTACGATTTTTTAAAATTTATTTATTTGACAGAGAGCGAGAAAGCACAACCAGGAAGAGGAGGAAAGTGAGAAGCAGAGGCCACACTGTGCAAGGAGCCCAGCGCGGGGCTCGATGACGGGACTCTGGGATCCTGACCTGAGCCAAAGGCAGACGCTTAACTGACTGAGCCACCCAGGCGCCCCATTTGGGCAGGTTTCTGAGTGAGTCTCCTTTCTCTCAAGCACCTGCTTGTAGAGGTCAGATAAGGTGGGAAAGATTACCACTCAATTCCATTCATCAGAAAAAGCTGAACCCCAGATCTGGCTCAGCTGGATCTCAAATACATCAGAATGTACCTGAAATGAGAGACCCATGCTATCCATGATGATGTGATCCTTTAGAACACAATTCCCTTCATGAAAGGGCTCCATGAGATCTGGGTGGCAAGCAGAAACACTGATAGTTAATCTCTCTAAATTGTTACTGAAAAAGTTCTTCTGAAGATAGCAGATTAAATGTATTCAAGTTCCACATCATGCCTTTCACAGACTGTCTTTTTGCTTGGTTACATATGTATTTGTTGACGTATGAGCACTATTTCAGAGTTCATAGTCAAGGGTGTTTTTATACTCACTAACCACATTTTTCATGCATATTCTCTACTCATTAATACCATAAACATTTATAGAATGCTCACTGTGTGCAAAGCTCTGAACTAGGCACTCATTACAGTATTAATCTTGGTCTATCTTGGACTGCAATCATCTGTTAATATATTACTCTCCCAGAAGTTTGGGCTCTCTGAAAGCAGGGTTTACATCTTACTCATCTGCAGATGGAACTTTAGTCAAATTACAGTTTCATCAGTCACTGTCTGTCTTGACTTTGGTGAGTTACTCAATGTCTTAGAAACCTTAGTTACATGAAATTAACATAGCAATATTTACTATAGCAATTCAGAGTGAAGATTTAATTTAATGTATGTAGAATTGCAAGTCGGTACCTAATGAATATCAGTTCTTTTTTAGGTCCACAGCATATTAATTAAGGCTTTAAAAAACAGGAAAGGGATAATAAATATTTTTGGAATGGGCTTTGACAATGAAATGCCAGAAATCTGGTAATAAGTACATGGAAATATATACAACGCTTAGAAAACGCTTTTAAAACTTCATGTCAGCTCCCGGTCAATTTCCTCACTATTGCAACTATGCCTGCTTGTTTCTGAAAGACAGAGGATGCACTGATACCCTCAACCTTTGTCTTTGCTAATCTGTACATTGTAAGTACTTAGCACAGAATTGACTCAGTGTCTGCATGGGGCAGCGCGAGCCAGCATGGGGCTGTGGCTGACTCTAATTTGGAATCCTAAGTGAGCCCCCTCAGCAGGACACCTGAGCTCACATCACCTGCCCTTGTCAGTCATTTTGCCTTTCCCTCCAATTCTATTTCAGATGAGACCCCCAAGGAATGACGGGAAATCACACCATCCACAGAGGGTGGGAAAGTTCAGCCTAATCTGAAACCCAAATTGGCCTAATAGCTTCTTGCTCTAAAAATAATTTTTAGGGCTTTGATAATTTGTCTTTAAAGACACATTTTTACAATGGGATGGCTGTATATAGATACAATTAGCTTGCCATAGAAGGGTCTTATTTGTAACAGAATAGATGTAATTTATCCTGCAGCCAGGAATGTGCAGAAAAGAAAAAGGCATAAAGCAACAGAGAAAACAGAGCATTGACAATGTGCAAAATCAGCATTTCTCTAGTTGAGCTCAGGTGCTCACAATCATTTGTCCGGTCCTTTTGCTCACGACCTTTGAAGACTCTTCTGAGTGTTACGACTCTCCACAGCACACCTAGCAGTAACTATCAAAGTAATGAACCAATAAGAAGACCTGCCCAGGTAGCCAAGTGACATTGGGTGTAGAATCGCCCACTTTGATCTCCTTCCACAGGGTTACTGAGAGCCACAGTTTACTTGCTCTCCATCATTTTCCCCATACCTCGTTGCTTTTCTTCTTTTTCTTGTTCATTTTCCCACATGCCGCCTTGTCTTACTTAAAAACAAAAGCCACCATTTACTAAATGCTCTCAATTTGCTAGGCACTTTGCATGTGCCTCAGATATACCGTCCTATTTCCCTCATCCATCAACCCCCTGAAGTAGGCGTCGTCATCCCCAGTTTACCGGTGTGGTAACTGAGACATAGAGACATAAAGGATTTGGCCAGTTACAAAGCAAGTTAGCGGTATAAAGATTTCATACCCTGCATTTTAACTTTTCTTCGGAATTTTTAAATGTGTGGTTGATACAGGGAAGACTGCCAGATTCTAGTTTTCCTGAAACAAGATGCTATCTTCTCATTTTGCATAAAATGAATCGTATTTAAAGGCACTGAATCCAGAATCAACAGAATAGTAAGTCTTTAGATCTTCGACATGCAGGGAGACCCACTGAGCCCAGAAATTCCTCCTTAAATGCAGCATCCACCAGGCTCATTGGTGGAGCATGAACAGAGATGCTCAGCCCTCCAATTGCCCAACATGTGCCAAAAGTCCCGTCCTGGGAAATAATATTCAAAAAGAATTTCCTAACAGATACACAATCCATCATTTTATCACAGGCCAATCTAGAGCGCTGCAGATTTGAGCATGTTGGGCCCCCCTAGAATCCTTTTTCCTAAACTTAATTTTATGACCTCAGTCTGATCACCCAGTGTGGCAGCAGGGTACAATCCCCAGGAGGCAACTTCACCTACAACATGGAGTTGTTCAGCAGGTGACACTGGCCATAGACCAGCTCTCTGAGTTTCACCCTAGAATTTGCCAGAAAGATGTTATGAGCCTGCTATCTACTCCTCCATTCTGTGCCTATGCTTAAAAAATTCAAAAAAATGAAACTCTTTCAGGCTTCAATGCCTGGAACAAAATGTTTTTCCTGATTAATGGCACATTTCCAATTCACAATGAATTTTTCTTTGATAGTTTTATAGAGAGAGTTTTCCAGAATCTCAGAGAAAGACTTATGCCTACCTTTAATAATTTCAGGACTTCATGGCATACATTTTTATTCTATGATTCCCCTTCATTATTCTCTTATCCTAATAACCTCATCTTCAACTTTAAAAAAAGTTACAGGATTGCAGACATTTTTAGCCTGCTCAAACCCTCTAGGAAGAAGACAAAAAATAATTCATAAATATATCTATATAAGGTATCTGATAATTTTTTAATTTAAAGCCAGTGTATGCTAAGAGAGTGGACCTTAAAGTTTTCATCACAAGAAAAAAAATTGTGTAACCAGGTATGGTGATGGTGTTAACTAGATTTATTGCGGTGATCATTTCACAATATACACAAATATCAAATCATTACATGGTGCACCTGAAACCAATATTATATATCAATTACATCTCAATAAGAAATAGAGTTTATTTTTTGAAGATTTTATTTATTTGAGAGAGAGTGCACAGGAGCGGGGGGGTGGGTGGCGGGGAGAGGCAGAGGAAGAAGCAGACTCCCCAAGGAGCAGGAAGCTGGATGCTGGGGCCAAACCCTGAGATCATGACCTGAGCCGAAGGCAGATGCTTAGCAGACTGAGCCACCCAGGCACTCCCAAAATAGAGTTTACAAATAAATAG
The DNA here is from genome assembly GCF_017311325.1 of Ursus maritimus. Classification (NCBI taxonomy): domain Eukaryota; kingdom Metazoa; phylum Chordata; class Mammalia; order Carnivora; family Ursidae; genus Ursus; species Ursus maritimus. The sequence goes on from NW_024424119.1 coordinate 7,622,899, forward strand.
AAGTTTATTTTGTTTTTATCATATCACAAAAGCAACACATGATCATTATGGAGGTATTAGGCAATGCACATTATCTAAAGAACATCAAAAGAGAAAACGGACCATCAAAGATGATCAAAACCCATAGAAGCTACCCCTAGGCCCAAGCTCAGCTAGGTACCATTTTGTAGCCTGTTTTTGCTCATGCCAATGTACGAAGCACATTTTCCATGTTCTTCGGGTGTGTATACAGTACATCTGTTGATTATTTTTTGATGTTTATATTCTATTCTGTTGCATGTACATACCAAAGTTAATGGCCCACTAATTTTGGGCCTTTAAAACATTTCACAATTTTCACTGTTATACATAATGTTATATTGAACATTCTGGTAGAAAAGTCATTAAAAACATCCTGAATTTTTTTTTTTACAATAAACTAGATTAATTTTTGAAGTGTTGAGAACTATAATTCTGATGCTTACAAACGGTCGACTCAACCAAGATAGTGTATCTCTCTCTCCCACATCTTCTCTCTACTTACACTCTTGACCAGTGTTTCCTAAACTTCCTTTCACTTGAAGGCTAGTCATCTTGACACTTCGAAGTTTGTTGTTGTTGTTGTTGTTTAAAGATTTTATTTATTTATTCGACAGAGATAGAGACAGCCAGCGAGAGAGGGAACACAAGCAGGGGGAGTGGGAGAGGAAGAAGCAGGCTCACATCAGAGGAGCCTGATGTGGGGCTCGATCCCAGAACGCCGGGATCACGCCCTGAGCCGAAGGCAGACGCTTAACCGCTCTGCCACCCAGGCGCCCCTGTTGTTTTTTTTTATACTGTTCTTTACATGTTTACAACTATAAGATCCGGAATGAATCCATATCCATACCTATCAATGAGTTATAGCCACAGTCTCTAAAAGGTCCATCTCCTCACAGTTTCCAGAGAAAATAAATGCTCTGTTGAATTTGCTGAGTTTTATAAATGTAGGAGCCTACTCAGGATTATGACGAATGTTCACACGGAGTGTATTAGTTCTCATAGCTTTCTTTAAAAAAAAATTATGAACAAAAAAATATTTTAATTGACTGCCTTCTAAAACTTGCTCCAGGGGCTGCAGTTCCCAGATTCTCCAGTGAGCTGAGCACTTCCAAAATGCCCACCCAAGGCTGCTACCCTTTCCTCAACTAAAGAACCAAAATTGACAAAAGAAGTTGAAAGTATGCCTCTGATTTTGAAAAGGCTGTTGGTATCGTTAAATCACAACAAAAAGTAGTTTGGTTTTCTGCTGTGGACAAGTTAACGTAAGCCCTTGGGAGAATGCGCCAAGAGAGACTGTTGTCATGGTAACGGTTGTGTTGGTGCTGGTTTGTGGCGTGGTTACTTGGATTTGATCTCTTTCCCATGGGTGCATATGGAGCTTCGCGTTTACATCAGTTGTACTGTAATTCAGGCACAAATCACCCGAAGTTTTTTTACGAGGGAAAAATCCTGGCCTGGTTTCTCCTTTGCCTCTTAGCACTCTTCCTCACCTATCCCCCCACCCAAGGCTGGGGGGGGGGGGTGCTGGGGGAAGCACACTCCCCACCTCCCCACCATGAAAGGGGAGCTTCCTCCACTGGGTCTGTCTTGTATATTGTCTCCATATGCCGCTGGGAAACCTCTTCTTGAAGTCAAGTGATAAAGTTGCACTTCTGTTTCCAATGGCACACGTCCAGCCCAGAGTGAGACTGGCAGCTTTGTGAGAACCCTTCTCAACCGGGCCGGCGAGTACAGTAGTACAGCTGGAAAGCGTTTTCTCACTGTTGTGCCCCAAGACTGCGGTTAGTCTCAAATTCCTGTGAATGTGACTAAAAAATGTTTGCGTTTTAGCCACAATCACTAACAAATTATGCTCAGCTATTCAACGCACAGACCAAAAGAGAGCCTGACCCCATTATCAAAACTCAAACCCAGATGGCGAGGAGTCCCAGCCTAATGAGCGCCTCTCCGTCATTTCAAACAAATTTCTTGTCAATCATGCCACATCGCATATGGGGTCTCCTTTCAAAGGCATCAGAGTTTGAGGATTCAGAGGCCTTCCAGAGCAAAGCAATGCCTTCCTCCGAAAATTAGTTACTCATTTTAGAAAGTCTTAAGAACATTTCCTCCTTCTCTTCCTCCCTCCCCTCGCCAAGAAAAAAGATTCTAGGCCTTCGAAGCTGGATGACTGTATCAGACTCAAATCTTGAAATGGAGCAGCCAGCAAGTTTGAACTACATTCTTGGCTCACTACTCAGGGGGAAAAAATGAACTCAGAGGAGACGAATATCAAAAAACCTTATCAAATGGCCTATGCTTCTGAGGTCAAAATAAACTTACTAGAAACCGTAAATCCAGGACCCTAGTCTCATTCTTGTTACAACGAAGAGTCAAAAAGAGAACCACACCATTGTCTGGAACTTGACAAGGTGACAGAGAGCAGTCTTTGTATGCAGAACTCTGCCCTCTGCCCAAAAGGGTTTGGTCACGTAGCCGGGTCTTGACTCTTGTGTTTTCTCCTACCAGATTCGGTTGCTTCTTTACCCTCAGCCTGTGCTGTCCCCCTTGGCGTTTTCCTCCTCTATCCATACTCCATGCACGCTTCTTTGACTACCAAGTGTCACCCCTGATGTTCTCTCTGGCATCCCTTGCAGGCTGCCACTTTCGGGGGGTGGATTCCCTCCCCCGGAAAGGCAGCCACAGCTGTGTGTCCTATGAAAGGACCGAGCTGCTTGCTGTGCACGAAGCAGAAGAAAACCAGTGTAAATCGCAGTCTTAATTGCCCATATGGGAGATTTGCAAAGAAGGGAGTGAGCAAAATGGAGGAGCGGGGTAAGTTGTGAGCAGAAGGCTGAGACCGGAGTGCTGAGGGAAAAGCAGCCACCAGATCGGCAAGTTTGGAAAACTGTTCTTTCTGTTCCTGCTGCCTGGGATTCCGAGAGGGTTTCAGAGTGAAACAAAAGTCCGATGGTGCGAGGACTGAACTCCATTTTCTGTGTGAGTCTGAGTAAAGAGAAAGATAAACAGAACCTTTCACCGATAGGCATATTTTAGAGTTCAAGTGTGACATGACGGGTCCAAAATAGATTCCACATGATTGGAGCAGATCCAGAATCCCAGTCCCTGAATAGCAATCAGTGTTGGAAGCTAAGAGCCGGCCTCCACTATCATCACATAAAACATGGAAGAAACAGCAAATCCTACACAGCTGTTAGTGAATAAGGACGATCCATACGTGCAGCTTTATGCTATGGACACATTTTCTTAAATTACTCAGATTAGTTTAAATTGAGGCTCTCTTTGACTTTTTACATGTCTTTAATGACTACCCAGAATCTTACAACAACTTTCTTTCATGAATTTTCCTTTCAAAGAAGGAGAGTTATGTTCTCTGCAATACTCAATCCAGGCAGAACTAATAACCCAAGGGCTTCATGCTGGTTTATTTTCATGGAAAGCTCCTCATAATTTGAAACCACAGAGGGTCACAAGCATCTGAGAAGATACAAGCTAAAATGTCCAGGATTCTATGACTTCATCACGAGGGATGTTGGTAAGTGGTGGGGGCTTCTCGTTTAGGCCCAGCATAGGCTGTTCTGTGGCAGAACTGAAACCCTGATGACATGCAGGCAAACAGGAGGAGGGGAAGCAGAAGGCGAGGAACAGAAAGGGGGCTACAGGAGAGATGCAGTCCAGGGGACCCAGACATTTCCTCCACCATTTATAGATAACTATTTTTCTTTGAAACAGTCACCAGAAGGCCTTCCTGATCAGGTCCTCCCCATTTGGCTAATGTTTAGCACACTTAAGAAAGCTTTAAACCTTTTATAATTTTCAGAAGGTCAGCTGTAGGTCATTCTCCAGTGCAAAACCTAATCTAAAGGGCCCCCATTCTAAAAGTGCGTTTGGGAGACACCATCAATCTGTGAGGGTTCCCTTCTGCCATTTTTGGGAGCCATACTGTTGTGAAACAGTATACAGATAAAAAATGGATAATTGAGCACTTATGGAGGAATAGTTGGTACAACGCGTATCACAACTGCATTCAAACTGGCTGGGAAATCAGCATCCTGCCTCAAACCAAACCGAAATGATAGCAAAGAGACAAATGGATGTTTCCCCATGTTGATATTCCCCTCCTTGTTTGGATGGTCTCGTATGTATTTGAAATTCTGTGACTCTTATTTTGACACATCACGAACTGTTTATTTTTCCACTTATTTCTCTTTGATTATATCAACGGGAGTCGGAGGAAGAGATCAAACCACAGAGGAGCAGTACAGAATTCCTACAGGTTATCATTCTAATGGGGTGAAAAACGTATAGAGAAAAATGACAAATTACTTGCTCTCCTAAGATCATGATGACTGCAAATCTTCACAACACAAAGAAATAGTACTTCCAGAAAAATTTCTGGTCACTTTGGAGGTTGGCTTGTTTTCTCTATACTTTGGAGTGTATGAAGTACTTTAGTATATTTGTTTAAATGCAGACCTGTGATGGCCTGCCATAGTTTAATTACTAAGGTTACAAACAAATAAAGCTTTAGTGTGTCACAAAGCATTGATCCATGGTTTTCACAAATACCATGAAATTACATAATCATAAGGCTTAGAGCTTAAAGCAAACGTTATGGACCATCTGGTCTTGCCCCATGCCTTCAGAGAAATCAGGTATTATTATGTATATTCCATAGATAAAGAACCTAACTTTAAAAGGGCAAACTGTCTTTTTCAGTTTCACCCAGCTAGTAAAATGTGTCCTAGTGATTGGAACTCTTGTCTTCTGCTCCTGGAACAGTTCTTTGGGTAGATTGAAAATCCAACCAGTCTTAACTCCATAGAGATAAAAGGTAGACTAGTGGCTTCCAGGGACTGGATGGAGGAGAAATAGTGAGTGACTGCTTAATTGGGATATGGTTTGTTTTGGGGGTAAAAAGTTCTAGAATGAAAGAGTGGTGATGGTTGTACAATATTGTGAATGTACTAAGTGCCATTGAATTTAGCATTTTAGGATGATTTAAATGGTCAATTTACATGACTTTTACCTAAAAACAATCAAAACTAACATACTGCCTTTGGGGCGCCTGGGTGGCACAATGGTTAAGCGTCTGCCTTCGGCTCAGGGCATGGTCCCGGGGTTATGGGATTGAGCCCCACATCAGGCTCTTCTGCTATGAGCCTGCTTCTTCCTCTCCCACTCCCCCTGCTTGTGTTCCCTCTCTCGCTGGCTGTCTCTATCTCTGTCGAATAAATAAATAAAATCTTAAAAAAAAAAAACTAACATACTGCCTTTGACGGCAAGAAATCAGGAATACAGTATTACCATTAACTATTCACCTCTCTGTTTCCTCTACATCCTGTGATGTTCTTTGAGGCTGGGATGCCTTACATCTCCAAGGCCTCTGCTACTTAGCCTAATAATTCTAATGAAACCTCCCCACAAAAAATTCCAGCCAGCCTTTCAACCATCTCAAATAGCAAATACGTTTAATGGAATGAGTTTGTAACATTACCTCGATTTCTAGTCTTACCTGCCTTACCTTACTATTGAGTCAGATATGATTCTCTTGAGAACTGAATGGAGCTAGTTAACCTCCTAGAGGGAAAAAAAACATATTTTCGTTAATAATGTGCTCCAGTGGCATCTAGCGTAATGCTGTGCCCAAGTAGATTCTCATCAAATATTCATCTGGGGGTAAGAGAGGAAGCTCCTGGAATTCTCCAGGAGCTAGGAAGGGATGTTCCCATACAAGGACAGAATGTTCCACCTGTCTATAAGGCCAGTAACACTTTATGTTTGCAGATCCTAGCCCTGTGAATTCATCAAGACCATGCTCGAGCAGGACCCCTAGGCCTCCCACTAACCCCAGGCAGCTTAACACTTACTCCTTAACCAGAGAAATGGAGTGGCCAACGCTCAGCCTTGTATATTAAAACCCTTTCAGACAGGAGGAAAAAAAGTAAGTCTGCTGTTTTAATATATACCTTCATCTCACTATTGGCCTCTAATCTTCTTATGAAATCCTGTCTCTCAATGGAAAGATATTAACTGAAAAAAATTACTAATTTTAATGAAAAAAGATATAATAAATTTTACCCGACACAAGCCATTCAATTTCACAGAGAGAATACATTCTTGAAGAATGAAAGCAAGTTTATATAAGTAATCAAAATTTAGAAGTTATATGTAAAATATAATGAAGTGCATTATAGCGATTTTTTCTTTACCACTTGCTTCAATTTTTCAAACTTTTAGAGAATTTCATGTGGTAGCAATAACTAGACATTGTGATGATGATCATTTTGTACTGTTCATAAATGTGGAATCACCATGTGTACACCTGAACTGAAATAATACTGTGTGTCAGCTATACTTCAATCTTTAAAAAGTAAGTAAAATTTTTTAAAATTTCAAAAAAATTTTTGAGGGGTTCATGATTACATTTAACTCAACTGCTTAAAAATAAAAAAGACAGTAAGTGTTACAGCAAAAAGTAACTTTAGGGCAAAGTAAAATCTAAATTAAGAACTTCAGGATAGTTTGAAATAAAGGCATACACGTAACAGTCTTGCAAGATGCTCTCCATCCCTCTTGCTTAACTTATGTATAAAGTACTGTGCTGGTAGATGTTTAACAACTGGCCTCCAGAAAAAAAGTTTACACATACATAAATTTATTACATATTTTACAGATATAAAGCCTGCATAGCACGCAATTTACACATGACAATAAAATACACTACCTTCTTTACTGTAATTTCCATAGAACCAATTGATTCTCAAGGAGGGTATTAATTGAATTTTGCCTAACTCTACTACCAATAGCTGACCTGTGATTGCAATTGATAAGTGAGTATAGGGCCAACATAAATGCTGGTTGATATTTTCACTTAGGTTTATATTAATGAGTAAGACAAAAGTGAAATGATGAAGATGCAGGTCAAAACTTTCCATGACTGCCAATGACACACTTCCTTGCTGAACTGAATAATAGATTTTGAATACTGGAGAAAGATTTCCTCAATGATTCTGTGCCATTCCAGATGTAATAGCAGCTATGCATAGTGTAATGTTTCTACTTTATAGATGGAACAGATGTAAATCACCTCGAGAGCATAAATAGTAACAAGACGTAGTAAAACAATTAGGAAGTGATAACCTTGGGGTATTTATTACTTTGTTTTTGGTATACTTTTTATTTATTTATTTAAGATTTATTTATTTTTAGAGGCGATTGAAAGAGAGAGTGCAAGCAGAGGAAGAGAGAGAGAGAGAGAAGCAGACTCCCGCCAAGCGTGGAGCCCAAGGCAGGGCTGGATCTCACCACCCTGAGATCATGACCTGAGCCAAAATCAAGAGTTGGATGTTTGACTGAGCCACCCAGGTACCCCTGTATATTTTTTTAAATTGTAAGTTTATACAATTTAATTTTTAATAATGGCTGTATTTAATAACTGACTAGTAAAACTCTTGAAAATCAAATCAGTGAAAGGTGTTCCAGGCTGATTACAGCCCACCACTGTGTATATGGAGAGCAAAATATTTTAGGTTCATCTAAACATGGTACACAATTTAAATTTTTCTTAGGATACTTTCTGACTAGACATTACCATCAACAATACTCGAAGAAAATTTATCAGGATTGAGACATTGTTTTTGTCTTTCTGTTACAGCACATTTATGGAGTGTGTTTTGGTTGGGAAGAAAAAGTCACTACAATGACAAAAACTGAGTTGTTCAAACAGCAGAACTTTTCAAAAGACAATGTGGCAAAGAAGTCATTAATAGTCATTTTGTGAGGTAACTCTACATTATAAATCAACGACAATTAAGCCCACTTTAATATCAGATGATACCATAAGATTAAACAAAGAGGAGTTTTCATTTTTAGAAATTCATTCTCTTACATGTTTTTGAACACTGTCTCCACTTCAGAGAACTGACCGTGAGTCGATTAAGAGTTGAAAAATGACCATATCAGAGAACCTAAAAAAAACAATCTAAAATGTCTCCCTCCCTTGTGGGGGGTGGTGGTGGAAAATATTACTATTGCATTTTACATGGTCTGCTTAGCTGACCAGTTGCAATCCAAGGTTTCTAGCTCTTAAGGTTTTCTTCACTCTCGTTGCTCAGAACTTCTAACTCTGTTATCTTTACCCCTGAGGCCACAGAGTAACGAAGCTGTGTCAACAGGATGCTGGAAATGTTGGCCATCCCATGATAGGAGGGTCAAGCCCTTTAACAAAAGGGAGGGAACCACACTGGTCTGCATAATCTTATTTCCTCATGAGTGTTGATACAACCAAACTCAAAGTAAAACGTCTAGACAGTAAAACTGTTTTAGAGAATTCCATGATTTCTCTCAGTGATGACTTAGGGGTTCTTTCTGGCTGGAACAGAACCACCAAAAAAAGGAACATACAATACATCTTTCTTCTCAGTGCATGTTACAATTCTGTGTCCTGTGGGGTGCTGGTGCTAGGAGGGGTGAGGTTGGAGGCAAAGAGATAGTATTGCATTCCAACTTAGTTTGGCTTTTCCCAAAAGCCAAAATTGAGAACAGAACCTTGGTGCAGGTAATTTGCATGAGGAGTGATCCCAGCAATCAGGATGAGAATAGGAAGAGTCAGATGGGAAGGAAAAAAAGTCCACTAAAGAATGTATTATTGATCTGATTACCACTAAGGACAACTGGGACTGAATTCTGTTGGGGATCCTTTGAAGAACCATATAGAATGTGCTGCAGATTTATCCTCCAAAGGCCATGAGTCTGGGGATTTATCCTCTGCCTCCATTTTCCGTTGGTAGATGTTGGAACATTAACTTTATCATACTTCCAGGCTATGCCGCTCTTGGGCTGAGTGAGCTGTAGCAGCTTGAGAGCTTTGTTCCTGTCATATCAAGATCACTGCACACGGGGCAGCTCCCAGGCATGGCACTAGCCCTACAGCAACCTATCACGTACCACTCCACCAGACCAACTGGCTGGCAAAAAGCCTGAGGATGAAAAATAAAGAGGATCAGCAGAAACATAAGGTGAGACACTATCAGAATACATAAGCATTTCTACTATAGCTGAACCTGAAATCCCAGTTAGGCTGAGATAATTTAGCACAGGACAAAAAACATCTGCTTCTATACCGAAGATCTTTCCCACTCATTTAACATTTACTGAGCACCGACTACGTAGCACCAACAGTACCTGGGATGTGGACGCAAGCACCAGTCACCACTCAGTTTCTGCTGTTTTGGCACTCATGGTCTAGCCTGGTCTGGCCTTGAAGCTGGTATATCAGAGAAGTCAGAGAAGTCTACACCCTTGCCTTTGCCCAATCTCTGTTGCCCAGAAAGGACTGCCAGGGCCTTCCACACTGGGAGTGGGACTATCTTGTGAATCTCTTCCGTTGTTTGTTAGAGAGTCAAATGCATTGTGACCAACAGGTTTGTCCACTTTGGCATTCATTCAGCAAACGATTTTTGCGTTTCTTATCTGTGCCAGGCATGATGCAAAGAATTAGAATTATGAACATGAATAAGCTACATACCCTGCTCCAGAAGAAATACCTAATACTAACTGCAACACACTCTTCTTAGAGCTTGGTGTGTTACTGGTACATAATTGGTACATTTCTCCCATAACAGTACTATGAGGTAGATGAGCTGAGCCCATTTCATAGACTGAAAGCTGAGATTAAGGAAATAATATTCACAATTGCTTGAAATTAGCAAATGGTAAAGATGTTACTCTCTGATTGGCTGGCTCAAAAGACTATACTTTTTATACAATACTTTCTATTTCATGGATTACACAATAACTTAATAAACCAACGATTTTTGTGAATTTTCTCAACCCTTTAGAAATTTAATAAACATATAAATTATATAAATTCCCATATTGAAAGCCAAAGACCCTTAATGTATGTTATTTAAATTCAATATTATAGGGGCGTCTGGGTGGCACAGCGGTTAAGCGTCTGCCTTCGGCTCAGGGCGTGATCCCGGCGTTATGGGATCGAGCCCCACGTCAGGCTCTTCCGCTATGAGCTTGCTTCTTCTCCCACTCCCCCTGCTTGTGTTCCCTCTCTCGCTGGCTGTCTCTATCTCTGTCAAATAAATAAAATCTTTAAAAAAAAAATTCAATATTATAGATAAAACTCATATCAAAATAACACAGGAAAAGTTAAAAAGATAGCCTGTACAAACACTTGTTAAGCAGAAAACATTAGGAGAGACAAAAAGTAATATATTTATTGAAGATATAGTTCATAATAATATTATCTCTACCACAAATAAACCTTTATAATCAGAGAAAAGCAAGGAATAAAATATTATATAAAACTATTATAAATATAAATACAAGGAGAAATCAGCACAATAAATTGTGAAGAATTTTGAAAGTTTTAATTACTTTGATTGATAAAGTCAATACAAACTAGGTAGCTGAAGAGAATTTAGATACTATAATCAACCAGATTCAACTATATTAAATATAGCATACTACAAACATATATTTTTAAGTGTTCAGTTTTGAAAATCAAAGTTATTAGGTCACAAAGAAAGCCTAAATAAATATCAAAAGGAATAAATATTAAAACATCTTCTAAATTAAACAAATCTATAACATGAACACCAAGATGTTAACCAACCCAAAGCTCTGTTATTTCTTCACTCACCCACCATACCACATTCTACTCACACACACAATTCCAACCAGCAGGACTCTATAAAACATTTCTAATACTATTAGAAGAAAGGAAAATTAAAATCCCATATGATAAAAGAGGACAAAAGTGATATTATTTAACAAAACAAATGAAAAGAGTCAAACTGTGTTCGAGGGTCAGTTCAGATCTATGTGTTCTCCAGTTTTTAAAGAATTAAATAACCCAAATTAATCTCTCCATCCAAGAGGTTTACCAAAAAAATACCAGAAACTAAACCTAAGAAAAATTTTAAAAAGGAAATGTAAAAAGTAGAAACAAGTTAGAAAATAGACAAAAAATAGACCAGATTTTCTCCTTAAAGTAAGAAAACAAAATTTACAAAATAGCAAATCTAGCGAGGAATAAAGGAAAGATGCTTAATTTATAAAACTAGGAAGACAAGAGTGGCACCTGGGTGGCACAGCGGTTAAGCGCCTGCCTTCGGCTCAGGGCGTGATCCTGGCGTTATGGGATCGAGCCCCACATCAGGCTCCTCCGCTAGGAGCCTGCTTCTTCCTGTCCCACTCCCCCTGCTTGTGTTCCCTTTCTCGCTGGCTGTCTCTATCTCTGTCAAATAAATAAATAAAATCTTTAAAAAAAAATTAGAAAGACAAGAATAAGAATGAGAGAAGGTTCAGAGGTGTTTAAAAATATTGAAAATCATGATGACATGGTCAATTACATGGAAGTGTAAGGTTATCTCAAATTAAGTCTAAGTAAGTATAGTGTGAACAGAAAAACCACCTAGAATAAAATGAAAATATTACAAAGAATTACCTCTCAAATGTCTCTAAACCAGATGTGTCTTCCAATGAGACTTTTCACATTTTCAAGAAACAGGTAATTTCCATACTGAATAAACTCTACCTTAGCTCATAGAAACAGATGGTAAATTTTTAAATTAATTCTGAAAATCTAGTATAATCTTGAAGTTAAAATCTTATGAGAAATAAAAACAAGTGAAACAACAAGAACAGTCTCGCTTTTGATTATGAAAGGAAAATCCTAAATAAATAAAATTGAGTGTGATAATAAACTTTTAAAAACTATTATAATTATAGACAATATCAGCAATGAAGCTGGTTTCACAATACGAAGTGTATTAACAGAAATGTCATATAAATGGATCAGAAAAAATAAAAAGATAAATCATCTCATAAGAAAAGCAATAGGCAATGATGAACCCCAACATCAATTTCAAATTAACAGGAACACCAATAAAAAATTTACTGGCCAAGTAGAAATGTGATAATTTTTTAACACATTTCAAAATACCCATATCAAACAAAGCCTTATCCTGCTATTGCCTAAAAGAATACTGATGTGGGTCTCCAGATATGGTTCCCAGACCAGCAGCATTAGCATCACCTGAGAACGTGTTAGAAATGAAAGTTCTCAGACCTCTTCCCAGTCCTACTGAATCGGAAATTCTAGGGATGGGGATTTTTCTAGCTGAAGCCAATTATTAAAACGTCAAGAATTCTGTAGCCAGTTATTGAATGGAGTCACGATTAAAAATAAAATATATAAATAGATTGCAATTAAAGTATATTAAACTAAAAGACATGAAATATTTAAAATGTAGTGATTCCTAAATATTTTAACTGCAAGTTACCGTTATCTGTTTTTGAGGCTGTTACAGCTATTGTATGGTGGAAATAGTATAGCCTGGTGTGCTGCTGCACATCTCTTCCCAATTCCACCTTCAGTGACTCCACACCAGTAGCTTGTAATTGGTCATGATGAGAGTATGTCCGATGCTGAAGTTGGCAAATACTAAAAATCAGGATTTGATTTATTGCTTGTCTAGATCAAGGGCTGGCAGACTTTCCCTGCAAAGGGCCAAAGAGTAAATATTTTAGTCTTCGGGGGCCATATGGTTACCATTGTACCTGCCATTGCAGTATGAAAACTGTTACAGATGATACATAACCAAATGGGTGTGGCTGTGTTCCAATAAAACTTTATTTATAAAAGTAAGGATTGGATTGGATTTTGCCTGTTTGCCACAGTTTTCTGATACCTGACCTAGACTTTAAAAAGTGATAGAGAGGAGCCAAGAATAGCCAGTGGGGAAAGAATAGTCTCTTCAGTAAATGGTGCTGGGAAAACTGGAGAAACACACACAGAACAAGAAAATTATACTCCTAAACTCATACCACTCACAAAAATTAACTTGAATCAAAGACTTAAATATAAGATCTAATCCATCAAACTCCTAGATGAAAACATAAGGAAGAAATGTAAGGAAGAAACTCCTCAATGTTGGTCTTGGCAATGACAATTTAAACATGACACCAAAAGCACAAACAACAAAAGTGAAAATTAACAAATGAAAGTGCATCAAACTCCAAAGATTCTGCATAACAAAAGAGACAGTTAACAAGATGAAAAGACAACTACAGAATGGGAGAAATTGTTTTGTAAACCACATACAGGGTAAGGGGTTAATATTCAAAATATATAAAGATCTCATACAACTTAATAACAAAAAAATTTTTTTTAATTAAAAAATGGGCAGTCTTCTGAACTAAACAGACATTTTTTCCCAGGAAGACAACAAAATGGCCAACGGACACATGAGAAGATGTTCAACGCCATTTATTATCAGAAAAATACAGGGGCTCCTGGGTGGCTCTGTTGGTTAGGCATCTGCCTTCAGCTCAGGTCATGATCTCAGGGTCCTGGGATCGAGCCCCACATTGGGCTTTCTGGTCAGCGGCAAGTGTGCTTCTCTCCCTTCCTCTCCCTCTGTGATCTTTCTCGCTCACATTGTTTCTCACATAAAAAAATAAATAAAATCTTTAAAAAAAAGAAAAATGCAAATCAAAACCACAATAAGCTATCACTTGCACATCTAGAATGGCTACCATCAAAAAGACAAGAGACAAGTGCTGGTGAGAAAGTAGTGAAAAGGGAACATTTACACACTGTTAGTGGAAATGTAAGCTGGTGCAACCACTATGGAAAAGAGTATGGCGTTTCCTCAAAAAATTAAAAATAGATCTATCATATGATCCAGCAATTTCACTACTGTGCTTATTGCAGCATTGTTCACAATAGCCAAGATATGGAAACAGCCTAAGTGCCTGTCAACAGACAGTTGATAAAAAAGATGTGGTACATATTACACAATGGAATATTATTCAGCTATGGGAAAGGAGGATATCCTGCCATTTGCAACAACATGGATAAACCTTGAGCACATTATCCTAAGTGAGGTAAGTCAGACAGAGAAAGAAAAATATTGTATGCTATCACATATATGTGAAATCTAAAAAAATCAAACTCATAAAAAAAAATAGTAAAATGATGGTTACCTGGGGTTGGAGGAGGGGGATGGGGGAAGAGATTGATGTTGTTTAAAGGTGCAAACTTGCAATTACTAGTAAATAAGCCATAAAGACTAATACACAGTATAATATAGACAACCATATGGTAGTATAAAGATTACTATAATGGTAGGAAATAATTACTATATATTATAGTAATATAAATATTACTATATATGACAATCATATTACAATATATGTATATCAAATATAAGTGTATCAAAGTAATACATTGAACACCTAAATTCACATAATGTCATATGTCAAATTTATTCAATAAAAAATGATGGAGAAAATGTTAATAATACAGATTAAATGTGTATCATGAAAGTAGTCATTACACTGTGAAAAACACAAAAACTTGAGAGAAATTCTTCCAGAATTAGAAAACTTTATCTAATTCAGCAAGAAAGTCCCTCATGTTGTTGAAAACCAAGTGAAATTTCAAGTATGTCTTCATTTTAAACTTTCATCTTTCACATTAACATATACAAACAAAAAATGCCAACCAACATTCACATGATAATGTTCATTCATCACTTGCAACCACAGGTTGACAAAGACACAAGAGTTTTGCAAAAGTCAACAGAAACATTCTGTAAAAATCAATTGACTTTGTGGAATTTGCAAAGAAGAATTTTTAGAACCACTGTTTTAGACAATGTAGGAGAACAGAAATATGGCTATTGGTAAGAAAAGTTTTAAAAGAAATTGTTACTTGTAGATGCTTATATAGTCTGCACAGAAAATACAATAGAGTCAACTGAAAACTGTAAGAACTAATTAGAAAGTTCAACAAGGTGATTAGATTCAAAATAAATAATGATAAAAGCAATAGGTTCCCCCTCTTAATAAAAAGCCTGGTAGAAAGATACAATGGGGAAAAAAAAGATAATAGTCACAAAATCAAAAACTAATATCAAATACTTCTACATAGACATCAAGAAATGGGTAGGGTTTACATTAAAAAGTTTACCGAGTCATGAAGGGGAGTTAATTAATATTTTAGATACAGTTCTTTCCAAAGTTTACTCCTCTTTGAATCAATGTATCAACAGAATTCCTGGGAAACTTGACAGTGACTTTTACAAACTAAAATGTTAGAAGAGCAAAACTTTGAGAGATTAATGAGAATGAGTGAAGAGTATAAACATTACCCTAATATATTTTTAAATGTACTGAAAACTAGTTTAAACAGCATAAAATCTGGGGAAGAAGCTAAATGTGAAATTAAATTCTAACAATTAGAATTCTAACAGGAAGTTAGTACTCTTTGCTTATCCAATTAGCAAAGAATGATTTTAAGCTTTTATAGTGAGAATAATAGCTCTCTGAAGGAAAAGTATACAGAATTCTAGGGAGTAAAAAAGAGATATTCCCCACCACACACCTCATCTTCCACCCCACCTGCCTGTCACTGATCCACACTCCCATTCTCCAAGGGTAGTCATGGTAAATGTTCAAAATCAGATGTTATCCACATATTATATGAATATTTGTATATCCATGTGTACATATTTCTTTATATAAATGGATTCATAGTACATATATATTATATATACATATTGCATATATATCTGTCACTTGCTTTTTAAAATTAATGATAAATAATAGATGTTTTTCCATACTAATACAAAGATTTACCTCGTTCCTTTTAATGATATGCAATTTTCAATTGTATGTTTATATCACTATTATTTAATCTCCCTTTGATGAATATTTAGGCAGTTTCTAGAGCACTGCTACTGCATTCTATGGCGCAACCAACAATACATATTTTAAAGAATAATTATGTAGCATAGTCAGTATATTTCTTGAAGTGAAATCACTGGGCCAAATTCTATATGTATTTAAAATTTTTATGTTGTCCAATAGCATCACAGAAGCTTTATGCCAATTTATATTTCTACCACCAAAGTAAGAAAATTCCTTTTCTCCTAAAAAGGAATCACCAATATATTTTGTCAATGCTAATGTGCTGATCAGTGAGAATTGATCTTTTATGGTTATTCTAATTTCCAGTTCTTTAATTTTAGGTTGAGTATCTTGTTTATTAACTTTTTTCTGTGAACTTACTCATATTTCTAATTTTCTCTTGGATTTTTATCGATTTATAACTTTCTCAATGTTAAGGAAATTAGCCTTTTACACAATATATATTGTAAATATGTTTCTTTGTACCTTTATTATGGCAGACGTTATTGTCATACTACAAGCCTTAATTTTGGATAACAAAATATAATTTTTCTTAGGGCTTTCCAACCAAAGAATATGTTTTTCTAAGTGCTCCAGATTTCTTCTGTTGTTTTTATAATTGTCATCTCATATGTAACTCTTTATTCCACTTTGAATTTATTTATACACAAAGTGCTTGTTAGATACAGATTCAAAATCCCCCTGTCCATTATTTGTTCAATAATCTGGGAGCTGGTGAAAGTCTTAATGGTGGGGTGCCTGGGTGGCTCAGTCGGTTAAGTGTCTGCCTTTGGCTCAGGTCAGGATCCCAGGGTCCTGGGATGGAGCCCCACATCCAGCTCCCTGCTCCGCAGGGAGCCTGCTTCTCCCTCTCCCACTCCCCCCTGCTTGTGCTCTCTCTCTCTCTCTCTTTGTCAAATAAATAAATAAAATCTTAAAAAAAAAAAAAGACTTAATGGTGACTCCAAAAATACTATACAGGTTCTCGCTTTAATGTATTTACAGTCTAGGTGGGCAATGATCAATTACATATTCCCATTGAAATTGTGATCCAGGCTGGAAATGAAAGGTATACGGTACTAAGTAAAAACTTATGACTTGGGGTCAGGGAAGGCTTCCTGAAAGAAATATGTGAGGAGAAGTGATAAAGAATGAGCCACAGTGGGAAGTTTTTACCTTTTGATCACCTTCCCCCAATTTTCTCATCCTCTACCTCTGGCAACTATAAATCTGATCTGTTTCCCTGAGTTTGTTTTTTTTAAGATTCCAAATATGGGTGAGATTGAACACTATTTTGTCTTTCTCTATTTGACTTATTTCACTTAGCACAATGCCCTCAAGTTCCATCCATGTTGTAGTAAATAGCTGGATATCTTCCTTTTATTGACTGTATAGTATTCCATTGTATGTCTCTACCTCATCTTCCTTATTCATTCATCCATCAGAAGTCACTTACATTGTTACCATGTCTTGGCTATTGTAAATAATTCTGCAATAAACATGAGGGTACAGATATCTCTTTGAGATAGTGATTTCATTTCCTTTAGATATATACGCAGAAGCAGAGTTGTGGGATCACATGGTAGTTCTTACTTTTAATTTTTTGAGAAGCCACCATATTGTTTTCCATGGTGGCTGCACCAAGTCACATTCCCACCAACAGAGCAAAAGGCTTCCCTTTTCCCTATATCCTTGCCAACATTTATTATCTCTTGTCTTTTTGGTACTAGCCATTCTGAAAGATGTGAGGTGGTAGCTCATTGTGGTTTGATTTGCATTTCCCTAATGATTTGTGCACCTTTTCATGTACCTCTTGGCCTTTTGAATATCTTCTATGGGAAAATGTCTATTCAGGTCACCTAACCACTTTTCAATTTATTATTATCATTTTTACTATGGAGTTGTGTGAGTGCCTTATATATTTTGGATATTAACCGTTTATCAGATATGTGGTTTTCAAATCTTTCCATTCTGTAGGATGCCTTTTCATTTTGTTGATCATTTCTTTTGCTGTACAAATGTTTCTTGGTTTGACATAGTCTCACTCATTTACTTTTTATTCTGTTGCTTGTGTTTTAGGTATCATAACCAAAAAATCAGTGCCAAGACCAAATCAATGAGTTTTTCCCTATGTTTTCTTCTAGGAGTTTTATGGTGTCCAATCTTTAAGTCTTCAATCTATTTCACATTAACTTTTGTGAGTGTTGTAAGACAGGGGTCTGATTTCATTCTTGTGCATGTAAATATCCAATTTTCCCAGCAGCATTTGTTGAAGAGACTATCTTTTCTCCATTAAATATTTTTGGCTCCCTTGTCGAATATTAGTTGACCTTATATACATGAGTTTATTTCTGAGCTCCTGATTCTGTTCTGTTGCTCTATGTGTCTGTCTCATGTCAGTACCATACTGTTTTATAAAATACGTAACTTCTGAAGATGTAATATACAATATGATGACTATAGTTAACAATACTGTGCTGTATATTTAGAAGTTGCTAAGAGAATAGATCTTTGAAGTTCTTATCACAAAGAAAAAAATTGTAACTATGTGGGGTGATGATTGTTAACGGAAATTATTATGGTGATTGTTCCACCATATATACATATATTGAATCATTATGTTATACATCTTAAACTTACACATGTTACCTGTCAATTATATCTCAATAAAACTGGGGGGGAAATAAATAAGTTAATGGAAAGTCCTAAAAACAGTAATGAGCTATAGTTAAAGAAGACATTTCGGTGGGCAGTCAGCCTTCCAGACAGAAAGTATGAGTGAGGTTTTTTGGCGAAATCATAGCATATCTATATAACCTCAAGTAACCGACTTCTGGGAAGAAGTATCTAAGGAATAGAGAAGTGAAGGATCTAAGGAAACAGAAAATATGGCTGAAAATGTCAGCAAGGACCAGATTGCAAAGAGTCTTGAAGGTTATGGCAACAATGTCAACTTTTATCACAAAGCAAGAAGCAGCCTTTTAAGGATTCTAAGCTGAAGGGTGACATAAACAGCTTTGTACTTTGCAAAGATTATTCTCACAACAGAAAGAATGAATACAAAATGCTTAGTTATTTGGTTATTGTATTAGTCCTATGACATAAATTTATATATAATTACTTTCATTATTAAAGAAAAACTAGAAATGAACTTAGGAGGATGGCTCCATGAATGAGGATATATTCATTCTACAATCATTGAGAAAATGTTTAAAAGACTATGTAATGATATGGAAATGCTTACATTAAATTCAGGAAACCAAACTATATATATCCAATGACTATTTTACATCTATGGCTATAATATTATACATCAACATATTATTCTGGGTTTATCCTGGGTAGTGAAGTTATAAATGTTTTTATTCTTATTTATTTTTTTTAATTTTATGAACTCTCAATTTTAGTGTGTTATTTACAAAATAAAATTTTGCATAACGATTGTCATATACCATAATTATACCTTCATCACCAAAGAAAACACATTCCACACAAGTTCTTTATTGAAATAAATGTTTTCAGAAGTAGACAAAAAAGGTATAAAATATATCTCCCAGGGAATAGACAAGTCATTCTCTCTACCTTCTAAACACAGTCCTGTGTGTGTACACACACACCCACACACACACACGCACACACACACATATCTGTGTAGTAACTCTGGTGGAAACTTCTTCCCTCTCTTTCTTCCCCTATCTCTAGACTAAGTGGCTGATATTCTCACTCACTTTTGCCCACCCAGCACATGCCCGTGCTTCCTTAACAAGCTCCCGCTTGGTGACAGAGAAGATGGAACCTACACTGGAGGCAGCCACCCTCCCGCCCACCAATCAGATCACTTCATGCCAAAGGGCTGAACCTTTGTCTCAATCAATTGTATTATTGCCCACCTGAATCATAAAACAGACAGAAGCTGCCCTTTATTAAATCCCATTAAATGCCAAGCACTTTACATGAATTATTTTATTTATTATTTTATTTCTTATTTTTTTATTGTTTTATAATAATCATGTGAGTATATTGTATTGTTTACTTTGGGCTAAGTTGCTGAAGTAAGAAAACAGTCACTTCAAGAACGATGCTTCTTTTTCTCTCACAAAACAGTCCAGTGAGTGAGTGCTTCAGCTCATCAGGCAGTGCTGCTCTAAGCAGCGATTTGGGGGCCAGGCTCCTTGCCTCTTGTCCCCCAGGTCCTGTATTGGGTGGCTCTCCTAAGTGTGCTGAAGGCTGCACCACCATGTCCAGGTTGGAGCCAGCGGAATGAAGAGTGTGGACGAAGTAGGACTAGACCAAAACTAGCACGCATTCTATACGTTCTATTGGCAAGTCTAACCACAAGGAAGCTCCTCCCTGCAAAGGAAGCTGGGTAATGTAGTTTAGCTGTAAGCCCAGGAAGTAGGGGGAGACAGAGGTGTGCGGAAAGCTAACTGCCTCTGCCCT
This sequence comes from Ursus maritimus, assembly GCF_017311325.1. NCBI lineage: Eukaryota > Metazoa > Chordata > Mammalia > Carnivora > Ursidae > Ursus > Ursus maritimus. The sequence continues at coordinate 7,643,071 of NW_024424119.1, forward strand.
AGACATTATGATTGCCCTTTGAAGGATGAGGAAAGTACATCTCAGAGAAGTTTGGTGAGTTTCCCGAAGTCACACAGGAGAAAGTAGCCAGACCAAAAATTGACTCAGTCACCTATCGGACTCCAAATCCTTCACTACTATACCACTGAACTTACCATGTGCTGACATTCCTGCCTTCACCTTCTTCTCTCAGCTCTTGAGAAACGAAATCAAAAGTAAAAGAACAGAATTGGTAAGTTGGCTCACTTCCCTTGGACCCTCCACACCGTGGGTTGGCAACCTATGGCCCACCCACCTGCCCAGCTCAAACCCTACCTAATCCGTGAGTGCGGCTTTATTGGAACACAGACAAGCTCGCTCTCTGACCTATTGTCTGTGGCTCCTTCTCCATTGTAATGGCAGCGCTGAGAATTTGCCACAGGACCGCAAAGCCAAAAATATTTGTTATTTGGCCCTTTACAGAAAGAGTTTGCTGTCCCCTGCTTTGTTTAGCAAAACCACTTTCTCCCCCTGGAGAATTTGTTAACCAATCCACTGTAGGTTTCTATAGATGGGTAGAAAATTCTAAGATCTCCACCTGCTCAACAAAGAGACTGAATTGCAACTTACCAAAGAAAGTAAGAGCTCCGCGACGAAGCCCTTTAAGAGGAGAAATAAATGTTAAAATCAGCATTTCAAACAGGACCAAAGAGAAGCAATATCAGTGCCATGAGGAAAGGCAACAGAGTAACTGTAAGAATAACAGAAACACATTCTGGAGCTGTTCCCTTTATACAGTGTTGATAAAATTTGTTAATACCATATGTTAGTCGTATGGAGGGAGGCCTGGGCTGACTATGAATTTTGGAATGTTACCAGCAAACTTGTAAGATCTCAAGTCTCAGATTTGCTGAACTGCTCATCTCCGTGCAGGCGGGGGCTGGAGGTTAAAGGAGAAAGGGAAGGAGGAAAGCTGTTCTGTGTGCGTCTTGGGCTGAGTGAGGCTGGACAGGACATCTTCTTGTCAATCTCAATCGGTTCTCCATGTGGATGTTTAAATGGAGGCAAATGCTCCCGCTTTGTTGGTAAATGGTTTTTGGATTTTGCATTTTGCATTTTAACAGAGCATGCTGATCGCTGTTGGGCTCTCCAGCTGTGAGATTAACCCGGCCACATCCACTAATTGGGACCCGTCAGGTACATCCTCTTTCGTTAAATCAGGAGACCCGTGAGAGGAAGAAAAGAAGCAGGAAGATGTCTCCGAGGACCTCGTTTTGTGCCTCTTTTTTGTGTCTGCTACCAAGTGGGCTCACCCTATTTAAGTCTTTGTGCTGTGGCTTTCATACGGTTTGTCGTTAGTTCTTCAGGTCCACCTGAAGCCTGGAGAATGAAACTCTCTTCACTGCCCTAGCTCTCACCCAAAACCGAACTCCAGTTTCCCGTGGGGTACAACAAGGGAAATGACGTTTTCAAGATGCAGAAGGCTGGGGTCACTGGAGTCCTGTCTCTCACGACTCATGGCTTCCGATTCTTAGGACATTTATTTCCCCAGAATCAGAGGACAGAAGGTGACATTTCAAAAGTTATAAAGAGATGAATTATTTTCCCCGTTGAGTCAAAAAGAACCCACCGCACTTGCTAAATTTCCAAGTGCCCATTCTTCCGTCAAAGCCATTTTTTCAGCACGTCGTGCCAACTCCTAAACTGGAAGTTTGTGGTGTCTTCTCAGAGCTATGAGAACTGATCAGAAGAATCCCAGTGAATGCCATCCTCGGATTCTTGTCACCAGTCTTGCTTTCATGAAAAGATGTACCGTTCTAAACAAAGACCCCATCTCACCCTCCCTTGCTTGCATGAGATCAATTTTTTGTCCTTGGCTTTCTTTTCTCCCTTTCTTCCCACTGCTTTGTTGGAAAACTCTAGGGCTTGAGTTATTGTAGCATAACTCATGCCTAGATGCTAGAGGGGTACTTGGCCTTCAGGTTTGCGCCTAGCTATGCTGAAGGCATGAGTTATTACACAATAATTCATGTCATGTCATGTCTTATTGCTTAATTAACTTTCCTTTCAGACGAACACAGTTTGCATCAGCAAATGTGGTGCCCTCCTATGACTTAAAAGCGCTCCTTTATTTCATACCAGTGGGTCAGGAATACTGTGAAACAATTTATTAAAGGTAAGTTGAATCTCAGAGCTGAAATAAAACCCATCATCTTTTATGTAAATAAAACGTCAAAACTGCACTCTAGATTAGAGGAAACAGAAAAAGTCACGGCTGCTAGTCTTTTGTATCCCAGTAAAAAGAGGAGTTACTTTCTGGCATTTGTACTGATAAAGGAATAGTAGAAAAGTTGTTTCTTTCTCCCCCTGTCCAATCATATAACTGTTCCAGTTTCAAAACATCTGCTATCCCATTGGTGGTTTTGTGTTTTTTTTTGAAAAAAAAAAAAAAAAACCTGGTTTTAGGTCTGCAGGTGTGATCTCAAGGGATAAAACATCTGTGGTTTGCCTTAGAAAAAGAAGAGGAATATATGCAAAACTGGCAGATGATATCAGCTGCCGCTAAGTAACAACCGTCACAGTATTTATTATAAAGCCTCACAAATTCACAAATTGGGAATCTGTAGCTCAGGGCCCAGCACATTTTCCCAGCTGCACATCCCAGCTTATGTTCTGTCCATGGGCCAGGAGCAAACTGCACATTTACTTTAACTTCTCAAGCTCAGCTCACTCTCTGCTTCTCAGATAAATATCAGTCCCTTGCCACAAAGGGAAGTACAAGTTGCATCTTCGATTCTGTGGGGAATGTAGATGTAATAACAATTCTGGTGGCTAAGACAGGTCTGTCCCACTTATTGGCGGCCAGCAGAAAGAGGCTGAGGGCTGAGGTGAGCCAGCTGGTCGGTTAGAATGAGGTCATGCCAGTCTCAAGGGTCCTTACTTTATAATCTGTGTGGAATGTTGTGAACGAGGAACAAAGTTCCCATTAGTCACTAAGATGGCCTTCAACTTTAAAGGGGAGAAAAACATCGAGATTTATTCATCACAGCGCATCATTCCTGGCCAGATTGGTTTAGTGGAAGGAACGTGGAATTAGGCAGCAGGCAGACTTTGAACCCTCAAACAGCCCTTTGCTGGCTAGATGACTTCAAGCAAATTATTTAATATAACCAAATCTCGGTTTCTTCAACTATAATATAGGACAAATACCATCTTAGGGGGTAAAGGTGACAATTAAGTGAGATGTGTGTGAAGTACACAACTAGATATGATGTCCAGGTCTCCAATGAAGGAGTATAAACAATGGTTCCTTAGATACTTTATTTATGGGCTTATGTGAGGAAAAGTGGCCCGTGACAAATGACTCCTGTGAACTCTGATAATTTTCAGCAGTGGCCTTGCTCTATGAACAAATACTGACTGTATGAATCAGGCAGAGCATTTTGGAGAAAATGAGAGTCCATCTTCTCACACTTCCCAACAAGCTAATACAATGATAAGTTAAGGATACCAGAGGGCAGGCTGGTGGGGGAGACGGCATTCTGAGGTTTGGGTCCCAAGGAAAGATACAGCGCC
>NW_024424119.1:7646634-7768470 GCF_017311325.1 Ursus maritimus
CCCAATGAAGAGGCCAAGGAATATGGTTACCCAGAGGGTTACCATATCAGAGCTTGGAGGAATAGGTGTTCTGTGGCAGAAGCAAAAGAGCAAAAATGCTGCTGTCAGGGGACCAAATGTGTCAGGACAGATTCCTTAGAAATTGGGAACCTAGAAAAGGCCTTATTCCTCAAACAAATAGGAAGGCAGTCCCCTTCCTCTGAAATACTTCTTTCTGAAAGTAATAAATTGGATTAACCACTAGTAGCCATTCATACTTGAGTATGAATTCTTACGTTAACAAATGGTATCCTCCCAATGTCACATTGAGAGAAGAATTTTAATAGGAGCCTCAGAAGAAGAGGAATAATTTTTCAATCCAAACATTCATTTTTAAGTTCTGTTGCTTACTCCCTGCCTGATAAGGAAATTGCATGGTTGAAGGCTGGGGGCAGATTCACTGGGCTTATGGATTTATCCACAGTGAATGTGGAAATTGAAGTCAGGCCCTTAAAGCTGCTGTTGCTGAGGAAATGGCCAAGGAGGAGAGAGAGATCTAAGACATCTCCAATACTGGCAGCAGAAACAAGGAGGGGGAGAGGGTCAGCTGGAGCCCAGGATAGGATAAAGGAAAGGGTCCTAAGGGGCTCAAAATTTGGGAGATATGTACCAGAGACAAATGAGTGCGCAGAGGCTGGATTTTAATTTCTTATTAAGCCTGGTCTGTCTGCAGTCTCAACATTGCTACTGGTGCTACCTGGCCATGTGGGAAACTACAAGGGGAAGATTATTCTATGTAGAGTAGCTTAACGGAGGCCTACGTATCAAAGAAGCTACAGAGAACATTGGTCATGTAGGAAAGGGAGGAACTAAAACACTGAAAAGCTAGGATGGAGGGACGTGAAAGTGGTAGATACCAACAACTAATTTAGTCTTTTAAAAATAATCTCCGTGAACCTTTGCATTTAAGACTACTAACTGGCGCTTAGGATAGCCGTTGGTGTTTCAATAGCAGGCTGGATTTTGCTGTGGCCTTACTTATAGGCTCCCAAATATCAACGTTCCCCAAAAGTACGGCAGTCCATGGTCCCACGGGCATCCTTTGGCCTGGAATAAGCAATCTTGAGCAAGAAGACAATGTTGGGTGCAGAGCGGAGGAGGGTGTCTGACTAACTGTGGGGTCCTGCTTCTCAGTGACAGTGAGAGCATTAGCTTTCCAGCCAAGGCAGGTCTGTATGTGAGAACCTCAGGCACTTAGCTGACCCCTGTTAACACTCAGCCTTTCCTACTGCTCGGAAATCTCTATAACTATCCCCAAGAGCCGTTGTCTCTATGTGCATGAGTTAACACGAGTGTGCATGAGAAACTGCGTGCTCTCAGATGTACGATCACACACTGGCCCTCAAATATAAAGAAACTCAATAAACTTTGCCAAATCTGTCTGGCCAAAGGCCTTACCAGTGCAGTGGGAGAGTCAACCATGTCCTGCCATTACGTAGGAGCATTGGAGCAAGGCCCACACTCTGGGGACGGCCTGGAGGCGCCCTCCAGAACGCAGCAGGTGCTGCATATGAAGCGAAGCTCCCCATCTCGTTTTCTCTGCATCAGCAGCACACAGCTGCCTTCAGTCATCTTGCTGGGAAGGGAGCGGAGCTTCCCACCTTCTTCTTGAAGTGGCATCAGCTGCACCCCTTCTCCTGTGGCTCCACCCACATTCCACAGCTATCCTCAATAGCTGTTCACTCGGCCACCTCTAACCCACTCTTGGCAGGGAGTCCTGGCCAAGTTTCTGACCACAGCTGTTCCACCTAGAATATAGCTGATGGGTCAGAGAATGACCCCGAACAGCTGCATGATTCAGGATAGGCTGGAAGGAGAAGAAAAATGTGTACAGTCTCAAGCTTTGATGAAGATGTAAGCATTTGCATACACACATGTCTCTGTGTATGCAGGTACAGATGAGGGAGCAGGGTGTGGTGCCGTGAGGGCAGGTGTGTGCCTATCTGATGGGGAAGGGTATGGGTGCGGCAGTGGCTGAAAGTATACGTAGTTGGTATTGTGGAGTGGGTAATACATGTACATTATTAGAGCTGACTTTTGAAAATGTGGCAAGCCAAATTAAATTTAGGTGTGTCAAGATGATCTTCCAGATACATTTAGAGCACCATACATCTACACTAGTCTCATTGTTTATAGGGTTCAGGCATGTGAAGCGAGCTGTTTAAAGAACATCTAAGCCTTTATTCACATAAATCAGTGCTTTTTAGTTTAGCCAAAGTCTTCAAGTGTTGCTCAGAGGTTCCTGGGCCCTCTTTGAAGCCCTCTGCATAGGGCTACCTTTGAAGATCAAGTTTATTCAAAAACACTGCTTTGTCACAGCTCAGATGCTCAGGTGCCTGATGGCATTGGCCACATGGCTATACAAAGCAGGGTGTGCAACCTGCCAATGGACATCCTTAAGGGCTTCATTCCCGTACCAGGATTTGGCTCTGATTACCCCATTTTCTCCCCTCTCACCACTGCACAGAGGAAACTGGTGATCCTGCAGCCTAATGGGAACCCTGGAACCCAGCATGATGCTAATTTCCGGGGAGCACAGGCCGATTTCTGGGGGATACCCATACTTGATCTTTCAGAGTCCATGTCCCCACATGTTGATTGTGTTTTTTGTCCAAGAACATGATTTTAGTTTGTCCTCCAGATACCGACAAGCACAGTGTCCCCTACCAAACAGTCTTAATTTGTGAGTCAGGTTTCTTATTATAATCTTGGGGTTTGCTTTGGTATATATTTTCTTACCCTAGTGCAATGGGAATATTTTCTTATCAATTGTGAAAAAACAAAAACAAAAACAAAAAAACCCAAAACCGAAACCTTGAGAAACACATGCCTCTTTCCCCAGGACATTAGTAGCTATCAATTGAATTAGAATTTAAGGTCTTTTAAGCCTCCTCCCATAATCTGACTCTACCATGTTCATCTTCTCAGGCTCACAGAGCTGTTGAACATCTGCTATGCTCAAGGAACCTTGCTGGGCTGGTGGTGATCATGTGATGAATAAGGTGTAGGTCCATTTTACAATTTCTTACAATCTCTCGGTGTAATAAGGCAGAACCAGCTAAGTAAACACATGTTTCAAGGGGCACAGAGGGATTAATTCCTATTGAAGGAATGGGTGTAATATGATGGAGAAGATGACATGTGAGGTTGCACTAAAGAATGAATGGAAGTCTTTCCATCAAAATTAAAGAAAGGGCATTGCAGCAGAAGCATGGCATGAACAGCACCATGGAGATGTGATCACATAACATAACAGGACAAGACCTGTTTGATTAATGCCTGTTTTATTTAGGTACCAGTTGAGACTGCAAAGGTAGACGGGGTCAGTTTTTTAAAGACTTTAGAGACCAGTCTGAGGAGATTTGTCTTGACCTTGGGGAGTCATTGATGTTAAAAATACTAAGAGGAATGTATGTGAGAGACAAGAAATCATATCACAGGTACCAATTAAGATTAGTAACACGGAGGTGTGATATGCACTAAGGCCCTTTCTTATTGTGGTTATCAACTGGAGAAAACTTGCAGCTAAAAACAAGGGTGCTAGACAGCCCTGACCATGGACTTGCTAACAAGGGGCCTTTCAGAAGAATCAGTAAAGCAACCCCATGAAGTAGGTACAGAGGAGAAGAGCGTTGAGCTGGTGAGTTTTTTTTTACCCTCCTCATCTTCCCTACAAGTGATGTGGGGGGCATATTAACTTCTTTCCCCCTGCCCAAGCAAGCCAGGTGTCCCCTATAGAATTACTCAAGAAATCTGGAAAACCTTATGAAAAAGGGAAGACTGTTAGGAATCTTTGCTGTGTGCCTAGATGCCCCCAAACACCTTGGATATTAGATACTAGAACAGAGTAAGGTGATAAGTCAGAAAATATTAAAGTTGTTCCCCACCCTTTGCTAGTTTCACACAGATTGAGACGTATGTAGCAGGGATCCCAAGTTTCATATAGACTTAGCCAAGGTCACCAAATGAGAAGGAGGCAGCAACTAGCCAGCCACACTGAGAAATGATTGGCTAGTGTGAGACTACAGAGAGCCACCCACGAAGACTAGAAGGAAGAAGCTGCACCGGCTCTGGGAGACTGCTGGTGGGCATCTAAGACCACCTACATCACCACACTATATAACTGGTTACCAACACTCAGAGGTTAGACCAAGGAAGGCGTCAGCTGACTGAGAGGTGAGGATGGCCAGCTTGCCACCTCCAATATGCCGGTCGCATGAGCCCATCCCCATTACTTCCCTTTACCTTCCTGACACCCCCCAACAACAGAACAGCTGCCTGAGATGCAAAGGAAAGAGAGAACATGTCACTACTCTGCATTCAGCTTCTGGTAGCCCTGTAATGTCTAACTTAAAGATGAGGTGCTTTGAATAGAAGTAACTCTGAGATTTTAACAACTGCCAAAAATCAATAAACTAAGCCGATGATTCTTAGAAGGGGCAGATATGGATACAGTTTTCGGCTATTCAAAGGGATCAGGGCTCACTTAGTATCGTTGGCAGGAATTTAGAGAAAAAAAATACATCTAGTTATCAGTATTGGGAAGTTGGGGCATCCCAATAAAAAGCTAACATTGCAAGTGGTAAGGATCTCAACTAGGAGACTAGCAATGAGAAAAAGTAAGGGATATAAATATTACTTCATAGATATAACTGAACAACTTGTTATGATTAAATATAAAGAAAAGAGACAGATTCTAACTCACTGATTCTTAGTTTTTCTCTATTTGGGGGAGGCGGGGGAAGGGTCAAGAAACCTCTTGAAAAACTGATGAATATCTATGGCCCACAGCCCCAGGAAAATGCACATACTCACTCACACCCAAAATGTTGCATATAATTATAGGGCAGCTCATGAGTCCCCTGAAGTCAATCCATGGACCCCTTAGAGAAATGTGTTTCTAGCCTGCACAATCAGGTGGAAGTTGATACCATTAAACAAAGTAGGATGACGATAAGGTAAGCAGTTTGTAGAAAACCCAAATCTATTTTATCATTCCTAAAACTCTCTTGTCACTTCCAGACTCATCTGTTCAACATCTCCACTCAAATATCCCCAGAATTCTGAAGCTCATTATATCCCAAGCGGAATAAGCATCTTTTCCCCAATCTTGCTCTTCAGCTCATATAATTTGATTAGAACACCATCACCCCCACCTCTTGCTTCAGTGATATTCTTCAGCATTACCTTTGACCATTCTTCTTTTCTTCTCCCAAAACCAACAAACACGAATTCACGTTGTTCTGCACTTCACTTCTTTCCATGGCCACCATCATTTGCTATGAGTATGACTTAGCTTAATGTGTCCATTGGCTTCCTGTTTGATCTCTTCCAATGTATTCAAACTACTCTGGCAAAAGGGATATTTTAAAATAATAATATGATCATGTTGCTTTAATGCTCAAGTCAATCAATGGCTGTTAGTCCTTAAGATAAAGTCCATCCTCCTCTGCTCAGGCACTTGGCAGTTCCCAATCTAGCCTCTGTTTTCCATCCATCCTCCATCTCTTTATCTTCCACATGCAACAGTCACACTGCACCAATTCATCTTTCCTCAAGGCACTGTGCTTTTCTTTATCTCTGGAAGTTTTTCCTCAAATCCTCCTTCACCAAGCCAGGTAACCGTACTTCTAACCATACTCTAGGTCTCAAATTAGAGATCATCTCCTCAAGAAGCCTTTTTCTGACCTTCCCCCCACGTCTGGATCAGATGCTTCTCCTTTGTTCCTTCAGAGCACCCTGCACTTACTCACAGAGTACTGGGAACAACCCTCAAGGATTGCCTACTTACCAGTCGATACCTATCTGGAGACTGTCAGTTTCCTGCAAGCATGATCATATCCCTAAGACATACTACAGTTGGGGAACTCAAAAAGAGTTTGGTGAGTGAATAACCAGACAAGTGAGCAGGAAGTGAAAAACAGAAAGTGGGATCATAGTACAAAGAGAAAGGAAACTCAGGGGAAACTTATTTTCTAATTTTCTTTATCCTGTCAACCACTGGCATCCTCATTACTGTCTCCACACCTTTGTTCTTACCACTTCTACTTGGGACGGCCTCTTTCTCCCTGCCCCTCCCCCACACACACATTCTGTTGAGAAGACTTGCCTAACTCTTAAATGCCCATATTGGTTTCTTAGTTCTCTAAACTCCTTTGGAACTCACTACCCATAAAATACATTTTAGTAGGTGACTACATACTGTCTTGTAACTTCTCTAATTGTTTCGTTTGAATAAGTTTTGTCTCCACATTGAGATAACAAGACTTATTTCACTTCTAAGATAAAAGGTACTTTTCCCCCCTTCAAACCTACCACAGACCTGGATATTTAGTGACATGAGGAAAAAATTGGTGCTTACTAACCCATGTGGATGACTTAATATCATTATTAATGATCATCAGTTTCTTTCTGTACAGCAACAAAGCCTTATGAAATTTTCCTAGTTATGTCATTTCCAGTCCAGGAGTAAATCAGAGAGCCTGGCCCTGCTTGAGAAATACATCTCTGGTGATACTTGTACCACTTTTGATCCAAGCATCAAGTCTGGAAAATCCACTTATTTAGTAAACAAAAGCCTGAGACAGGGATTTTTGTGTTAGTGTTCTCAGGGACGTAGGAGTGAGGGAAGCAGAATAAGGCAGGAGAAGAAAGCTAAGCATGGATGTGGTCCCAGCTGGAGTCTGACTTCAGCCTAGTTCCATGAGGAGCACAGAAGTATGGATTTCACCTCAGAATTAGACCTACCTTGAGACAGGGGGCTGACTTTCTACTCCCTTATTCACTGGCTGCCGGCTGGGGATGGAGTATATCTCCAGGGTGCAGAGGCTCCCATTCAGCCAAGGGTGATTCTACAGAGAAGGGACAGCTGTAAGCTAACAGTCAACATTCTTAGAAGCTGGAGTATGCAGGCCCTGGTCTGGCAGAATGGGTCTGGATGAGACAGCAAGAGTATCCATAACAAATGAAGACAAAACTATTCTTATCAAGATGACGCTCTGCTCTACTTGGTAAATCTAGAAAAGAATCAAGAACAATCTTTAAAAGAAACACAGTGATGGCCTGGTTTTAGCAAAAGAGAGTTGGGGTCACGTGAGATGATCAACAATACAATGAGAAAGTTCACACGGTGCTAAGGAACCAGTGCTCCCTGGTTAGAGAACAACTGTAGATAAAACAACCTTCGAGCAATCTACTCTGCCTTTAATCAAAAAAGAAAAATGTGGCGACTTGGGGAGATGATTTAAGATGTGATCAATGCCGCCAATGAAAACTATTCCAGATTTATAAATGATCTAACTGCATTCTTTATCCTCACCGGGGCTAGCCCAGTCACCTCCGGCCTTCCCTGAGAATCTATATGGAACAATAGTAACATCTGAAGCAAGAGTTCATGTTGGTTTAAGGCTGGATAATTTTCTATCACTTTATCCATCACACACAGTTCCGGTTATCAGCCCAAATAAGCCATAGTCATTAAAAAACAAAACAAACAAACAAAAAACTTTAAATTTTTGCTTTCGGGAATAAGCTATTAATCTCTGATACAGAAAAATCTTCAACTCAAAATGGATACTTTATTAGGCAGAGAACGCTGAACTTGCTATCACGTCTAATTGCTTCAGTCTCTACTCTTGGTGTACAGAGCAAACTCTGACAGAAGGAAAACATGATGTTCATGGCCATTCACATGTTTGTCTTGGGCAGGTGGCTTTCTCCTTCGGCGGAACTGACTGGCGGTGCAGTACCACCTTTCACGATTCCGGCTGACAAGTCTCTCACTTCCCAAGCCCCGCGTGCACACTGGCTTGACATAGCCATTTATCCATTCCAGGGTGTGGCAGGATTATGTTTTCTGGGACCCAGTTTCTGCTAAGCTTCCTCAGGCCCCTGTATGCCAGCCAAACACTTTGCAGTCTCAGAAACAAATGTTCCAAAGCACAAAGAGAGAGACAGCAGTCACTGCCCCTGAATTACAGGAAAGAGCATGCCATTAAAAATGTTTGTAAGGGCTGATGGGTAACGCAGAGCAATTAGCAAGCAATTGGTGTCTTAATGGCACAGGATACAGAAGGAACTCCAAGAGTGAACTTCATTTTCTGGTTTAAAAACACAAGAAAAAAGTTTTCTTATGCTTCTCTCTAAAGCTGAAGTCTTTCACCCTCTCAGGGCTCTATGTGAAAGATCTAACAGGTAACCACCTACATCTGCACCCACCTACTTGGCAATGTAAAGGAAATTGCAAGAATTAAGTAAATGTCAGGGCCCATCGATGAGCAGAGACAGGTCTTATGATCTTTATGACTGTAACGTCTGTGTAGCTCCAAACCGGACGTAATGGAGGCTTGTTAAGTGAAACAATTCTTTAAGGAGGTCCATTTCCCTAATTTTCCAGGGATGTAATGAATTATGTCAGCCCAACTCTGGATTATTAGATCTATAAAAACTGGGGGGAATGCCCAGTTTAATTAAAATTTATAAATGTCCAAATGATTATCTCTATCAACCTTTCTAATCATTGGTGCTTTCTTTAAATATTAGAAACAAGAACTTCTCTCATTTTAGGGGTTGTGAGGGCTTAATAGGAGTCTGTTAGTTGGGCCACCATTACGGTCTGGTTGACTGAGAGACATTGGATGCTGCCAGATTTTTGAGACCTATAAGTACTGATCAACCTTAATTAAAAAAAAAAAAAGGTACTTTTTCCAATATATTTCTCCCTGATCTGCCTGTAAGTATGCCAAGACTTCTTTTTATAGAGAGAATAAAAATGAAAATAGTTATACAAAAGCCCCTGGAAAGAAGGAAAATTATTTAAATGACTTCCATAATAACACTCAAGGTTATCTAAAAGAAGAAGGTTGTTGACCATGTTATTTTGAAGCTGAAGATATTTTAAAATCTTTGCTCTTGCTTTGCCAGTGATGACTATGAGTACATATAGAAGGGAATGCTCACACTTTTCTTAGAGATTAGCAAAAAAAAAATAAGCCTATAAGCTTAATTAATAATTAATAATAACCAACACAAAATTAAAGTGACAATGGCCAAAACTGCACTTGGTAAAATTTGTTGGAGATTTGAAAGCCATAAAATCTGACCTGAAAAACAGACTACATAGGAAAAAAAGGAATAAAATGTAAAACTGAAATTTTACATGGAAAATTGGTATTTGGCTAAAAATTAAATAAATAGAAGAATCAATTTGTTAGTTCAAGGGTTATATTTGAATTGGTAATATATGAATATGCATGTGCATAAAACTGAGAAGACAAAAAAATATATATATAGGAGAAAAAAAAACAATTTATCTCGCTCTCTTGACCCTAGCCATCCATATTTCTTTATTGGAAATAACAACTGTACACAAGTTCTTGTAATACCTCCCAAAGATACAATTCTACTATGATTCCAGAAATAGAATTGCTATGTAAAGGGTGTGTTCGTCTTAAATTTTGATCATTTTGGATAAGTTGCCCATAGAAGTTGGACCAATTTACATTTCTACCACTGTATTGGGGTGTTTTTATCTCTGCTAGGTTTATAGGTGAAAAATGATATTTTATTATAGGTTTAATATGTATTTCTCTTATTATAAGTGAGGTTAGTCATTTTTTCTTATGTTTAAGAGCCATATGGATTTCCCTTTATGTGAATTGGCTACCATTTTGCCTCAGCACCATTTGACAGTTACCCCACTAATTTATTTATTTATTTATTTATTTTTAAGATTTTATTTTTGAGTAATTTCTACACCCAACATAGGGCTTGAACTTACAACCCCGAGATCAATAATTGCATGCTCTACCAACTGAGCCAGCCAGGTGCCCCAGTTTTAGCTTGCCATTTTAAATGTTACTTTTAATATATACTAAATTATTTTATGTATTTGGGTTTATGAGTTTTCTGTTTCCTGTTGATTAATCTGTACTCATTTTCCAGGACTATGTTATTTTAATTCTTGTAGATTCATAATAGGTTTTGACATCTAATAGGGCTGGTACTTTCTTGTCCTTTTCAGCATTTTTTGACTACTATTGTTCATTTTTTCCAGAAACTTTAGAATCAATTTGTCAAGTTTAAAAAAATCCAACCTTTTTGTATATTTATGGGGACAAAAGAAAATTCTTGATGAAATTTAGAACTGCAATATTAAATTAGGTAAAGATAACTGAAAAATAAACCGAAATTCAGAGTGACAGAGCTACCTGAAAAATTTGACATCTGCCCTGTCCTTATACAGTTTACTGGGATATTATCTCAATAAAAGTAGTTTTATTAAAATAAATGCAAAGGTACCATTTGGAAATTGTTTAATGGCACTTCAAGGACAATTGATCAAGATACTTGAGTAGATAAATAATTCTATAATCACAAAAGTTGGTCATTACTAGTATAATTCTTATCAAAATAAATAGCAACCTATCCTTAAGATATAAAAAGATGTGAAAAAATAATTTTTCACCATGTCAAGTGATATAGTTTTAATCTCTTCCCATAAGTTGGGAAATATATTTCGGTAGAAGCTTAGAGACTAAACTAGAATACCACCCTATTAGCAATTATCTGGAGAGTTTAGCTCATTCTTGTTGATGTATAGAGCATTTCTAAAAATCTTAACTTTGGTAAATAGAATAAAAACCTGTCAATACAATTACTAGTGACTTTTAACTTGGGTTTTCTGAATTAAGGATTTTCTTCATCGCTGTCAGCCTGAGAAAGGAGATGATGAGGTGGCTGTGAGAATTATGTGATATCTCAGGGCACCTGGGTGGCTGAGTCTGTTAAGCGTTTGACTCTTGGTTTTGGCTCAAGTCATGATCTCATGGTCATGATATCTCATCTCGTGATATCAAGCCCCAAATGGGGCTCTGCAGCGGGGAGTCTGCTTCAGATTCTCTCCCTCTGTCCCTCCCCCCACTCATGCACACTCTCTCTCTCAAATAAATAAATAAGTCTTTGAGGGGGGGAATTATGTGATATCTTAATAGGAAACCCTACTAAATAATATAACAATATAAATATAATATAAATATAATATATAAACAAAATAAATATAACAATATAAATATAATATAAACAAACTGTTCAATATATGTTTAATAAATAAATCAATGAAAGAATCAACAAAGGAATGATTAAAACCTTTGATTTGCCACCAGCAAGGCATGAATGAGTTTCTTGCACTGGCCCTGACTCATTCTGCATTTTTTCCCTTGCCACGGCTGGTGTATAATTGCAAAAAACCCAGCCAGGTTGGCCACTTCCAGAACTTATATCTAAGATCTTGGATGCAAGAAAAATTAATTGACCCACACAGCTATCAAACCCCTGACTTTTCCTTCATTAACATAATTTTCTCATCAGCTAGGTTAATCTTGACTCAGAAACTTTTTATTGAAGTATAAATAATTCTCAGTGGTAAACTGACATCATTCACCTCTGGTCCTGAACTCAATTGCTTTCAGGCTGACACTGAATTTCACAACTGCGGACTGGCCCTATAAAGTTTGTGAAATATTCATAAGGTGTTTTTTAAAGAAATTAATACAAAGTTTTCATTTTATAGATTTTGGGATAAGGTTTACTTTAACCAATTTTAGAGGTCTTTCTGGATTTCACTTTATAGTACATTAAATACTGCTGTATGCCCCTTGGTTTGGCACTAATAGAGCTTGGACTAGGAAATCACTGCCTTTCTTTGGTAAAATTTAGACCCAAACAGAAGATAACTTTCAACTGCAGCCAATAAATGAATCATGTGTATATACTAGAAGATAGTCCAGAAGCTCAGCTTTGGGCCAGAGGGGAAGAAAGACCAACCAAGAAGGCAAGACTAAGAGTACAAGGTCTAACTCAGGTGTAGAGTTGCTTCTCAAGGACAGCAGCCAGAGGCTGAAAGGCACTGTTGCCCACTGATTTAGGCCTCAGGGTAGGCTGTCTCTAGTATTGAGAGAGGAGATGAGGGGTCAAAGCTGTTACATGCCTCCTAAAGTGGAAATCTCTAAGCACTGTTGTAAAGACTTTAGAGACAGAGATACCTGGGTTTAAAATCCTAGCACCCCACCTACTTGTTGCCTTGAGCACGTTACCTCACCTCCTTGTGCCTCAATTTCCCCAGCTAGAAATTACAATATCTATCTTCCAGCATTGGTGTGAAGGATTAGAAATCATGTGCATAAAGGATGTGGAGCACTATCTGGCCCATAACTGCTACTGCAGGAATGACCAATGTGGCCATGCTCCCGTCATTAGAGTTAGGTAGGTCCCGACATCTTGATTGCAGGATTAGCTATCTCAAGGAGAGTCAGCCAGAGCCTGGGAAAGGGGAGACAGGAGCCAGGCTGCTAGAGGAGGGGAATATCACGGTTAGTCACGTTGTCAAGACTGATCGTATTTAAGGAAGTTTCTTCTCAGAAGGCAAATGGAGCTCAAACCATGATCCACAAGAGCAGTTATAGATACATTAGAGTCTCCTGGAATTGACTGTGGGAAGAGGAATGCATCTCTGGAACACGGAGATATCTCATTGCACACACAGCACCCTGTCCTAATGTGTGTGGGGCCCAGAGCAAATGTAAAAATTGAGGTCCTCATACAATAGAATTAAAACTTGAAATTCAAGTGAAGAGCTAAGCATTTCATAAAATATATTCTATCCTTCGACCTTGAGAATTTGTATTCAGAAGGACCTAGAAGTTCAGGCTTGAATAAGGATTTCTTAGCTCCTCAGGATTTCTCACTGGGACAAGGTGGCATATCTGCTGGCTTCTGGTTCCCAGCCCATCTCTTTTCACCCCAGCTCTGTCTGGCACAGCAGAGGGTTTTCTGTGAAAAACCCATCACATGGTCACATGTAGACACCCGCACCATACATCCAAGCGCCAGTCAGACCTCCTGCAGTGTGACCTATGCTTTGGCCACCTCTCCATCCAAACCTAGCAGTGGGGTACATCCTCAGGAAGGTACACCCAAGAAAGAGAAACACATGATCCCAGGCAGAGTCCTGAAGCTACTTGGGCTGAAAATGCCAGGGTATGGTCTGAGACTTCAGCTAGGCATGGAGACATGGCCTTGATCTCACAGACATGACCAGAGAAGGGCCAAGAGGAGCTTGAAGTGTGGGCCAAAGGCAGGGAAATCTTGCTAGAGTCTAAGGTTGGCACTACCCACATGTATCAGGATTGGAATAACCCAAGTCATTCCTGACCCTAGCACCTGGAGGGGATGAAGCATGTGGGACACTTCCAGACCTTCCCAGGTCTGGACTAAGAACTCATGGGGCTACAGAACCTACAAATGAGCTTTATCTGAAAAGGCAGGGACAGATATTGAGGATTTTTTCCATCCAAACACTTCACCCCTGGAGCTTTACTAATCTAGTAGCTACCTTCTCTCACATTACTCCCTATAGGACACCTATTTTTAAAACAAGGATTTAAAAACCAATGATTATATACCTCTCAATTTGCTTCATCTGAACCCCCCTAAACTTCACTAAAGGGATTTTTAAAAAGACAAACCTTCAAGGACAGGGAGGACAAGAAAACAAAGGTAGCAACCCAGTTTTGGAACTGGAAATCAGGTGTTCCAGTGGTCTCTGACTTAGCTGACATGAACAAGCCAAGTCCTGAGCTGCCAGTTCAAAGCTGAGAACCAATGCAACTTGTACCAAACTGTCTTCAAAAGGCAAAGGAACTAAGAACACCAGGGGTCTCTGAATCCAGAAGTGAGCAGTGGAGGGTTTCAAATAAGGACAAACTTGCTGGGAACTCTGGACAAAGAAGGTGCTAGCAGAACTAGATCAGCAAGAACTTAGCCTTCAGGGAAATTCTTTCAAAGACACCTCCTTCAGGCAGATAAACTGCTGGAAAAAATGAATTTTTTCAGGGGGGAATTAGAAAAGCAAACACATACACTGGGTGAGGTAATTACAAAGAGTCACCCCGCTCAGGGTCTACTTATTGGGGAAGAGCGCATGGGCTTAATTTCAGCCCCATTTGTCAACCTCCATCTGGCTACCATCCTACCAGGCAGCTTTGCACAGTACAAAACCACATAGCCTATGAGACTGGAGTCCCCGCAACCTGTTCCCAACCCAAACCCCACCTCCCCAAGCCAGGTAACTGCCCCCTCCATCCTGGTCTAGCACCCATTACTGCATTGACTTCCCCAGAATAGGGTCTGGTAAATGCTCAGAGAAGAGATGCCAGTGAATAACGGTTCAACTTCATCTTATGGAAGCAATTTGCACTTAGCTTTATCTTACATGGTTTGCACCTTGTGCTCCATATATTTCATTTTGTTACCTATAAATACCCAAGTGCATGTTTCCTAAAAGCAAAACTTTTCTATTACTTAATCACAGTGCACTTAATAAAATGAGAAAACTGAACATTGTTGATATGATACTATTATCTAATACCAATGCCAAATACAGAAGTTGCTTGTGGTCACAAAAATGTTCTTTATAAGCTTCTTTTTTTCTGGATAAGGATCCAGTATGGGATTAGGCATTGCACAGGGTTCTAAAAATAAATAGTGTCTTGTTTAGGATATCTCCACTGGTGGTAAAACCATAAAGAAGTTAAAGAGACTATTTAGCACGAAAGTCTATATAGTGGCTGCTCCTGGAAGGCACTGGGGGACTGGGGAGGAAGGGGCATTCAGGAATCTTCTAAATTACCAAGAATAATTTACTTCATAATCTGTGTGGTGATTTCTCAAAATTTTGTTTCTATTCTTTAAAAAGTACATATTCATTTCATACACTTTCTGAATGAACAATATATTTCCCATTTTGTTTTATGAGTCTGCTTTAGGTACAGAATAGCTAAGTCATTTGGTTACATCAGCTCCTATTGTCAATTCGATCTCCTTAGAAAATATTTCTACCTTAAGAGTTACTTGGCGTTAGGAAAGAAGCATGGTCTTTCTGTGAAACAGACCAGGGGTAAGGTAACTCTGGCTCCACAACTTACTAGTCTGGGACTCTGAGCCTCCTTTCCCTAATCTGAAAAATTGAGATAATATCTACTTCAGAGTTTATGATTTAAAAAGATAAATGCATATAATGCTGGAATACCTGTTTCATAGTACATTATCCAAAAAGATACATTTCCTCTTCCCACTAGCTATCCTGTCTCAATGCATTGGTAAAGTGTGTAGGAAGATCTTTTAGACTAAATTTTATTGCCAGTTGTTACTCATTTTTCAAGTCAAGAACTGACACACGCACCCCCTTTTGGTTGCTTAGGAAATAAGATCTTTTGATACGGAGGTATAATTCTAATTTCTTTTACCTTATCTTTTCCTGTATTTTCTATTTCATCCACATTCAGAGGATGGAAATTTGTTTCCATCCAAACCCTGATCAGATGAATGAAAGAAACTCCTGGTCTGTATGCAATAGATATTAATATTGGTTCCAGAGTCGCCTTCAAGATTTTAAGTCATACTAGACTTAAATATAAAGTGACTTGGGAAGATTTGCCGGTTTTTCTACTTTTGGAAATATTTGTAGAAGATTGTAATTATCTGTTCCTTGAAAATCCTGTGGAACTCACTCCTAAACGATGGGATTTCTATATATTTGCGTATGTGTCAATGTGTCTATTTGAGGTTTATAGATTTTTAATTGATTCAATTATGTCAATGATTATGTGTGCATTCAGGTGTTTCTTCACTATTCTGTTTACTGTAAGAATTTCCATTTCATCTAAATTTTCAGAATATTAGCATAAAAATTTTAAGCATATAGGGGCGCCTGGGTGGCTCAGTCCTTAAGCGTCTGCCTTCGGCTCAGGGCGTGATCCCGGCGTTCCGGGATCGAGTCACACATTGGGCTCCTCCGCCGGGGGCCTGCTTCTTCCTCTCCCACTCCCCCTGCTTGTGTTCCCTCTCTCACTGGCTGTCTCTCTCTCTGTCGAATAAATAAAATCTTTAAAAAAAAATTTAAGCATATTATTATTTATTTTAAATCCCTGCTCTGTGGTAATTTCCCCTTTTTGTCTTTTCATTCAATCTTGCCAGATTTCTTTGTAGATTTTTCAGACAGATGACTCTTTGTTGATTTATTGATTTTAACTATTGCATCTTTTTAAATTTAATCTCTACATTTAATATTTCATTCATGCTTCTTCGTGCAAAAATATTCTACTATTCCTTAGCCAACTTATTAAGTTTTATTCAGAGATCATTATTTTCTGGCATTTACCTTTTCCTAAGTGGACTGTTTGATTCCTTCACTGTAATAATTTAGAGGTACCCCCCAAAATGGATATGTATTTTTTTTCATTGTCATTCCATTCTAGGCATATTCCAATTTTCATGTCCATTTGTTCTTTTCTCCCACAAGTTTTCTTTTTTGAGGTGGGCTTTTAAATTTCTAAATATATAGGGCTTTTTGAGTAGTCTTCTAGCTACTGATTTTTAACTTAATATTGTCAGAAAATACAACCTGTATGATAACAATTTTCTGAAATTTGTTGAGACTTGCTTTATGGCCCAGTGCATGGTGAATTTTCATAAATATTCCCCATGTGATTGAGAAAAATGTTTATTCTTCAATTGTTACATGTTTATTAAATCAAACTTAATTATATTTTTTTCCTATGTTCTATATTTTTGCCAAGTTTTTCTCTGTTTTACCTACCAGTTGTTAAGATACATGTCACAAATTCTCTCAATATGATTATGGAATTATAATTATATTGTGTAATTCTCCAATTTGTTTTAGATATTTTGAGGATACATTATTCATGCAGTTTTTATGTACCATAAAAATCTGTCTCATTACATTGGCTATGATTAGGACATTTGGATTTAATTTTCCCATCTTATTTTGTAGTTTCTATTCAACCTGTTTGGATACACTTTTTTCTTATTTTCAATTGATTGACATTTTTTAATACATATTTCCCTCCAGTACTTTATAAGTCTTATCAAGTATTTCTATTATTTTAGGGTTTACCTTAAATCCTTGTGCTCTTATATAACACAATGCAAAATTAATCAATATGTCTTCCTTTTCCTAATCAAAAGAACTCAGAACACTTTCACTCAGATGTCTCCCTCTTATCATACATTTATATCCAGATTTTTAGTTATAACTTTTTTAAACATCACATTAGTACTGACATTTAGTCATTAGCATGGCCAGTATGAGAGCAGTTGTTGGGTTTTTTTTCCAGTCAATGTTTGATTACATTTTCTCATATGATTTACCAATTTATTTGTTCATTATTTCATTTTGCATCTCTGTCCTTCCTTATGGACTTCAGTTTTCTTCTCCCTGTCATTTGCTATGTAACCTACAAATGTTTCCCTGGTGAATGTCTGTTGATAGCACTCATTTGTCTCTTGTCCCAAAATGTCTTTATTTCAACTTGTTCGTGAGTGATAGTTAAGATTGAACTAAATTTTATTTGACAAATCTTTGAAAATATATTTTTTTCTGATTTCTATTTTTGTTACTCAAAAGTCCATTTTCAGTCTAATCATTATTACTTCACATGTGGTTTATTCTTTTCCTCTAAATTCTTTCAAGTATTTCTATGCTTCTGGTGTGGCACAGTTGTATTTATCCTGCTTGGAGTTCATTCACCTTCCTGAATTTGAGGATTTGTGTCTTTTATCAATTCTAAACTACTTCAACCATATTCCTTGAATATTATTCTTCCTCCATTCTCTCTTTCATTCTAAATTTTGATTGGATATGTATATGAGATCTCATTCTTTTCTCCATTTCTTAACCCGGCTGTCATTTTCCTATCCCTTTGTTTCTCTGTGAGCATCATTATGGGCAATTTATTCAGAACCAATCTCAACTTCACTAATTCTCTCTTTAACCAATTCACTGTTTGAATTTTCCATTGAATTCCTTACTTTGATTATATTTTCCCTTACTTTTGTATGTTTTTTTCTTCCAAATATGCCTATTATTATCTGATTGCTTATCATTTTTATAACACTTTCTTTTCCATGTTATTAATTCTAGTTCCTATTTCTGTTAACATTTTGTGTATACTTATGTATATATAACATTCCTTAATAATTCTAGTATCTGAAATCTTAGATGTGTATTACTGATATTTTTTGATGTTGCTGACTCTTTTTCATGATTGTTTGTTTCCATTTGTGTTTTTTTAGTTTCTGTTTGTCAGTTTTGTTGAAAGGGCTTTATCTGGGTTAGTCTTTGACGTCCTAAGTTAACGGTTCATATCTCCAGAAAGGATTTCTGTTCGCTTTCCCCAGATGCCTAAGGGCTACCAAAACTGAGGACTTCTCTATATTTATGCCTTGGCTTGACTTTTCCCAGACAATGCAGGTGAATAAGGAATTTTTCTACTATTCAGATCCATGACCGAGACAGACTAATTTCTTTGTCACCCACCTTTGCCAGCAGCACAGATTTTTAAGCCTACCCTTCCCCTGAGAGAGAATGAGCTCTTTAGGGATCTCTATGTTACACAAGAGGGTCTTGATTCCAACTCATCATTACTTAGCCTAAGTCCTATTCTATCCCTGAAAGGTTCTTAAAAGATAATACTCTTCATTCCCAAGATGTGCTAATGCTCTTTAAGCAGCCATAGATTCAGTGCTTACTCACTAATCTAGTTTCATATTCTTTGTGTGTGATTTTTGGTCACCAAGAATTTTTATTTATTTATTATTTTTTTTTACTTTGTAAGCTTAGCTATGCATTTGAGAAAATGTTTCTCTTATTTTGTCATTTATTTCCAGGTACTTTCAGATGACCTTATTTGCCAAACTGCAGAAAATAGAAACATTTACTGATTTTTTTACCTTTCCATTCTAGACCCATTTTCTGGTTGTCTTTTCCCTTTTCTTGCCTTACCAACCATCCCAGCTATAGAAGTAGCCACCACAGCAGTAACCTCTTTCATCCCCTAATCAAGGTCAATTCCTTTTAGGGTCAATTTATCTAGGCCCTTGTCTAAAAGGCTTTCTTAACTCAGACAACAATAGTCTTGACAATAGCACAGCTAAAACTCATCTGCATTTCATTTATTGTCCATGATTCTTGTCAGCCTAAGGTTGTTCTCAAATTCACAGATGGATATGGGAGAGGAAGGGGGGGCAGTGGTGTCAACAAGTTTTAGGACAGAATTTAATAACAGGTTTGCCTTTTTAACTCAGCTAAGTTACATGGGGTTGAAAAAATGTAATACATGCCCCAAATTTGGCTGAAATAGATGCAATATGTAATCAAACATGTAGTTCAAGAAAAAAGTGTTTGAGTTATAATATAACCAGATAGCGCATAAAGTGATATTTTTAAATAAACAGATATGTATTCTGAAACTTTATTTGAGTTATAAGAGTTATAAGAAACCTTATAAGAGCTCTTGAAGGGAAAAAAAGTCTAACTGGGGTGTGGGGGGGGATTAACATTAACATATGGTTTTCCTGACAGCTTGTCTCAAAATTCACATTTAGTAGTCAATCAATATCCTCTCAAAGTCTTTATTTTGAAAAGTTGGGAAAGATCTGATGAATTTCCAGTATATCATTAGTTTTAAAATTTACACAACCATACATGAAAGTATCCTTCCTGATGCACACAAACACATATGAATGTCACCAACGTAGAATAGATGTTCATGGAGGTACTTAGTTACTCAATGAATAAAATTAATATGCATCCTTTCAGACACACTGTAGTCACATCTGGACTCTTTCAGACAAATTTATGCCAAATTATCAAATCTATGCCATAAATTTGCAATGAATGACTAGCTAATGAATTTTCAACAAAAGGACTAAAAAGTATTCGTATCTGTTATTTCAAACATGTGAAAAGTAAACCCTCACACCTGTCAAGAAGCACAGGTCTTGACAGAAGTAGCAAGATACTCATTTCTGTACCTCCCCCACCCAAAAAAGCCCTGTTTTCTACTCAAATACGAGTAAAGGAGTATTTTATCTCAAAGTTTCTAGAAAGTTACCTATGTTTGCTCTGTTTCCTTAATTCTCACTCAGTCCTCAAACCATATCTGCAGTCTGTGTGGCAATATCCCACATATTCTACCCTGACTAAGGCCAACAACCTCTGTTTTGCTGAATCCAGTGAATATTTTATTAGGCCATCCATGTTTGTGACTGCTTCTTCTATCTGATTTCCATTATACTCTTTTCTCCTTCTCCTTCCATCCAGGTCCCCTTTCTGTCTCTTAAATGCTGCTGCATTCCTGGGCCCTGACTTATTTTATTCTCAAACTACATGCTCTAACTAATACATACCTAGAGGAGTTTTTTTAAATGTTTTTTTAATGTTTTTTTATTATATTATGTTAGTCACCATACAGTACATCCCTGGTTTCTGATGTAAAGTTCGATGATTCATTAGTTGCGTATAACACCCAGTGCACCATGCAATACGTGCCCTCCTTACTACCCATCACCAATCTATCCCATTCCCCCACCCCCTTCCCTCTGAAGCCCTCAGTTTGCTTCTCATAGTCCATAGTCTCTCATGCTTCATTCCCCCTTCTGATACCTAGAGTTTTAACTGAAACTTTCATATTGACACTTTCTAAATCTCTGCCACCAACTGAGATTTTTCTCTTGAGCTCAAGACTTGGATAATTCTGGATAATTCTCTATACATGTCCTGTATCTCAGACTACACAAGACCCAAAGTGACATTATTTTTCCTGAACTCCATGCCTTCAAGTAAACAATAACATTATCCTTTACCCATCAAGACAGATATTTAATGAAGAATCATCCTCTCTTACTCTCTGGAGGCAATTATTCATTGAAGCCTATCCACCCCAGCTCCTTAACCTCCTTTCTGCTCAATCACTGTTGCTGCTGTTCTGGTGTAGGAACTGATTATAGCTTTCATGGACTCTTGCAGTACCCATCTGATTCATCTTTCTGACTCTAATTTTGTGCATCTACTTTGCACCCCTCTAACCTTAACCCAGCTGCCAGTGTGGTCTTTCTAACATGCAAATCTGATCACGTCACTCCTTTGCTTAAAATTCTTCAGTAGCTCCCATAATCATGTTTCCCAAACTCACCTCTCCCCTAGAGATTCTGAGTCATTAGATCAGAGATAGGACTTGAGGTTCTGTATTTTAATGAGAGACCTAGGTTATTCTTAATAATTAAGCAAGGTAACAATGATCCACAAAATTAAATCTCAACTTTTTGCATAGCATAATTACAGCCTCATCTCTCTTTTATCCTCCCCCAGTCTCCTTCATTGAATACACACACACACACACACACACACACACACACACACAGTATAGTTAGCCTTTAACTGAACTAACATATAATTCTTCCACAGTGCCATAATGCCTTGGCCCTGACACCTCAACACCTTTGCACATGCTGCACCTGCTGCCTACCAGGCGGTCTCTGGCTTATCCCCCTAGTCCCACAAATCTTGGTTCAAACCTCACTTCATCTATGACAACTTCTCTGATTTCCTCAGGCAATTTAGGGACACCTCCTCCTATATCCCCATGAGCTTTGTCTATGCCCGCATTATAGCATCTTAGCATCATTATGATTGTATTTAGTTTAAATGTACATTGACTCACTAGACGGGGGTTAAGAAAACCCTTTATCTTTTTATCCATCACACCTTCACAGAGCCTACTATTATATTCATATTTAAGGAATTACCAAGTAAATGACTGAAAGCCCCAGTGAGTAGAAAGGATTGGTTTGGGTCCTAGCCCCATTCTGCCAATCACTAGTTGTCTCATCATGGAACAAGTAACACACCCTCTCAGAACATTAGTCTCCTCATATAGAAAAGGAAGAAGTTTAAAAAAAAAAAATCAAACATACAAAAATAGAAAGAATGGTATAATGAACCCCCTAGCACCTATACCTAGCTTCAATCATTATTGACTTATAGCCAATATTTTGCCTCTATACCTCAACCCACTTCTCCCTTTGAAGATAATAAGCAAATTCAAGATATCATATAATTTAATTCATAAATATTTCAGCATATATCTCCAAAGTAAAGCCTCTTTGAAAATCCTTAACACCATACCATAATTGTATGATTCACCTTGGTAGATTGAACTTAGGGTCATACTTCTTCAGATACATCTCTTTATTAGAATTATTCATTCATACCCTTGCCTTGACCTCATGTATTTCCCCCCTCCTTGGATTCAGATTTGGCTATGTGAATTGCTTTTATCAAAGAGATGTTAGTGGGCATGACCCATGCAAATCTTGAAATGTAATTGTATGTTTGGACTTACCCTCATGTGTTCTTACTTTTTGGATAAGAAGAACATGCCTCCAGTAACCACTGGTTCAAGGAGGATAAGAAAAATGTGGAGAAATTCTGGACCTAACCTGAAGCTGGAAGGCCCAACAAATTCATAAATCTACAGCCTGAAGCTGATCTTCCCCAGACAACTCATAGACAAGTGAGCAGTAAGTAAATGCCTACTGCTGGGTGTCACTGACATTTTGTGGTTGCTTGTTGCTCAGCAAAAGCAGAGACAACAGAAAGATTAATCGTAATTCCTTAATATCATCAAATACACAGTATGCTAACCAAATAATTTTTTTGTTTACAGTTCTTTGTATCTTTAGAGGTAAAATTTACATACAACAAAAAGCATAAATCTTAAGTATATTCTCTGATGAACTTTGACACACAGTATACAACTGTGCAGTCCAAAATCCTATCAAAATAGAGAACATCCCATCTCTGCAGAAAGTTCTCTTATGTCCCGTCCCAATCTATTCCCACTCATCCCTTCAGGCAATCACTGTTCTGGTTTTCTTTTCCACCATAAGTTAGTTTTGACTGTTCTAGAGCTGCATTATAAGTGCAATCCTATAATATGTACTATTTTGTATGATGGACTAAACATTCCAATTATTGTAGCAAGTTTCTTTGTTTCTTTTTTTGAAGATTTTATTTATTTATTTATTTGACAGAGAGATAGAGAGAGAGCACAAGTAGGCAGAGCACCAGGCAAAGGCAGAGAGAGAACAGGTTCCCTGCTGAGCAGGAAGCCTGATGTGGGGCTCAATTCCAGGACGCCGAGCTGAAGGCAGCCGCTTAACAGACTGAGGCACCCAGGTGCCCCTATTCTAGCAAGTTTCTTAGAAGAAACTGAGAAGCTGATTCTAAACTATATATGGAAAGACAAAAGACCTAGAATGGGCAAACAAATTTTTAAAAGAACAAAGTTGTTGTCATACACTATCTGATTCTAGGACTTACAATAAAGCTATAGTAATGAAGGCAATATATTATTGGCCTACAGATAAATCTATAGGTCAATAGAACAGAATTCAAAAGTAAACTTAGACTTATGTAATCAACTGATTTTGAATTAAAACTACCAAGGTATTTCAGTGGGGAAGGGATGTTTTTCAAAAAAAGGTGTTTTTTCCCATGAAAAAATAAAATGAAACCGAATACCCTCTGCCTTTTTTGTGCAACATATATGAAAAGCAACTTAAAATGAATCACAGACTTAAACATAAGAGTTAAAACCATAGTTTCTAATAGGAAAAAAAAAAAAGAAAATCTTTGGATGATGTTGGGTGAGATAAATATTTCTTACACAGATCACAAAGAGTACAAATTATTTAAAAAATTGATTAGGGGCGCCTGGGTGGCACAGCGGTTAAGCGTCTGCCTTCGGCTCAGGGCGTGACCCCGGAGTTCTGGGATCGAGCCCCACATCAGGCTCCTCCGCTATGAGCCTGCTTCTTCCTCTCCCGCTCTTCCTGCTTGTGTTCCCAAAATCTTAAAAAAATAAAAATAAAAATAAAAATAAAAAAAAATAAAAAATTGATTAAATGAACTGAATCCAAATTAAAAACATGTGCTCTTTGAAAAACAAGATTAAGAAAGCAGAAGATAAGACAGGCACTGGTATTTGCAAAATATAGAGGACAAAAAGTTTATATATAGATTATACAGAGCACCCTTGCAACTCAAGAATAAGACAATCCTAAGAATTTTTCATGGGCCAAAGATTTGAACAGACATTTCACAAAAAAAGATAAACAAATAGCCATTAAGTACATGAGAAGATACCTAACATCATGAGAAATCAGAGAAACAGAAATTCAAACCACAATGAATTACCACTCCACACTCACTAGAAAAACAAAGTCTGAAAAGACAGCTCCAAGTGTCAGTTGAGGATACAGAGCAACTAATACTCTCATACCTTGCGGGTTCCATATTCACAGTGATACAGTCACTTTAGAAAACAATTTGACAGCATCTTATAACATTAAATCTTTACTTACATTATGACCCAGCACCTCCCATCACAGACATTTATTCAAGACAAATAAGCATATGTCAAAATAATCCATGTACATGAATGTTTCATAGCAGCATTACTGATAACCCAAAACTAGAAACACCACAAATGTCATTCAATTGGCACACAGAAAAAGAAATTGGGGCATATCCATACTATGGAATGTATTCAGCCATAAAATGGAACAAACTACAAATACATGCACCAACATGGATGAATCACAAGAGCATTATACTAAGTGAAAGAAGCCAGACATGAAGGTGATAAGTGCAGATCAGTGGCTGCCCGCAGCCAAGGGTTAAGGGGGATAATTGACTGCAAAGGTGGCAAAAGAGAACATTGGAAGTAATGGAAGATACTTCACTATGACGTTGGTTGCACAACTGTATACAATTGCCAATATCATCAAACTGTACATTTAAAGAGGGGCAGTTTATTATACATAAATTATACCTCAGGAAAACCCAAGAAAGTACATATGGGGAAAATGTGTTAAATCAGACAATATCAACACTAAAATCCTCTAATTCAGAAACTATTTTGTTTTTGTGTTGTAAGAGGAAAAACATAATGAATGCATGAATGAATACGAGCCCCACCCATTCCTCTTTTACTAGAAATAAATGAATCAGTCTGGATGAGGTATTCATCAAAAATGATTCCATGGTAAAATGGAGCCTAAGTGGAGAACAAATTGAAGTTATTTATGTCTCAAAGTTCCTTTCAAAGTTTCAAATGATTCAGAGAGAAAGAGAAAGTTGACATAATCATGTGAAATTCAATAGGTTTTTAGTCTTGGTTTCTCCAATTTGATTCCCTTTATTTTGAAGCTCTGTGAAGCAGTTCATCAAATCCTCAGCCACCTTCAAACACACCACACACTCCTTTCCTTGAGTACCACCTTGACCTGCATTAAAAAGGAAAGTCATCAATGACAAACATCAATATAACTCTTGTCCTTTCTTTCTTTTTCTCTTTAAGATTTTATTTATTTGAGAGAGACAGAGAGAGCACAAGTGGGGGAAAGGGACAGAGGGAGAAGCAGGCTCCCCGCTGAGCAGAGAGCCCGATGCAGGCTCTATCCCAGGACCCTGGGATCATGACCTGAGCCAAAGGCAGACGCTCAATGAACTGAGTCATCCAGGCATCCCAGCCCTTTCATCATTATGTCTTTGCTTCATTATGTAGAGTGCTTGAGTGTCAGAGGAATGAGGCTGCTGGGAACTACCCTGTGAGCAGACAAATGTGAATTTATGTTGGGCGGCGTGGTTATGTACACTTATTATATAAAATATTAACCATATTTGTATCTTTGTTGAACACTAGCTGTGGGACACCATTACCTCTGCTTCATAGAAATCTCACTTAATGCTCTCAACAACCCTATAACATAGATTTATATCATTATCCCCTTTTTACAGGTGAGCAAATGAAGGTTCAAAGAAAGCAAGAAACTTACCTAAGCCATGCATAAATTCCAAAGCCTTCTGCTATGCCATGTGTTGGCTATTCTGTATATTATAGAAAGAGCAAAAATAAATAAATGAGTAAACAATTAAAATAAGAGGTATTGTTCCTGCCTTTAAGCATCTCCCACTCTCACAGTCAAAGAACACAAACCAGACACTAGGACAGGCTTGGAGAATAAATACCATGCTGGGTATATGTATATGAGCGTATGCATGTATGGGTAACAAGCAGATGCACTGACACACTTGTCTGGAGAGGCAGGAACAGCACCATTTAAAATACAATGGTCACAACTCAAAACCCAGAGGTTCAAATGAAAGCTGTTTCTCCTTCTCTAGGAATCTTTCCGAGTTGCCAAGTATACAGCAAAATTCTGATTAGAAGGAGCTTTACTTTATTTACAATTTTTTTTCATATTCTATCTTCTATTAGAAACCCCTTAAGGATAAGTGCAGGGCCATGTACGCACTCTGAAGTCCCCACAACGTCTCATTAAAGCTAACATGGAAATATTGGTTAAATGCTAATTGAGTACATGGACACATTTTTAAGAAACAAAAATATGTGAACATTTGGGTTCTGATCTTAGTAACCTATGTTTATTTTACTCTAATTTTGGTGTCCCCTGTTCCCTAACACCTATATTCTAATTACATTCATGCTCAAGTTTCGAATTCATAAGATGGAGTATACGAAACATATGGTGTGCTTGTTACCCAAGTGGCTTCAGGGAGAATCATTGCAACCTAAACACCAAGAGATTGGTCTGGGGCCCAGAAGGAAAAAAAAATGTATTCCATTTTTCCAGATTCTGCTGTTTTTAGGGCTGTACCTTGAACCAGAGGTTTGTTTCTCATGCATCCATCACTTCTGTACTTTGTCTTGACCGTGAACTCTCCAGTCAAGTCATTAACCTGTCCCAGTCAAGTCATTAACCCCTCAACTGCAAATTGTAGATAATTGCAATAATCCTAATTTTTCGGGCTGTTGCAAGGCTTATCTGTGACAAATGTGTGAAAGCAATTGGAAACCTCTAAAACATCTTACAGATACTCACCTAGCATGAGAACATGTGTTTCAATAGCATTGCTACCCTTGAGTTCCTAGGGAATAAAAGTAGAATTTTATCTTATGTGAAACTTACCTTTCCCTAATCTCCCTCCTAAGAAGCCTGAAAGTCGGGTGATCCAGCAGGAAAGGAAAGTGACCCTCAGAATGAGGATGAAATGAGATGGCAGCGGTGGGAGGAGAGTGGAAACAGGGAGAGCCGGGAGAGAGACTGTTTAATGTTTGAAACCAGTGCCAAGCTAAATTAGAAACATGAGTCTGCGTACCTGTACCTTACCTCATCGGTATATAATCTGTAACCTGAGATCCCCTCACAGAGAAGTAAAAATAGCAAGGCGCTTCCGGCAGCCTGGGGTTCTGCTGAGTGGGGGAGAACCAACCTGGGGAAGGATAAAGGGACCAGGCAAGAATACCAATCACGTGGTCTGGGCAAGCACTCCTCTCCCCACGCCATCCCCAGGGTGACAGCGGGGGGGATGTAGCCAAGAAAGGTGGCATCAAGGGCATAACAAGAAAACCTACTCGAGGAAGGAGGACGGGCTGCCCTAGAGTCACCGGATTTTGTCATAGACACTATGACATTGCCTCACACGGAAGCATCATTGCAGTTCTGAGCCTGTGTGTTCACGCCATGATCAAGGCACGGAAACTAGTCTATGAGCTGCAAGGGCTCCCTCAGGTACAGGGCAGATGAGACTGCTTTTCCAGGCAGGTAGCTGGCTCCTCGCAGGGTGGAAGCAGTGATTTGCTAACTGGCTGCCCCACTCTTGGGGAAAACATATTCCCTGAAGGAGTAAGTTAGTGAATCCCTAAAATGGTGTGCTCCCTTCCTTCAGCTTAGATTCTAGTCCCTCTGACATAACTCTGTGCTTGTCATGGGTTTGTCGTCGGGTATGCCATTGGTGGATAGACTTGTCCCTGGTTAGCTCCTATTATAGGGAGACAGTGACCAAGCAGAAAGGGGATGAAGCTGATTCTTAATTAATAACATCAAAAATTAGTGCCTGGGAATGCCTTTTCACATTCTTTGGTGTGATCATATGTCGGATGCTATTAATAAAAGGAACACAATTTTGGAAATTCCTAATGTTGGGTCAACCCTTTGTTTGTTAAATAAATCTTACTTGCATTAAAAAATTATAAAAAATTCATATCAAAGAGGATGTTAGATTTCAGAATGGATCCCAAATTTTTAATCCTCTTAAAGAATAAAATTAAACAAATAACCCAGGCCCTCTGGCTAAGCAAATTTTGCTCTGATATTTTACATAGGTTTTACACTTCCTTTGCAAGACTCCATTTGTACATGCACAAGGACTTTGTTCATTCACTTTGCAAGAACTCAAATATTTTTCCCGTTGCCATGTGAAAAGAAGGTAGAATTTTTGTTTCAATTTGCCTCATGTCCACAAATAGGGTTATCAATGTCTTATTTACTATGAATAAGCAAGAGGGAAAGGCCGTGAGCTCTCCCTGGCTTCCCTGGATGACATCACAGAAAGAGCTCAACAGAGTGGAAACAGGAAAAGATGGAGCTACGCAGACCTGGACTAGAATCCTGGCTCTCCTTCATGAGCTCTGTAACCCCCGGGAGATTTAAATCACATCTCAGCTTCGTTCAACCAACTTACCTGGAAAAATTGGAAGAGTAGTGCCTACCTCATTGGGCGAATGTAACGATTTAGTAAAATGGCATATGAAGAAGCCCCTAGAGTCACACTATCTAATCGAAATATAATCACAAGGTGAATATAATCACCGATGTGATTTTAAACTTTCTAGTAGCCTCATTAACAAAAAGGAAACTGTTTATTACAACAACATATTTCATTTAATCCAATATGTTAAAAATATTATTTCAAGACCTAATCAGTAGAAAAACTTATGCCAAGATACTTTACATTCTATTTTTTCTAGTAAGTCTTCAAGAGCCAATTTGTATTTTACACTTCTGACATGTCTCAATTCAGACACTAAATTCTCACAGAAAATGCTAGATCTATATTTAGATTTCTTAAAATTTACATTTGAAAAATAGATTCACATACCCAAGTTGTCCCAAAAGTATCTAAAAGTTTTCCAAAAACTGAATCAAGTAGCAGTGTTTTAAATTTAAAATGAATACAATTACAAAGCCAATTCCTCAGTCATACTAGCTCCCCCTTCCAGGGTTCAACAGCCACATGTGACTAGTAGCTACCATCTTGGACCATGCAGAGCAATGCTAGGCAGGTAGTAGGCACTCAATAAATGAAATATTTTCTTCTGTCACTAGTATTTATCTAAATCTCAAGGCTCTTTTGAACACTGAAGTTCCAACTTTGAGAAGTGTAAATAACATCTATAATGTGTTTATCCTAGGTTGAGAAACAAGGATTAAGGTGACATACTTTGTTAAAAAAAAAAAAAAGATTTGGGAGGTTGGGTAGGGGCAGAGGGAAAGAGAGAATCTTCAAGCAGACTCCCCTCTGAGCATGGAGCCTGACATGGGTGGGGCTTAATCCCACCACCCTGAGATCATGAGCTGAGCTGAAATCAAGAGTCTGGTGCTCAATGGATGAAACCACCCAGGCACCCCGAGGCAGCATAATTTCTATTTGCCATTCCACATATGACTTAAAATTGTCTTCTGGAACTGTAGCCAGCAAGCTGCTCTAGTTTCGGAATACATTTCAGTTAGCCTTACTGCTCATACTACAGCCTCCTGGCTTTCCCCGTCTCAAGTGGTAAATTATAACACTAATGTCTCTCTCGCATGAACAATATGAACTTACAAGGGAGAAAATCAGCTTCACCAATCAAATATCACTACTTGGGAGATTCATGAACTCTAGGATAAACACAAATATCCATGTGCTGCCTAAATCCATAACTCATCTTATAAAACACATCCCACCTTAGAACTTCACAAAGAACTTTCAAATGCCACAGCTGCTAGTCTGAATCTATCTATCCCACGAATATATGACCTGCTTTTAAGAATGCAGAGTACTAACAGGACTTAAGTCCATCTGTTTTTTTAATTCCTCAAAGACTTAGAAATCTGAGAAACAGAAGATTCAACAATTTGGCCAGATCACTAACTCATTCTATAATCAGAGTCTGTGGTCCTTGCAAGTGTTTTGCATCTCAAATCTTGAGGACCATGGCATTTTTCCTAGATCTCATGAAAAGACAGATGTTGCAAAATGTGTGGTACCATGGTTAAAATGTTCTTAGATATAATGAATATCTATTGATGTCTGCCCAGTATCCTTCCCCACACCTCTGGTAACATCTTCCTGACAGTCCCTTGGAAGAGTGAATCTACATGAGATGTAGCCTTGTGGGACTCTCAATTAAAATGTTTTGTTCTCTCTGCCAACAAATACATCTTTGACCCAAACTAAACCAATCAGTTTCTTTCTCCTTGAAATTTGAATCTTGAACAAAGTGTTACAAGGATTCAAAATGAGGGGAGCTCTCTCATTCTGATAACTTGACATCCTGACTTCGAAGAGACTGTCTGTAAGTTCTGCCATCAGACCTCAAGAGCTTCCTTGTTTCTTTTCCTTTCTAAGGACTGGTGTTAGTCTGGGGCTTTTTCTTTAATCTCATGGTTCCATAGCCTTCAATAAATTCCTTTCCTTTATTAATTTTTTTGTTTTTTTCCCTCTGAAATTGCCCTGAGTCTGTCTGTTGCTTGAACCCAATCATTCCTAACTGCAGTAATAGGTAATGCTGTGTTATCAAATATTATGTCTCTCAGGCCCAGGCCTGTTTGGCCAAAATGAACTTGCTGCTCTTTCTCCAATCATGCAGACAAGGATGCCCATTAATGAGCTCATGAAGTTGAGTAACAGTCTCAGACAATTGCTTTTCAGTCTCCCAAGAGCCCTAATTAGAATCCTTTATTTGTCTCCAACTCAGGCAACCTTTGCTGTGGAGGTGAGGATCCTTGAAGGACATAAAGAGAATCTTCAGATTATTTTGGTCTGAGAAAAACCCTTCAGAGTGATTCTACCTGACAACATTGTCAAACACAGCCATCCTGCAAAATCAAGTAAAATTGAGCTAGACCCTGAGCAAATATATTTTCATTTTCAGGGCAGATAGTCCATGTATGGAACATCTTACTCATGTTTCACTTTTTTGCTAATCTTCATTTTTTCATTATCAAGTTGTACGGCCTTTTGTATTTCTACCTTAATATTACTTTGGCAAGTTGGAGAGGTTTAGGCTGTCTCTAGTATCAGAAACAAACAAAAATGTACAATGAAATAGAAATATTGTTGACAGGCAAAATATTGACAAGGACTGGCTTCTACACCTGAAATACAGTGTGACTGTTAATGATGGAAAGATATTTGCGTACTCAGAGAAATACAGGCCTAATTGTTCTGCACAAGCATAGCAGAAAACTACTGTCAGAAGTTATACACAGTACAGGGGACAAGCTAATTTTTTGGCAGTCTACATTACCAAAGATCATTTTTTAAATTAAGTCTCATAATTCTGTAGCTATCTCCTGCCCCCATTCCCATTTCGTGAGGAATGTTTTCTTTTCCTCTGCAGCATTATTACCAGCTCCCATATTTCAAGCACCTATGTTGATCTTGAGATCAAGCCACAGATCCTCCTCTTTCCTCATTAGCAAAAACGTTGCTTGGGAGACACTATATTGTGCCACATTCTCTCAGTATGTTATCTATGACTTGATAGTGAGAAACATACATTTGAAAGTTCCATAAATTCTTTTAGGTTGTTCAGGTCTCATTGGAAATCCTAATGCAACAATTTGCAGAGCTAAAGCCCAGCAGCCTGTAAAAGTGAGTGCAGACTTCCAGAGTCTTCCCTGGGGAATAACAGCCACACAGAGCTTACTTAGGCAAGGGGAACAGTTGTGCCCAATAGGTCTCCCATTACCTTCATGCATCTCAAGCCTTAGTCCCATTTGTGGGGACTAACATGGAATGACATTTTTATGTTAGGGGAAAAAAAACATTATGGAATAGTCTATCTAAAGCACTTTGTATAAAGGATAAAGTACTTAGGTGCTCACCTTGGGAGAGGAGAAGTTGCTTCAAAAACTGAAGGGTCTGAGATTTTACTCTACTTGCAAACTAACAAATCAGCCTGCCACAGTTTCATGGATGCTGGCAGAAGACACAAGACTCCTGAGTCAGAGGCAAAGGGTTTTATCACTAGTAGCAGACATCAAGCAGCAAGAACAATATATTTGCTACAGTTCTCCTTGCCCCCAGGTATCACAGAAGTGACACAGATGGGCTCAGTAGGCCGTTGTGATAGCAGAGGGACCCTAAGCTTAGGGAAGCCACATCTTTTACAACAGGCAATAGGCATGCCTACCCTCCAGGCATACTCTGGAGGGACCACCATCATTATCATACTCAACTGTAAGGAAACATGCCCTTCATTCAGAAGGGAGATACTTTATCTTCCAGGGCTGTTCACTATACAAACATCATTGAAAAGAGAATTCAGAAGGAAAGCAATCAGTGCTTCTGTACGCAAGACACACAAAACACAAGGTTACACAGAAGAGAACAGTCTCCTAATATGACTGACCTACGCCCAATTTTCTATAACATTTTAGAGATTTTTTTTTAGGTAAAATGTGACTAAAAGTAGGCAATAATTACTTAAGCTTAATTCTTGAAGAGAGAACACTTACTTAGTCTTCCCATTCTGGGCATCATGGTTGAGATGTAATCGTCAGTAGGATCAACGTAGTTCAGGAATTTTCCTTCAGGATAAACGCACAGATTTCACTTTGTTTTTTATTGTTGTTATTGTTCTGTTTTGTTTTTGAGAGAAAGTGTGTGCTCGCTCACACGTGGGGGTGGGGGGGAGGGGCAGAGGCAGAGAGAAAAATCTCAAGCAGGCTCCATGCTCAGCACGGAGCCCGATGCAGGGCCCAATCTCATGACCCTGAGGTCATGACCTGAGTCAAAACCAAGAGTTGGTAGCTTAACCAACTGAGACACCCAGGGGCCCCTACTTATATTTTTAATTCAAAACATTAAATATATTCTTGTGAATGACTGAACCTACCCTATTGAATAAACTAGGTAGATGATTTACTAAAAATGTAGGTGACTTGCCATTTATTCTGGGGTTAGCATGGCACTCATTGTGGTAAGTACTTTGTATGCCTTATTTTATTAAATCTTTATGAAAACCTCTCAGTGTTATTATCGCCATTGTTGATATGTTAAAAAGTTTCAATGAATAAATTATCCAGTGTAACTAGTAAAAGGCAAGGTTGGGATTTGAAGAGAGATCTAGCCAACTCCAAATTCAGGTGCTTTTCTGCTATGCTACCTTCCTCTCCAAATAGCTATTTCATGCTTAAATGTATGTGGACACATAAAAATAAAAAATCATAAAGACATCAATACAGTGATGGTCCGCTATTAACTGTCAATCCCATCTTTCTAAGGCATCGGTAAAACCGTTAATTGGAACCAGTCAGTGTCCTATCTTAGGTCTGCAACTCAGAGCTAAGCTTTAATTAAAGATCCTCACCTTAACCCCATTTCTATATC
Source organism: Ursus maritimus (assembly GCF_017311325.1). Lineage (NCBI taxonomy): Eukaryota > Metazoa > Chordata > Mammalia > Carnivora > Ursidae > Ursus > Ursus maritimus. The sequence goes on from NW_024424119.1 coordinate 7,680,059, forward strand.
CTTAGGGCTACAATGAGATAAAGATTTACCCGATCAAAAGTGCTATACTATATTTTATACCCCAGAGAGTAAGAATAAGATTCCCATAGATCATCGGCCAAAATCAACTTAATGATTTTTCTTAGATAGTACAGATATAATAGTGGTAGAAGTAGATTACCTGGTTCTATGTCATATGTTAATCACCTTTGACCTACAAATCTACATTCGCCCCTTGGAACTAACCAACTTTCTGTCTAAGAGGTTATATATCCAATGCAAAAGTTAATATCATATTGGAAATTGAGGGTAGGGTGGGATCAAACATCACAGGACAATTTTCGTCAAAAGAACTTAATGGAAACTGGTTCCAATGGAAACTTGGTTAACAGGGAGAATAACCATTAAGCTATATCATTATAACACCAGACCACTCAATGTCAACAGGGACAAACACCCCTCCAGGCAAAAAAGAAATTGAAGAATGTTGTTTCAAAGAACAAGACCTTTGTGTGGGTAAGAGAAGAAATATTCTTTCACCGACATGGTTAGATGGTCTTGTCTTCAGAAAAATAATTAATAATGCTTACCTTTGAGAAAATATTTAATATCTAACTAGTAAAGGAACCAGCATGTCACTGTTGGAAAGTTTGAAAAGAAACTTGAATTTGTATCCATGTTTACCCTCACTCATGGGACTGAAGTCCATCCATCTTCGCTGTCTTGCTCCCACTTTGGGGGCAGCAAAAAGTAATGCCTTCTTGGCTAAAGCTAAGAGTATTCAGAAAGGGGCAAGACTTTGTGCAAAGGAAGAGGTGGTGATGTGTCTAGGGAATTGTTAGAATTGTTAGAGAGAAAGAAAGACTTGAAAAGGGAACCCATGGAGTTTGAGCATAAACCTCAAGGCAGGAGGGCCTGGTTGGAAATGTAAGGAACTCCTATGGAGGGCCATCTTCTTACAAAAACCTAGGGTTTAGGAAGTCTTTCCTTTGAGATGGAAGAGAAAATGGAATTAGCTAGAGCCATAATCTTTGTTTCTTCTATATCAGAATATTTCTCTGAAATTATCCTATCCCTTTGGTAAATGTGCCTTATGAATTTGGACAGGTAGAATTTTTAAAGATTGAAATAACAGGTCTCTGGCCCATTTCCTCTCAGAATTAAGTAGAAGGGGATTGTACCGCTGAGATGGTGCAGTCACAGTTATCAGTGATGACCCCGAATCCTGCAGTTGGATGCTGCAGGGAACGCCCTATGACCCTTCACAAGCCTGGCAAAGGCAGCTTTTGCGAGAGGCCTTCCCTGACCTCTACATTACATTTCCAACACCCACCACCCAGCTTCAAAATTACATAGTGTAAAACTTTCTGTCTCTGTTTGCCATTGCCTTCATCTGTGCCAATAATGGACTTGCGAAGTGGTGAAAACCAGAAATGATAGGGAAATGAATGCCCCTTTTTCCAGGAGAAGATACTTCATAGACCCATTTGCCCTTCACCAGGAAGAAGATGGCTTTCAGAAAGAGTTCTTGGTTCTCTGAGGTATTCAATTATCTCATGTTAACTGTGTGCGTGTGTGTGTGTGTGTGTGTGTGCGTGTTCACACGCGCACGCATGCACAATTTACAAAATTAGTAGGAATGAATAAAGGGAATGATATAGGAAAAAGTGACAAGGAGCTAATATTTAATGTTTCTTGTTGGTTGCCTTATTTATATTAAGTTATTTAATAATCATTCAACCACACACGAGCAGGTCCATTTGAAGCAAGACAACTGAGGCTCAATGTGCTCGAGTCCATGTAACTACCTAGGGTAGATCTAGGATTTAAAGTGAGGCCTGAATCCAAAGCCCCACACTCTTTGCACAACTGCATAAATGTGTTCTGTAAACCATGGGCATAGCGCATCCCATGAAGGTGGGCTCTCGTGAATATATCTTTGGAGAGTTTTTCAGGAAACAGAGGAGAGATTTGGAGCTGGTGGGGGCGGGGGGGGAGAGATAAAATGATTTCTGATGGATATATAGCTACCCCGCCCCTCCTGTAGGTGATGGTACTCACTGAAGAGTTCAAGCATGCCCTTAACAAAAACATTGCAGACCATGGCCAGCTTTTCCCTCCAGCAAACCACCCCTTGCTGAAAGAACTCCAGGGGCTTCTCCGGTGACCTGACGTTTCTAATGCAGGATGGATAAGTCAGTAAAAATCTGGGGCCAGAGACAGGTATGAGGGAGTGGAGCAGCACTGGCCCCAGATCTTTCCGCCACACGCTGAAGGTGTCACACAGCCCTACAGTTAACAATATCTAATTACTATCTACCAGGATTCTGTGTATCATTAACATACGAATAATGGTTCGATGCCCGAGTCAACAGCCAAGTGGTGAAAACCAGAAAAGATGGGAAACAAGAAGACAATGAACGAGGTTTCTAAATAAAAGCATTGGGGGGAGGGCGGGATGGAGTGGGTGGGCGGCCAGCAGTCATGGGGAGAAGCCAGGGACGCATGGTTATTTTCTCTTTTTCCCAGTGTGTAACTTAAGATGTCAGTGGAACATTGCCCATTATCCCCAGGACCTCTGCTCTATTCACTGCAGACTTGCCACAGGCTGAACCCCAGATCACGGAAAGCAACGATTGCCAGCCAAGGCTCCATGCCAGCCTGGAAAACAATTCAGGAGAGTTTATTTTCTCCAATGGTCCTAGAGAAAAATTATGGCTCCTTAGCATATAACCTTCTCAAAAACATGAGTGATGAGATCATGAAATGCTTCACCTGATCTCAAGGCTCTTAATTACGGTATTTATTGAGTGGTTACTATGTGCCAGGCATTCTGTAGGGTGATTCTTATGCTGCATAAAAATAGCTTATCTTCACCAAAACCCAACAAGCAAAAATCTCAAGAAGGTGTGACTACTGTTTGTTTGTTTTTAAGATTTTATTTATTTATTTGACAGAAAGACAAGCAGGAGGGTCAGCAGGCAGAGGGAGAGGGAGAAGCAGGCTCTCCACTGAGGAGAAAGCCGAACATGGCCCTCGATCCCAGGACCCTGGGATCATGACCTGAACTGAAGGCAGACACTTAACCAACTGAGCCACCCAGGTGCCCCAGGGGTAACTATTATTATTTTGTACATAAGGAAACTGAGTCTTAGCAAAATTAAACTGTACAAAGAACCAGTTAGTGGTGTGACTAGGTTTCAAACCCAGTTGGTTTCATTCAAAAGCCAGTGCACTTTCCATTAAACCAATAACTTCCTGCTAGTTGAGGGTAGGGTACGGGGTGGAAGGATGCTGGGATTTTCTCTAAGTTGTAAGTTTTGTATTCAAACTCCTTAAACCACAGAGATTAATAACTGCACCTGTATTTATGCAATCTCAAGCACCAGTGGTTAGATCAGAAAGCATTTTCCAAGAAGAGCTAGGAATCTTCTTAATAACTCCAGGTGTGAAGCCAGCCAGGTCTGGGGGCCGAATCTCTCTGTATGGATTTGCTGCACCCAGAGGGTAAAGAGCTATGGGCCAAGGATTCGCACACAGAGCAAAATATATCTTTCCCTTCAAAAGTCTCTGTCCCAACACTGATCAGAAAATGGACACCAGCTCTCTCGTCAAAGAGGATGGCAAGGATTCACTCCAGGGATCATTAAGCCCTCTCCTCCCTGCTGTTTGGGGCTTCCCTTGTTGGATTGGGGTGGTCTTCCCATCCCACCTGTTTCCTCTCAGGAGTCCATGGAGTTCGTGGTCATGGACTCGGTTTTGGGCTCAAGGCATCCAGCCATTCCACTTCTTATCCTGGATGTAACTGCATTCCAAGCGTGTCCCAGAAGAAGTGTCCTAAGGAGCATTTGTCTTTTCTCCTTTGTGTTGCCGATGTCACGTAAAGAGTCAGAGGTCCCTTCAGAAATGATCTTGGCCTCATCTTCCATTTGTTCCAGTCACAGTAGGCTTATTTCCCAGTCCCAAATGTACCTCAGTTTTAAACTCCTTGGCCTTTGTCTACTGTTTCTTTCCACTGAGTGCCCAGAGTCTCTGTCTCTATTGAGTGAAAGGCAAACACATGCATTTTCTTTTTAAGCATCAAATCCTCAGTCTTATTACTGCAAACATGCTCAATTAGAAAGCTTGGTTTGGAACTCGTGACTCAAGGCTAGCCCTCAGGATCCACCCAAGGGGAGAGTCAGATAAAACTCCAGAAGACTGCAATCAAACTGGGTGCAAAAATGCAAAAAATGACTATCTATCATTATACTCTGTGGTGGGGAAGAATAAGCTGATTTAATTTTGGAATTGAATTTTCTCTGATAACCAAGAACTGGGAATCATTTTTAAGCTGGCTTCATGAGTGTATAACAAACCCAGAAATGTAGCCATTTGAAGGCTACTCATTAATTTATACTTAAGTGTTTACTAGGAAACTTATTACATTGACGATTGCTTTATAGCCTTAAAATTTTTAGGAATAATAGTTGGAAAAATGTATAGGTGTTATTACGGGTAAATATTATACAGAACGCCATACTCAAAAGTTTCAAGTAACAACGCCTAGCATTTATTTAGCACTTGCTACACGCCAGACACCGTTTTACACATTTCAAAGAGAGGAACACATTTATCCCTCCCAACAACCCGGGAGGTTGTTCCCACCATTATCCCCACATTCCACATACCGCGGCCCAGAGCGGGCGAATGTATCATTGTCCGAGGACATGCGCAGCTGGGATCCTAAGCCTGGCATCCAGGCCTGAGAGCTCTTATTCTAAACAATATCACTCAAGTCTTCGTCTTTCACATCTGTCAACACTGAATGATGGTTCATTTCACTTCTGTTCACATGACATGAAAGGCAATGGAGCCCAAGTATTTGTAACCAGAAGGACATATAAGTAAGACTCACTTGTTCGTTCATTCTATAACTCAGCAGCTTCCCACTCTCTACTAAGCGTGGGCAGTTCTGTGCCGGCTACACAAGAGACAAACACGAGTAAAACACAACTCTAGCTTCAAGTGGTGAAGCTGTAAGACATCGGAGGTTTAAAACCAATTGCTTCGCTCCTCTTGCTCGCTTCTTAGAGTTTCCAGCCGCTCACCTTCCTGAACCCCTTCTAACTTTCACATCATTCCCGTAACTTAATATTGTTAACAATGCAGGAAAAACATAATAGAAAAAAGGACCCAATTACTATTATACTATCCACTTTTACATGATGTGTCCTCCAAGTACACACTTGTTCACACACCTGGCTCATTAGTGCTGAATTTGCACTGAGATTCCATCGAGGCAAACCTGTGAGAGAGCAATCACTAGCCACCACTTCTCAGAGAAGGAAACTCAATGAGGCTCAGGTAAGTTAGGTGGGACAGGAGTCCTTACCTGACCGGAAACTCCAAACCCTTTCCACTAGGAAAGAGCACGTATCTTCATCGTCTTCATCTTCTTCATCTTCCTCATCTCCTTCATCTCCTTCTTCTTCTCCTCCTTCTCCTTCTCCTCCTTCTCCTCCTCCTTCTTCTTCTTCTTCTTTTTTTTAAAGATTTTATGTATTGACAGAGAGAGCACAAATAGGCAGAGCGACAGAAGGAGAGGGAGAAGCAGATTCCCTGCTGAGCAGGGAGCCTGACACAGGGCTCGATCCCAGGACCCCAGGATCATGACCTGAGCGGAAGGCAGACACTTAACCGACTGAGCCACCCAGGTGCCCTAAGAGCATGTATCTTCTTCATGCAATCTGTGTGTAACTAGTCTTTTCCCCTAAATATGGCTTTGAATTTCTGTTTCCTTCCCTCCCTTGGTAAGACCGATCCTGTGATCAGTATATGTAATACTGGACTCAATTGATCTGGATGGAAACTGGAAAGTTTCTTCAGCCAGCCTCCGTGTGGAGACTGGAGCCAGCCTGAAGCAACCCACATCTCTGCTTCTCTCATCGGAGGCCCACCCTGGCCCCCTGAGAGATTTCCAGAGCCAAACACACCTCCCAAGCAGCAGGCGGCCTCAGCCAAAACCTGAGTGTGTGTTAGGAGCACGTGTCTGCGTGTATGAGAAGGGGAACAATCCTTCTGCCCCGGGCACAGGGTCTGGTCCCACATCTCTCAAGCCTTGAGTTCAGGACCACGTACACAACACGGGCTTGCATCCTGCCCTCCCTCTTCACGGAATATGCTTGTGGCTACCAGCTCCCTCCTGGAGGAGGCCAGGGCCCACGGAAATGGTGTGGGGCCAACCCACCACACCCACTTCCCCTCTCAGGTACAGTAATACAGTCTGGTTTTCCTTTTCTGGCTGCTCACTACAAATTTCCATGTCATTTCCTATTTCAACAGCTTTTATCCAACCCTGGAAGGCAGTCAGAAAATGTTAGCCTTGTTCAAACTTCCCACTTAAATATGAAAGGATTGGGCTGTAACCTTCTTTGGCCCGAAGTTCTGTCTTTCAGTTACATTCTTAGGAGCATTGAGCCTAATAACAAAGATGAAATCATCAGTGTAGCTCTGGATCTCCAAAATGAATGAGCGCCTCTATGAAGGGAAAAGGGAGAGGCCACTCATTGCAAAGTGAGGAATGACCCCTTACTGCTGTATCTTGAACTTGGTTCCTAAAGACTGAGTTCTGCTTTTCACCATGCGCCAAGTGTCACTCTGTAGAACTCCAAGTTTCAGAGATGTACTGAATTATCATTTGTCTTTGTGAATTTGTGCTTTTCCATACACACATACACACACACACACACACACACACACACACACACATACACACTAATTTCTCTCCCGGAGTCAAAGAATGCATGTAATAATTAGTCCTGACTAATTATTTGAAAGAGAGGGAGGGAGGGAGGGAGGGAGAGAGGGCAGGAGTGGCGGGGAGAGGAAGAGGGAGAGGGAGAGAGAGAATCCTAAGCAGACTCCCCGCTGAGCATGGAGCCCAACATGGGACTCAATCCCACCACTCCGAGATCATGACTGGAGGTGAAATCACGAGGCAGACACTCAACCCACTGAGCCACCCCAGTGCCCTGGTAGAGGGTGTTTTTGACCACCTGAGTAGACTGCCAGTCAGGCTACAAAGAGAATTACTTGCTCCGAGTGGAAAGTAGAGTGGAAGACTACAAGGGAGTTGACCTTGTTGAGGACCTACTCTGCACCTGGCAGTCTATCCAACATTTCATATGCTTCAAATAATTTAAGCTTGCAGGATAAGCTGTTACTGTATCCAAGTGGCAGATGCCCATAAGGTTTTGTGGTATGCTAGGAAGGGAAAGATTGAGGTTCAAACCAGGTCTGTCTGATTCCCAAGTCAGTGCCTCATGATGAAAAATGCTGTGACTAATTTCAAAGCTGACTTTAGGATGAGACAGTTTATTAAATGAATGGCTCTATCCCCATATTTCTTCCAAAGTGACCTCTGGGACCCAGTCATAGGAGATGGGCTTTGCCCTGTTATTTCTATGACAAATGACTAAATTATGAATTTGAGAGCATGCATCATCTCATCAACATCCAGTTTATTGTGTGGAACTAAAATGAGCTCAAATGAGTATTAGGTGAATGAATGAATGAATGAATGAATGAATGAATGAACGAACGAATGTGTTTCTCGAGGTATTAACATTTTTAATTCCAATATCTTTATCGGAAGTTTTCATTAAGTGAGTCTCGTGATTATCTCTATCAAGTTCATGTCACACGCTTGTTAAAATCAATTCATCAGCACATCCCAGACCTCTTGAATCAGAATCTCTTAATTGAATCTGCTGGAGGTCTGCATTTAAGATGGCGATTCCAAACCATATAAAGTTTGTGACCGATGCTATGGAGCAAATTAGCTAGCTGAGCAAACTCATTTCCTTTAGGCAACAGGAGCCTGGAGTAAGCCTGGGGCCTCCACCCCTTGGGCGGGTCTCAGAAGAGGGTAGAAGAGAGGAATCCTACAGCAACATCTAACTTGTGCCAAACTGATCAGTACCTTGGAAATCCCTGAATTGCCTTGATCTCTTTTTAAATCTTTTTCTTTTTTTTTTAAGATGTTATGTATTTATTTGACATAGATAGAGACAGCCAGCGAGAGAGGGAACACAAGCAGGGGGAGTGGGAGAGGAAGAAGCAGGCTCCCAGCGCTGGAGCCTGATGTGGGGCTCGATCCCATAACGCCGGGATCACGCCCTGAGCCGAAGGCAGACCCTTAGCCACTGTGCCACCCAGGCGCCCCTCTTTTTAAATCTCTTTCAACCCTAATTGATATTTGGTTTTAAAATTGTGATTATTTTTAAGAAAAGAATACATACGATTTAAAAAGTCCAAATGATGTTAATAGGCATGTAAAACAAAATATCCCCTCTACTTCCTTTCTTCCATTTCCTCCTCCTCAGAGGTAACCATTTTTAATTTTAAAAAATTATTTCTTTAAAAATTATCCCAATTTTCCTAGTACCACATGCATTTACTCACATATCTTGCTTCATCACATTCAGACTTTATTACTTGTATTTTAATAAATGAGAATTTTAGCTTTCCTATACTCTCCCCTTCCCGTCCCCCATACAGCTAACCACAGTCTTTTCATTATTAGATATTGTGATTATTGTTCAGTGCTCAATCAAGGAGTAGACTATGAACACACATTTTTTCTTGTACAAGCTCTTTGTTTTTCCTGGGGCTAACAAGTACCTCATTTTCTAAAAACTCTATTTATTTATCCCTCATTAAATCTCCCCTTACCTACCACAATCTTTAGACTATGTCCCTTAATTTTGCACATGATCAAGTCCATTAGGTAATTTACCATTTTTACCATATTTTTTTTAATGTAGATAATCCGACTTCGATTCTCCATCTATGTCCTCCAATCTCTTTAGACTGTGACTTCTATTACTTTGGAACTTTCTTTTGCCAATTTCCTTTCCTTCTCATCTATACAGGATCCTAGTTTTGGTATCTTTTTCCTTATTTATTTACTCTTCTTTTAGAGGAAAACACCCTCCAGTAACTAACTGAGAAAGAGTATAACAGAGTGAAACTGTTTGAGGCTTTGCCTGTCTGAAAACACTACTAATCTTCCATTACCTTTGATTTGGAGTTTTTATGGACAGAAAATTATAGACTGTAGATCACTTACTTTAAAATTTTGAAGGCACTATTTTTCTCTGTCTCCCAAAAGAGCTGTTAGGAAGTCTACCAGCATTGTGGTTCCCTGATATCTGATTCATTTTATGTGTGAATCTGTTTTTATTTTCTATTTGGAAATTTTTAGGCGGTTTTTGTTTCAAATACGTATTGACATGTGTAGTCCATGGGCCCTTGCAATTTGAAGATATTTACCCTTTGGTTTTGTTTTCCTGCTTTGATCATTTTCCTCTTTTGTATTTCTTTGCTCTTTTTTTATATTTTCTATTATTCTATAATTTCATTACTCTCTTTTCTTGCTGCCCATCTATTTGTTTTGCTTTATTTTTTGGATAACAGCATCCAAATATTCTAGTGAATTTTTTAAATTGAAGCTATTATATGTTTATTTTATTTTAATTCCAATATAGTTAACATACTATTTTATTTTTAATTCCCAAGAGCTTTTAAAACACCCTGTTCCAGATTGCAGACACTGCTTGTCTAGTTTTGTCTAAAATAGACTATGTGTTTCTTTCCCTCATTGTGTGTGTGTGTGTGTGTGTGTGTGTGTGTGTGTGTGAGTGTGTGTGTTAGGAAATTTTTAAGAGAAGGAGCAGTTAGAAATATCTTTAAAATTTTGAAATAATCTCTTAATTCTATAGGTACAAGAGGAGTTAAAAAGTTACATTTTCACATGACCAATATTTTACATCTATGATACATAGAATGAGCTTTACAAAATGCCCTACAAGGAAAAGAACCCATTTTGTTATTACCATGGAAAGCTGAATTAATTCTAATTGGGTAAATCTGGCAGTAGACACCAGGTGTCCTGAGTCCCAGTTTAAGAGACTTCACCTTAATTAGAAAATTGGTTCTCAAAGATTATTTATTATTACAGCCAGCTAAACAGCTTAATGAAATCATGGGCCCCATATCAGATCCATCAAATCAAGAGTCCCTTAGTGTGAGACCGAGAAATTACATATATACCTGTATCAACTTTTTAAAGAAATTTCCCAGATGACTACAAGACCAAGTTGGGAAACTATTGCATGGATATATTTTTGTGCCCTTAACCCTTCTCAGGTGATGGTGACTAAACCTTTTTATCTGTTTCTCATAAAAATATTCCCTCAAGACTAGCTCATCTGCCATTTGGAACAGAGGGGCGAGATTGCAGCTGTGTCGAAAGTCTGTTGCATCATTTCGTTATTGGATGTACCCATGAAACTGCACCAGTCTCCTTTGCCTTACATTGTGTTTGTCACAGGCCAAGAATAAAGGTCTTGATCTGCCACGACTGCATTTCCTTTCTCCTTGTCCAGCCTCATCAGATGCCACTATTTTCCATTTTTTTCCATAAGGGTCCTCGCAACACAAATGGTGAATATCATACGTACCCTGTATGCCAGCACAGTGGCTTTCTCGCCTCTGCCATCTTGCCTTGCTATCACATCTCCTTGTCTCACCACATGTTGCAAGAGTAAATGGTATTAGTGTCCTGTTTCTTGAGCTGTATCTTTCAAAAAAGCATTCAGAATAATATGTGGGGTAGATCAGTATAAGGAGAGCCAACGTAACGGACAATTTTACCTCAAGTACCCCATTTTCTGCTTGTTATATCCCTTCACCTCACACACAAAGCCCCCCAGCTGTTTTTACAGAGGGGTGGCCAACACTCACCAAGAATGTCCCTGCCTCCTTGAACCATATCACAGTCCCTTAGAGTCACAGCCTTAAAACAAACACACTCCAAATTCATATTTGTTGAAGGAGACCAGTACTAACACAACTGCAGAACGCCCATTCCCTTCCCTCAGCCCTGCTGCTGCCAAAAGAAATTAAGACCTTATAGTCACTAGCCTGATCTTGAACTGCCATTGTAAATAAAATGTGACAGCAGATTTAATTGTTGAGAATCAGATCCTTAGTTACTTAGAACAATATTCGACTGGGGAATTGGCTGGAAAAAAAAAAGTGCTTTTATGGAACAGACCTCGCCTGCCTTTCTTCTCATTGCAGAGTCCAGGGGACATGTGACCTAATGTCAGCCCCTCACCAGGCAAAATTCCAAGGATGTGGAGTCAAAGTTGTCATCATATGATACACAACAGAATTACACTTTCCTCTACCACACATAAAAGGGGACAAAGGTAGACAAATAGGCTGGGCTTAGAAATAAAAAGGGACACTATCAAACTGCAGGGAGTTTGAATTAGAATAGGGTCATCATGAAATCACACTTTCAATGAATTTAGAGCCGTAAAAAGACCAGGTAGTATTTGTACCATGGCCTCTCAAAAAGCATTCTTAAAAAATTGCCTACAGAAATTGTCTATATGTGTGCATACTTGTTTATTCTCAGAAATGCAGGCCAATCCTCCCTACACATACTCACATATCACCACGCACAGTAACACGCAGGTTTGGGGGTAGCCAAAAACAAAACACACGGTTCTCTCTGTAGGTCAAAGTCCAAAGCTGAGAGGCTTCAGGAACATGTCAAAATGTTCTTGCCACTGAGAACAGAGGCCTTAGGAGGACACGGACATATTGCCTGGAGATCACATACCGATACCCTCTAGGAGCCTAGAGGAATAACAGACACTTGCCTGTAAAGTGCCTTAAAGATCAAGATCCCCATGAACGAAGGAAGAATTATTCTGGAAGACATCAGAGTGCTAAGAGATGAGTCAACCTTCAGGCCACAAGTGTGAGTAAGGGGATGAAGAATTATCAGGAAGTGAACACCAGACCTGGCTGGTTCTCGTGGTTTCCCCATCTCCGGTACACGCATAATTACTAGAACCTAGTTCGGGCGTGTGTAACTGTTAAGACCTAGTTGAGCATAGGACAGGTGTGAATNNCTGCTGTGCTGAATGCCCACCAGCCCACAACCAGAAGTCACATGGGAATTTGAGTGAGAGCTGTTACTGAGAACCTCAAAAAGGGCAGATGGGGTCCAACCACTATTCAGCATCTGCATATCTAAACCCCCAAATAATAATGGCTTATATTTGCATAGCATTTTATAACAGTGTCCCCTTTGATTCTCACTTCCATGTTAGTTCCGTTTTATTGGTGGGCAAGTTGAGGCCCAGGAAAGCTAGAGGAGTTATCCAAGATCACCCAGCAGACAGCTGAGAGTCCAATTTTAGTTTTCTGACCTCACTATCAAAATGTTTCTTTTCTGATCCATAAAGAAAATTTTGATATGAACCAATTCTGAATTTTTCCATGCCTTTTCTCACTGACATCTTCCTCCAACATCCCTTCGCATAATGCTTCACATAACTAGTTAATGATCTCAACATTTAAGGCTGGAGGGGGCCATCCACTCACCTGAATACCAGCAACTGTAACACTGCATTAGAATTGTCTGCAAAAACGGCCAGCCCTGTGGACTGGCTGAGGCCTCCCCTCTCCTGTGTGGGTGTGAAACTGCAGGCGAGGGCACCTCTACAATTCTGCCATCGTGAGTTCCAAACCCCACCCTCCGACTCCATTATACAAAAAGCAAACACAAGGGTTGACCTCCTTTAATGTGAAATCCCCGCTCCAACCATCTCGGACAGAAAGTGGCCTTTGGGTGCCCTGTCTGCCATAAATGGGATTGGATCAACGCACTGGCCTTTTCTGGCACCCCAGAAACCAGAGACTTTCCTCCCCCAGCAATTCGTGTGCAGCACGGAGAGCATGAATCTTGGATGCCGTTTCAGAAGGAACCACGAGTCATTTATTCTTAGTCTAAAATTGGCAGCCTTTACGTTTTGGGGAATTTTTAATAGGACTAGCAGAGGAACCAACATTCGGGATTATTTTCTCAGTGTGGGGTTAGATGTTTAATGCGTATGTTTGCCCTGAGGACCCTACACCACATACTATAAACCTTTGTTAAAATGCCTTTCTCCTCCCCAACTATTAGCATTTTCCTGTGCATATTGTTCATTTGTAACAGTCCCAGCCAAAAGGTTATAAAGCTACGTTCCCCCACAGACCATTATTTTTGTGCTAATTAATTAGCGAAACCAATATCTCAGATATGAAATTCCAAGCTCCAGTTACTCCATTTGGCTGAAAATCTGTTTTTCTAATTATTGACTACTTTCTGCTACTTTAAGTCCACCACCTAAGTTCTTGGACAGAGCAACTCCTGGGAGCTGGGGAGGTCTCCAATGGCAACACAGTTCCACGTCCAAGGGGGGAGTGGGAGGAAGGGATTGCAGCTGTCGGAGTCACTGAGGATTTGGGAGGAAGTAAGAGGAAGAGAAAGAGGAGATTTGCAGGGCCGACTTAAAAAGGAAAAAGGCCTTTTGACAAAATTTCAGGGAGGTGTAATCCTCTAAAATTACCTTTACACTCGTAGAGGCAACACAGTCTTCAAAAGATATGGGTTAAGGGAATAACGATTCAGACTCCTCTGGGACAAAATCTGCACATATACTGTTGTGTTCCTTTGCCCTTGATTGTTTGGTTTCGTTTTATTTCTGAAATCCTGGAGCTGCTTAAATTTTTGTGTCTCATTTGATAGGAATTTAGGCAGATTGTTTTCTCATTACTCTCGGTATTTACCACTTACATTGCATATCTGACTGTTTACATCTGGGGATACATGCAAACACCTATACACACATGTATGCGTACACACACACACGGGAGAGATTTTGGAACCTGCCTAAAATATGATTCAGTAATCTGTCCACAAGATTGGGAGATTGGACAGAACACAAGGAGCAGTGATTTGCAAAAAATAAAATACTGGGGCATATTTTTACCCTGCTGAGCTGGAAGAATTTAATAAACCACTTGGCTATCACCTAAAAATCAGACAAATACAAACAGGTATATCAGTAAAAAATAGAGATCAACATAAAAAATAAACATGGGAAATATACATATTTACCTCCGATGTTTATTATAGGTCTATAGTTACAGCTATGGTGGTGATATCAAATATACATATACATTTTTGTCCTGTATTTCTTTTCTAGTTATAATGGCTTTATAAAGGTAACAGGGAAGGTCACTAATGTTCCTTGAGCAGAAACCATGCTGCAGGCACTGGGAAAGCTGCTCCACGCATGCTGTCTTATTGTAACTTGTAACAACCAAAGGAGCCGCCTTATCCCAAGCTAGCAGGTGAGGACACTGACGCTCAGAGGTTACATAATGTGAGTAAGGTCAACTTCTTAGGACGTGATGGAGAAAGGACTTGATTCAGCTCTGTCTAGAAGAAAACCCAGGCTTTCTCCAAAACACGTTTCTTGGAAAAATGGTTACACAGCACACATCTACATATAGTTTTTTCTTAAAATCACAATTGTGCTTTTAACTCTTCTATGTGTGGACTTCAAACTCCCAAAGACCAGTCTCTGAGTACATACAAAAGTATCATTGCCATAGGCCTTTTTACGCTGGCCGAATGGAAGGTCATTCCTCGGCAGCAGACAGCACTAAGTCGGGGCTTTCAAATCAGACCAGAACTTTGTAGGGGTGTGAGGGGCAACGAAGAGGGGGAGGGAAGGGCAGAAATGACACAGTCTGAACAAGAACAGTCAGAGACGAAAGCCATGGAATTATTTTGCTAAGGGCGATTTTTTCCTCCAGAATCCACGGGACTTGTCAACGTTTGGTGCCCTCCCTGTACACATTCACTCGCCACCTGCCAGACATGGGACTCGTTGATGTTTGGTGCCCTCCCTGTACACATTCACTCGCCACCTGCCAGACAGGGCCCTCAGCTCCAGAAACTTCATAACCTCACACTACGACTTACGACCACCCATTCTCCCATACTCTGATAAATGAATCCATTAATGATCATAACTAGCCATCAGTGAAAGGTGAACTCTTCCTCTCCCTCACTCCCAGATGGTGTCTCTGCTTTCAAGAGAACTTGGGAAGTTTTAGTCAAGGAAAATAACTCAGGTGTCATTTGAGACGTCGTGGGAGAAATTCTCTCATCATTTACATTTTACATATTTCCCCAATTTTTATTATCCTCGTACCACCAGTATGATTTTGTCATATTCTCTTACAGGCTCAGTATTTGTCTGTAATTCTTTGCACAGGCCCTGATGTTTTACTGATGCATAGTTCATTGTGTTTGTGTCTTAGGTGAGGGCTGAGCAGTTTATTAAATGGTCTCAGCCAGGTGGGGTAAACACATGCTAGGGTTCTGTTTTTCACCAATCACCTTCTTCTCAACTGGTGACAATGAAAAGGCAACGTCCCAGGATTTTATTTACCTTCTGCTACCTGGTAAAAGCAAGAAGTGTGAGAAAGAGAAGCCGGACGGCCATGTTTTAATGTTTTCAAGACTAACGGACAAATTAAGTGTTTTAAAAATGAGGCACTATGGTCCTTTCATCTTTTAATAACAGCTAGTGCTTCTTCCATGGATCTATAGAGCAAGCGCTACGACGCGAAGTATCTCACTGAATCCTCACGACGACTGTATGGGGTAGCGACTGTTACCATCCTCATTTTACAGCCGGGGAAACTGAGGCACAGGGAGATTACAAACCTGCAGGAACATCCAAAGCCGACACACCGAAGAGCCAGCAGGCACACCCACGCACTCGGATTCAGACCCCGTTTTCTTATATAACGTCTATGAAAAATAACAGAAAAACGAATTTGTAAGCACCTGAAAGATCACAGGCTACCAGGTAAAATACTGTTTTGTGAAGAAGACGAATGCATACCCTTCCAATTTACTTCCTTCAGATGACTCTATTTCTCTTCCATTGTATTCTGACATTTGCAGCCAGCACAGAATCAAAGATTATTGGGTATTTGTCTGTGGTAACATCAATTTTGAGATGCTGGACACTCTGCCAGAAAGTTAACAGCATTTTTATTTTTAATGATGTACTAATTGTAACTGCATATTGCCCTGCTTAGATTTCACGTTATTAATGACAGGCCACAGGGCTGTCACACTGAGTTCTACAGGGGCTGGTTCTCAGCCTGATACTTTCCATCATTTTTTTAAAAGTAATAATGTAAGGGCGTCTGGGTGGCTCAGTCGGTTAGGTGTCTGACTCTTGGTCATGAGATCCAGCCCCGAGCTGGGCTCAGCTCTGGGCGTGGAGCCTGCTTAAGACTCTCTCCCTTTCCCTCCACCTCTCCCCCACAGCTCATTCGCTTTCCCTATCTCTAAAAAAAAAGAAAAAAGGAAAAGAAACAAACAAAAGTAACATAGAACATTCTCCTTATATTTCCAGAGACAATAAAGGGGATACAGAAATCATATTTGAGTCTTAAGATGACAAATAGGGAAGAATGAACAATTATAAAGCAAAGGCTCAGGAACTGAGTTGTTGAAGTAAATGCATTTGCACAGACACGAATTGTTTTGTTCAAGTATTGCCCATCTCAGTGGAGAGAGATATGGCAACAGTTGCTGGAAAAATGTTTGCTAGTAATGCATAAGAAGAAACACAGCCTTGGTGTCGTTTCTCATTAGGGAGAAGGAGTTCACCTTGAACTGGACATTGCTTTTCCCAATAAAGGAGCCAAGTACCCATCTCTTTTCAATGCTAGAACATGGAGCAAGACTCTCCTTTGGCCTGAACCAAATAAGGAGAACAGGTCACTTGCATTAGAGAGAGACAAATAACTTCAGGTTTTGCAGATAGAAGAAGAAGCTGTTTTACAGAGTAATACAGTTGAATAATAATAGCCAATATCATTCTAGAGAGGCGTCTCTGGCCATGCGCAGTTCTGAGTGCTTGAAACACACAAACCCCTTTAATCTTCTCAACAATAGGAGGTGTTAGGGAGAATTTCTATCCCCATTTTGCAGAAACGTTAAATAAATTACCCCCAATCACAGAACCAAGATTTGGATCTGGACAGTCTGTGGTCACAGCCACAGTATTATGCTGCTTGTCAGGAAAAAAGGGGGGGCATTCTATTTTAAGTGAAATTTGCACTAAATATGAAAGTCCAGTGGACATAAGCAGAGAACATGAGCCAGGAAAAGCACATAGAAGATCAGCATATCCTGAAAGATGAAGAGGGATCTGGATGAGAAAGAACAAAGCTATCCTCTTACCTTGTATAAAAGTTTTGAAAAAAAATTCCTAGTTCAGAGGTAACAAAGCAGAAGTAAGGAGAGAGAGGGAGAAGTTGGCAGGGAGGAAACATTAGAAATAAATATCAGAACTTCACAGAACAGAATTTGCAATGTGCTGTGCAGAATTATATTTCAGGAAACCATATTTCGTGTCATCCATAATTCTGTTCTCGATAAATTTTTTTGTTTTCTGAATAAAATGCTGAGATATGAGTCCAGTATTTCAGGAGATAGATATTTAGGCTGGGCAGACCCAGATGCCTATTGGCAGTCATAACTGGAGAGCTCAAGGATTCAACAGCACCCATGAGGGAATGTGGCCTTAACAGGACTGTTTCTCTCTGGTTGTGCTCTGTATTTTAGAAAGTGACTCAAAAATCTCCTGTCCTAATAGCTAAAGCTTAATACACGCCAACAACCAAAGCCTGGGGGTTGGGGCAAGATAATCATTTTGTTCATTGTAAGGCTAGATATGATAATTAAGTTATAAAGAACTCAGAGGTGCCAGGGGAGAACTATCCAAATCATAAACAATGATTAAACAGAGGCTAAAAAGAAGCAAAAACAATCAGGCTTTCTCAACAGAACAGTAGGCTACAGAGAAACTGTCTTCTAGTGCGAGAGCAAACATTAGGCTTTAACTGGGGCTGTTCAACTTCAGGGTGAATTCCAGTCTCCAGATTTTGTAAAACACTGAAAGGCATTCCAAAAACAGGTAATGGAATCTCCAAGTCTGTGACTTTTTATTTTCGATCTTTGGAAGTAAAGAATACCCTGGCCTGGGGTGGTTTTAACAGTCTTTCTTTGCAACTGGGACTTGCTTGGCTGGTGTTTCGGGGTTTCAGGGTCCCGGGAAGGAGGACCAGGATGGGCCCGAACTCCCACAGAAGCCCAGTGAGTGTGGGCTCGCCCCCTGACAGCTCCTGGAGCCATCATTGGAACCCCAAACACTGCCAAGAGCAGATTTTTATTTTCTGTTGTTGTCAGTGGAGTGCAGTCCTGTATTCCATACATGTAAACGAGGCTTAATTAGGACTTTCATTTAGAAAAGAAAAAAAAAATTTCGTTCTTCAGGGGAAAGATTTCTAAGGACCTCCTTCAATACCGTATAGCAAAAACACAGAACATGCCATATGAACCCCGCTTGGGAGATTCAAATAAGGAGCTTTAGAAACATAACGTGATTTGGCAAGAGCGCGATTTGAATGTGGTTGTGAGGTCCCACTAGCAACATATGCTTTTACTAAGCTGCACGTTTCTTTTCTTTCACAGCCGAAGCTTTTAAAACGTTACTTTATATTTTCTACGATTATCATTCTGAACCCAAAGTAGTTAACTCTGAATAAAACTATCCCATTATGAAATTAGAGCTCGTCCTGAAAGAGAGGGGGAAAAAGATGTTTGCATTTGACTCTTTTCTCTTCTCGCCACCTCCTCCAAACACACTCACAAAAACTGAAGCGGTGTTGGGGGGGGGGACAGAGGGGGAGAAGTCTGCTTATGATTATGAGTTGAACTTTGAACTGTTCCTATTGTTCCTGCCAAGGAGTTTTGAATGCTAATGTAAAAAGATATATATATAAAGTTAGATCTGTTAAGGTATTTTAAGAGTCTCCTATAATGCACCAACCTTTTTTTCCTTGCTTCATTGTTAAAGATAATATGCCTATCTAACAAAAATGCTTTCAAGATGTAACCATATTTTGAAATGAGTATCATAATACATCCTTTGCAAGCCTGGAATTTGGAAACAAAGAACGTGCTTTAATCTGGTTTTCTTCCGACCTGATGAGCAAGGCGACAATGCCGCTGGAGAAGGTTTAGACATGTCCCCGGTCTCATTTGCTTTTTTTCCTCTTTCTTCCTCACGTGGAACCTGACAACCTTTCTTTCTGAAGCTACATAAATTAGACAGGGTGAAGACTATCAGCTCTCATCCTAGCTCCCAAACAAGCCAAGACAAGAAAGGATGCCCCGGCTGACAGACTTCCAGTGTTTCTGCTGAACCGGTAGAACGGTTAACTCCCAAGCTCGCCTCGCCACTGAAATCACAACACAGGCTAGATCCTAGGCTTTCTTCCCTTTTTCTCCCTTCTGTGCAGTTGAAAGGATATTTCATGTTATGTAAAAAGGGACAAATAAGCCAAATGTATCGTCCTCCTTGTGAATTCCCACCCCAGTTCAC
Organism: Ursus maritimus; assembly: GCF_017311325.1. Lineage (NCBI taxonomy): Eukaryota > Metazoa > Chordata > Mammalia > Carnivora > Ursidae > Ursus > Ursus maritimus. The sequence goes on from NW_024424119.1 coordinate 7,699,411, forward strand.
AAACGCTCCTTGAAGGATCATCTCCTGAGTCAGGCTTACCTGAGAAATCTCAGTGCCGACAGCCCTGATGGAAGGGACTTCGCTGGTTGAAATGGTTTTCAAACTGGAATGAGTTGACCTTTCCCTGCTGCTGTCTGGGTCAGCAAAAATCTTTTGTGTTTTTTCAAAGAGGTAGAAGAAGAGTGACAACCAAAGATGAAGGGTGGTAGGTCTCAGTTTTGCAAAGGGAATGACGCATCAGTCTAACATCGGATGCGGGGAGATAATCAGTGATATCTCCATGACAGGAAAAGCCCTTTGGAAAGGACTCAGCGAGAAGAAGGCTCCCAATATATTTTAACTGAATCTGGATCTCAGATCTGTCTTTGAGAGCAAGGTTTCCATGTGGGCCTTAAGAAAACCTTAATTTTCCTAAAACAGGTTTTGGTTAAGATTTCAGGCCTTCAGAGGACAACTTAAGGATCTAGTTTATTCATAGAAAGCATTAGTCACCCTGAAAAACTTTCCATTGTCAACACCCTCAGGCCTCTAGAAAGAAGATCACTGTTATGAATCGCAAAGCCTACCAATCTTCTCCAACAGTGTACAGTGTTCCATTAGGGGAAACCTGATCTCAAACAGAATAAATCTCTATTATTTTCAACAGACGTAGGGAGTTAGAGATGGGAAATTTCTAAACAATTATTTTTGGGTCTTGGTGTTTTTCTGCTGTGTTCTGCCCCATTAATGGTGGTGTCTAAATTCCAACAAAAGCCCCTTCCATGAGAAGTCTAGGGTCCCTCTCCTTCTAGCCAGAATCAAAATGCTGGCAAAATTATTCCAACATTCTGGAATTTAGCAAAACCACTGCATTACTAGACAGTTATGTATGCAATAGTGTCTAATTGGCTAACTGCAGGAATAATAGGTGGACAATTGTTACAGTTACATTCTGATGAAATCTGGATAGATGTGGCTTAAATCAAGCAATACAGTGACCTTAAAGTTCATGTTTAAAAACAAACAAGCCAAAAAAAAAAAAAAAAGGAAAGGAAAACTAGTACTTAAGTACTTAAGTACTTTTTTCCCCCTCTTACCTGTGTACATTAAAAACCAAGCAACAAAAAGCCACTCAGGGGCACCTGGGTGGGTCAGTAGGTTAAGTGTCAGAGTTTTGATTTCAGTTCAGGTCATGATCTCAGGATCCTGGGATCAAATCCCACATTGGGCACTGAGCTCAGCATGCAGCCTGCTTGAGATTCTCTCTCTCCCTCTCCCTCTGCCCCTCCCCGTACTCACTCTCTCTCTAAAATAAATAAATGAAATCTTAAAAACAAAAACAAAAAAAACCTTTCAGTTTTTCACTTACGTGAAATGGTATAGGTTAGAGAAGATTTTGGACATTTTGAATTTGAGACAAAGATAGTTAACATGTATTAAATATATTAACTGATTTACATATATTACCAAACTTCATTAACAACAGAAGTGCAAATGGTGTCCCTGTTCTACATATAAGGACACTGAAAGGTTAATGAATTGGTCAAAGACATACAACCAGGCAGTGAGAGAGCTATATCTGAATCTAAGTCATCTTTATGCCGAATTAGACTCTTAAACACAGTGACCTGGAAATTGTACAGTGAACGAAGAGATCGAGAGAAGAGACTGAGAGAAATGTTCTTGCCCCTCTTTGCTTTTATTACTATCTATAAAACATGAAGTCTTGGAGAGATTAGAACCCTGGGCTTATGAACTACTCCCCACATTGCTTAATCAATCGCTACCCCCTACATGATACTGTGTTATAATTTATTATAGCATTTTCCATTGCACCTTTATGGCAGAATGGAACCCAGAAGAGGTAGAAACTTCTTCCTAGGAGAGCAGAGGGAAGCAGCAGAGTCAAGGACACAGTATCTTGCCCTGGTCTTCCCTCCTCAGCATTCCCCAAGATCCCATTATTAATGTCACATTCCCCAGGGTGGATGAGAAATGAGTTTTCTGTCCTTTCCGTCAAAATATCACCATTTTCTCCACAGAAATCAATCTTTAGTAGATACTTGCTCACCATTCCAGCCAAATGTAATGAGAAAAAGAAAATCGGTGGTAACAAAATAAAATTATAATGTGTCAAGAGTCAAGAAAGTGTGTGGCTTAAATTGCTGACTCCTGTTTTTTCCGTTAGCGGAATGTTGTGTGTTCAAAGTACCTGAAAGCATTGTGTTGAATGTCCAACAGAAGTCACTCTTCACATATCACTATATCCGAAACTGGCAGGGGAAGCTGAGAGAGGGAGGTTGAAGAGGAAGAAGAAGGAGATGACGCAGCCATAAGCATCACCCTGATGAGTTTATTGAGATCCCACCATGTGCAAGACATAGCACCGTAGAGAAGAAGAAAAGTGGGTTTGGGAGCACTAGATGCAAATCCCAGTGCTAAGATCTAGTAGACATGGCCGTGGGGCACATTATTCCACCTTTGAACATCAATTTCTAACTTCAAAAACAGCCAATGACAGACGCTAATTCAAAGAATTGTCTAAATGGAACCAACTTGCCCTTTCCCTGTGTGGGGAAGACTGTCGTTGTCAACAATACCCACTTTTTCCACAGTAACTGATTTGGATTGTAATTACCCACCTGGAGACTGAATTTCCCTCTGACCCTTGCAGAGAAGTGTGGCCACGTCAGTGCGTTCTTGCCAGCGGAACATGGGTGAAAACAATGTGTGCTTCTTCCCAGCTTGATACAAAAATTTGCCTGCACACCCTCCCCCAACACCCTTTCATCCCCCCTCTAGTTGGCACTGCAATGCACAAAGTTACCCCGAGGATGACAAAGTTGCCATTATGAGAGCCTCAGGAGAAGGGCTGATACTTTCCAAGAACTCTTTTGAGGCTAAATAAATAAGTAAATAAGGGAGGGGGTAATTTTCCTTAAGAAACTAAATTTTCACGGAGTTTGTCTTACAACAGTTTATCCCAACTAACGTACTCAGGGAATTCAAGTATTACAAATAGTAGCATATAAAACCTAACTCCTAACTCCTATTTTTAGGAGTTTGCAATCTAGTTGAGAATTTAGACACACAGGTATCCGTACCCCAAGGTAAGTTTGTGGACAAGGGTTAGCTAACAGTCTGGAAAAGATAAGGCTACATGTTCAACAAAGGATTCCATTTTTCCTTTGGCCAAAAAGGAATTCTGTATTTCCTAGCTCTCTTTGTATCTACATGGGAAAATGTGACTAATGACAGCCAATAGAATGTAATGGCAGTTCGAAGCCTGGCCCTTCAAATGCCCAGTGAAGTTCTCACATTGTCACTTCTTGCTATACCGACTGTAGAAAGTCCCCCAGGGGCCTCAGGAGTGTAGGCGTTGTCATGGTGGAAGGCCCCTACCTCCTCCTCATGGTCAGAACCACCTGATCGTGAGGGTTGCGGCTGGCTTTGCCTAAAGGATAAATTATCTTCACGATGCGATAAGCCACTGAGACTTGGGACTATTACAGCTATCAGCCTGACCAATACAATGATGTAAACAAGTGATCAGAAAAAGGAAGAAAATCCTTCGTGCTTAGGAATGATGGGCGCTTTCTTCAGGAGTTGGCATTTGAACTCCTGTAATTAAGCAAAAATAAGGGAGGAGGAGGGATGGTGAATGTATAGTTACTACGTTCAGATTTTATTTGTGGTAATTTTCCCAACTTCTTCAGATCAAATGCTTATTGGGTAAAGTACTTTCTTTGAATCTCAGATGTTTTTAAGCCAATAAATCTTTTTTTTTCCCCCAAATGAAATCTCACATAGAATCCTGATATTGAAACAGACACTGGCGGAGTTACTCTTACTGAAGTAATGACAGGGCTCTAATAGCCTGGAATCTTTCATAGTGCCCTCATACCCCCAAATCCCTCCTGTGGAACCCTCAAATGCTGAGGAACAGAGTCCGAACACCACTCTCAGACCACACTCAGATGTAATCTAACAGCCTTATTCTAACTCTTTCTGGGGGGTCACAGTATGCGATGAATAATAAAGGGTGCCGCGGCAAACGCTGGCATTCGTCCGAGTACCCAGGAGACAACATTTTAAAACCATCCCATCAACAGAAGTAATCTATTTGGTATACCCAATCTTTTTATCTGTCTACTCTGTGCTTTTTGCTTTCTAAGGATAAAATTCTGCACAATTCTTTTCTATGAGAATGCTCACTGCAAAAGGACAGTGAAGTCCTCTCAAAATCAGCTTGTCTGTTATAAAATAATAAATAAAAATAAAATAAATCATGGGGATGTAATTTATAGCATGGCAACGATAGTTCATAACACTGCATTGGCATACTTGAAAGTTGCTAAGAGAGTCAAAAAGTCTAAAGTTCTCATCATAATGGAAAAATTCTGTAACTATGTATGGTGAAGGATGTTAACTAGACTTACTATGGTGATCATTTTGCAACATCCACGGATACTGAATCATTGTCTTGTACACTTGAAACCAATATACTGTTGTATGTCAATTATACCTCAAAAAACTCCAGCTGGTCTGGAATATAGTATATATGAATAGAGTGGGGAGAAGAATTGTTAATTTATGCTTTCTTCTTGTCCTCTATTCTGAATTTTCTGAAAACTTGATTGCTATATTACATCTCCCACATTTGTACAGACAATAACATTTGACCAAGTAGATTTTCACTTACTGGTTAAACTGAACCCATGAGGTATGGAAAACAGAGGAAGAAACCAACGTGAAGTCAGTAAATGCCGCAGGTAGAACCTGAACCCAGGGCTCTCTGTGTTTATTCAACTCAGTGGTCCTGCTTCCCCTCAGTCCCCCGTCCCCACACCCCCAGCCAAAAAGGCTCATTCTATTGGCATTTACCCATCTCCACGATGATGTTTTGCTTGCTCATCTCACTTTTTGGGGAACCAAACAATCTGGAAGCAAGTATACTTATCTATCATAGAATATAATAATACATCGTTGACGGTCTCAAGAATGACACTGAATATGAGAAAAGATAAAATACATTATTTCTGTATCCTCAAGGAAGGGAAATTTATATGATATACATTTTAGAAAGTAGCTAAAAATTTAGCATTTCAGAAGAAAAGCTTCTGTTCCTTGAAATTCACTTATATGAACCTTATGAACCTCTTTATTGCCTAATGGCATGTAAATGAATTATATCCTTTTTCATATTAACAATAATAATAGTTGTCATTTATTACCTGCCTACTATTCATGAAGCTAGACATTAACCACCAAGCCTTATGACAACTCCAGAATTAAGTATTAATATCCCTGATTTACAGGTGGAGCGATTGAGGTTTGGCGAGAATTCCTCTTTTCCAACTCCACCCAGCTGCTAAGCAGTGAAGTTGGTATTCAAACCCACTTCTTTCTTATTCCCAAAGTTATACACCTTCCAACAAACCACAGTTGCTATATTTTTTTTCCATTCAGGCAGAAATAGGTTTTACAGGTGCTCAAGCAGCTCTTTTGCAAAACACATAGTAATATTTAAAACAAGCCTGATGCAGACCTGTATGGTATCTGTGAAAATTGTCTGAGTGAAATACAGCTCTCTTATCTGTCAACGTCAAAGTGATGACCAGAGGCCCAAATGTGCAAGCTGAAAAACACAAAAGTTACTCCTATCATCATTTGTGGATGTGCTCTTGCCATAAGTATCCCATCCCACCTCTTATAGTTTTTAATATCCTGGAGTTATTCAAGAGTGTATTGCATTTTTAAAGTAAGAGTTCTTGGCTACGCCTCCAGAAGGGACTCCACAGAGTGAGTGACCCACAGATGTCCTCCTCAAGTTGACACCGGCTGTTTGTCTCATCATTCCATAAGGCACATTTGCTTTGTTCCAATTCCAACATTTCCTTTTCACCAAAATTTGGCTTCTTTCTCCTATAGACCTTACTGAAAACCCTGTCCCATCTTATATCTAATTTACACCAAACCCTCCCAATGGGTTCTAGGATTTAATATTACCTATGGGCCATATTTCAAAAAATACGTATGTCGATAGGATAATTCAGTAGTTTCCCACTCCTGAAGTCTAAAGCTGAACAGTTGAGATAGACTCTCACTGACAGTGGCTCTTTGTATGACATTGGAATTGGGGGCTTCTCTTTGTCTTCATCCTCAAGTGAAAGGTTTGTGAGCTTCAAAAGTGACCTTTTAAAGGTATGTCGGCCCACTGAGAATCTGATAAAAATTATGATTCTTTCCCCCGGAAAAAAAATGTACAGGCACCCAAATTTTTAGCAACACTTCCAGAGGACTCACAGAACCATGGAAGCTTCTCATCCCAGTTAAGATCTCTTGCTTTGAAAGGGAAGCTAAGACAAAACAACTGCTATTATCCCTGTTATGTTGACAACAAGCCAGGGAATTAGGTTTTTTTTTTTTTTAAAGGAGTGACCTATACAGGAGAAGTTGATGTGGTATGGGGCTACACAGAGCAGCTGTCACAAGAGCCCCACTGAGGACTGGGTATGTACCTTTCTTTGCCATAAGCCTTCCACATCAGTTCAGAGGGCAATGGTCTCTGCCCCCAGGGGGGCTACCTGGCATGTTTCAAAGACTACTCATTCATTCACTTCACAGATCAACTAACACTTACTAGGCACAAATCCACCAGGCTTATGCAATATATTGAGGATTAGAATAGAAATAAGAGAGCCCCTGAACAAACTCTGTTGCTGGCTCTCTTCTGCTCCACCTTTTTGCCCAGCCTTACACCCACCCTCCACTACAACTTTCAAACCAAGAAATTTATCAAATTTCAATCACACGAAACAAGGACAGTCTTGAAGGTTAAAATTTTTTGTCACATATGGGTCAAGTCAAAGAAGAGTTATCCGTTTGCCTGTAACCTGCTGCACCTAGGAAGGTGCCATGGAGGGAGCTGGGAAATGGGGTTGCATCAGACCTGTGAAGTCAGAGGTGGGTATGGAAGTCAGGGAGAACAATAGCTTCCATAAGCCTTGGTGCTTTGATGATATCGAGGCAATTGACCTAACTATTCACATCTAGGTATAGATCTGATTATATTAGGCAATTATATAGGGTAACTTATTCTTCTTCAATAACAGCAGCAATAACCATTCTGTAATTTATGGGACACTTCCTATATGGATGGCACTGTGCTAAGTAAGTGCTTTCCATGAATCATCTAATTTATTCTCTACAACAACCCTAAGGAGACACCTTTTTTTTTTTTCTGGATTTGCAGACAAAGAAACTGTGGCTTAGAGAATTTAAACAGGTTTGCCAAGGTCGTAAAAATGCAAGTATTAGAAGGGACTCAAACCTAGAGCAGTATGACCAAAAGTCAGCGCCCTCCACTCCACCACTGCAGTATTCTTCAACCCTCAGCAGAGCCCAGAGGGAATATGACATCGAGTAGGTAAATTTTTAAATGATCAATTGAGCATGGAGGAGGAAAGCCTAGACGTAATTTAGACTTACCTATTCAGTGTATGAATGTCCGTATGTGCACATGCATGTGTGTAAGAAGGATGGAGTGAGGGGAAGATTCTGGAGATCTGAACACTAATACCACACAAGTTGTTAACATCTGGAGGTGAGTAGAGCTACAGAGATGAAGTGACAAAAAGGAACACGGGGATACTACATGTGTGCAAGCACACACACACACACACACACACTTCATCCATCTCACAGTTGTGCCAAACGATACACCCTTTGAAGGATTAAAGTTATGGGCATCTTAACATCCGTGAGAAAGGTCATTTTGAGATGCGTCTGCGTATTTGGTCAACTGTAAGATCAAAGACCCTCCATCCATACTGTCAAACTATAGCAGAGATAGCATGATTCTCTGCATCTTAAAGACTCAACTTCTAAATGAAAGTGTTCCCCAAATGTCATCTAAAAACACAAATACACAGTTGCCCCTCATCATTGGATAGAAACCAATCCTTTCTCTTAACAGAGTGTGCTGTTAGGAAATAACTCAGAATCCCAAAGTGTGAGAGAACAGTGTTTATAACTCAATTTGAGAGAACAAAGAAGGCATCAAACCACTGTATGTCTCTTTTTTTAAGAGGGAGAGAGCACATGTGCATGTGCTAGCATGGGGAGAGGGAGAGGGAGAGAGAGAATCTCAAGCAGATGCAGGGGACTCAGTCTCAGGACCATGAGATCACGACCTGAGCCAAAATCAAGAATGGAACGCTTAACCAACTGAGCCACCCAGATGCCTCAAACTTAAACGAAACTGATAGTGGGTTCTGAAGCACCAAATAGAAAACCGTCTTGAGCACATTTTGCCCTTTCTCACTCCAGCTCCCATCTCTGGGTCCCTGTAAATTCTTGGAAAAGGCTTAATTCCATTCACAGTATTGTAACTTCACAACATATTCTTTATGTCCATAGCCTAAAACTGAGGTCATAAATTACAATTGTGTCTCTTCAAGTCTCTCCCCTGCTCAGTACCATTGTGCAGATCACATTACTGTGGAAACTAAGGAACTACAGAGAAGTTGGGGGTAAATACTCTTTCTAATGCCAGAATCAAAACAAAGCTACTAATCCCTGGTAAAGTACCTTCAAGAGCGACAATGGTAATGAAGTTGATTCCTTGGGGAATTCCTTGGGAAGGATCAAGTCACAAAAATTCAAATGGTAGCCTTAGGACCTCTCTGCAAACTGAGGCACCTCGGTCAAATGTAGGGCTTTCTCATTTGTCAGCTGGCAAAAGGCTCTAGTCAAAGACCTCAGTTTTCTCTTTCCATTTCCTAAAATAAAATACAATACATAACACTTAATTAACATTCTTTGTCAATGTCTTTCCTCAATCCTAAGGGTAAAGCTGTAATCTTCTCAACTCCCCTTAGAGCTGTAAAAGCTGCATGTACCAAGTTGGAAAGGAACTCTTTGTTTGGTTGTAATAAGTGAGTTATTGCATGTTAAATAATGATCAAAATGCTTATTAAAACCTGCTTAAGGAATACAAGTCATATCAATTGCATAGCTTTTAACCCTCAGTAATTATGTCATTTGTAATCAATTGCCTTTTTCATTAGTCATATTGTTATATTCTGTAGCTGGTTTCTATTACATAATTGTTTATCCTCAATAAATATGTTTTAATAAGCAGTAGTATTTATACTCCATGAAATAACAGTCTTAATTAATCTAAGTTGAATACTCATTTGGGAACTTAAATTGGAAGTCTTGCCAAAATTCTGTAAGCATGATTCATGTCAAGTTGAATAACAAAAGGTGTGCAATGTGCTTAAAAAGTACATATTACGGTGACTGCATTTCACAGGAAGGTGGTAGAGTGGTTATTTTTTATCTTTAACTCTTGTAACTTTTCAAAGAAGGAAGATTTTTTTTTTTTTGAGACTTCATGAGAACATCCCTGGAAGTTCCCTGCACGCTCCTCAGAAGGGATGTATCAACAAAACAAGAAAGTTTTTGCTTAGTTTTGGGTTTTCTATGACCAAACTAGACAAAGCTACTTTATAACAGACAAAAAGAGAATGGCGTTTACCACATGCTAGTTTGGACAGCATCATTTTAACAGAGTTAGAGGTAAAATACCAGATTTCATTTAACGGAGAAATGTTAAGCAAAGGCAAAAGTACATGGTTCATTTTTCATTTTCTCAAAACCGTTAGATTGAGTTGTCTGACTGGCCAAAGAGATTAATCAGAAAGCAGTTTTTCCGGTAACTACACTGACTTTTCTCAGACAATCCTAGGAAATGAGAAACTAAACTCTAAGAGAGTAAAAGACGTTTAAAGAAGGAAAACAGAAAAGAAACAAAAGACACAGTATCTAATTTTCATTTTTCATCAGATAATCAACCTCCTTTTTGCTGCACTCTGAAGAAGTTCAGGACATTATGAGATGAGGAATGTTCTAGAATTACTGAACCAAAAAAAAAAAAAGTCATAGATATTCCCATGGGGAACACACGTTAAGTTCGTTTGATACATAGCGTACATACGTTGACTTAGACCAATTACACGCAGCTGATAGCAAATGCAGCCCATAGGAGACCTGGAAAGAGTGGACCAAATGACCAAGGAACACGACCTAACTACAGAAAGATTTGCCCAGGTGTGCAGACAGGCTAGGTTGTGGGGACACAAAGGTCTGGGCAGAGCAGAAGTTCTTGGGCAGATCCTTCAGCTCTTGGAACCTCATTTTTAAGAGATGGCATCTCTCAAACCCCTTAGTGCACGGACTAACACGTATTTTGAAAATCTCTAGAACCATCAGATAACTTTCAGTGATTTTTTGTAAGGTCATGTTAAGGTTAGCTAAGAAAGAGGACCGCCCACATAGCCAAACTGGCATGTCTCTTTTCAGTTTTCATTGTCAAAAGGACAAAGGAACTGCTTTAATGAAGTGTTTTTCAGTTGTCTTTTGTTTCATATTTTACACAGGAAAAAGGAAAATGTTTCCTCAGTTCAGGGCATCTGAATCATATTTCCAAGGGGACAGGCATTTTCAGGACAGTAAGTACTAAATTATAAATAACTTTCAATAAATTAAACTGTAGTCTGGCTTTTTTTTTTCTGCCTTGGAAACATTTAGCCTTCAGAAGACTTAATTGTTCTTCAAGATGAAACGACAGTTGCTTCAAAAGTATATAAGGCAATTGGGCATATGTCAGTAACAAAGCAGTGACGAGATAATGTGGTACAACATACTTCGGCGAGAAACTCCACTGAACCAATGAATGCAAATGTATTCTAGCTTCCTGCCTCTTGTCAACTAATCCAACTTGCAAAACTGGACAAGCTCTCTATTAGTGGTTTGAAGACCATAACAGTTCTTGTTATAATCCAGAGCCATCGCCCCACAAGTAGAGTGAAGGAGACAAATGAGGTGGTTATCCCGATAATCAGAGGCTGGAGAATCAACCGGGACACAGCCGTCTAGAGATTCCAGGTGAACATATTTAGGCTCTGTAGCCTTCACCTAAGTGTTCCTTTCTCTATTTACTCTTCATCACAGATAGGACCCAAAAAAGTTCCACAAAAAGTTCCACAAAAAGAAGCAAAATGAATCCAATGGTCTATACTGTTCCTAGTTATACGTAGACAAATGAATGGAGTTAGAGCCTATTTAAACACACACACACACACACATGCACACACAGAGAGACATAAAACCGTAACTCCAATTGGCCCATCTTTCTCAATTCTGGGGAAAAGTGATTTTAGGAGTGCTTCATCAGGAGTTGGAGATTTCTCTTATAATCCTGCCCAGAGCAGGAACATTTTCCAAAACATAGACCCAACGACAGCAGTAATTAAGACAGAGAATTAAACTGCTTATCTTGAGATTTCAGGAATCAAAGGGAGAAATATTTTTGGACTGGAGACTTTGTCTTACTCTTCAAATCCTCTCAACTGTAAAAGAGTGGTAAATAGAGGCCCAGCTATAAATTAGTCACAATTAGAAACCTCTAGAAGTAGAGAATGGAGGGGAAAACTAAACTTAGCCTTCCCTTCTACAACCCAACCAAATTTTACTTCTGTGCTATCGTTTTGGAATATGTTTACAACCAGCTTTTTCCCAACTGTGCCCTCATTTCCCTTTCATGCCTGTAAGTCAACCCAATCATTTTTTATACTGAAATTTTAAAATGCTTCCAGATACTGGCAAAGCTCTTACTTAGGAAGGAGAGCTGGAAGCACCCCTTAGGAAGGGGAGGGGCAAATTAATTCCTAACAGTATGCAGAAACACATACAGAAATAGAAACAGGAGGACTATAAGAAAAGGCAGGGTCTTAGGCATTTCATAGAAGGACCCCACTCCCTAGATCCTTCCAGAACTTTCTTACCAGGGTGATTAGAACAGGGAGTCTTGCTTCATTCATCCTCTTGCCTCCACCAGTACCTAAGTTCTAAGTCTAGAAATTTAATGAATGTCTGGTGAATGAGTGGACATTAGAGTGAATAGAATGCCAAATCCCATAAAAGATGGAGGAGAATTAGAACTGGAAAGGAGACACAGAAGAAGACAAAAGTCCACCTTGTTCCTACCAAAAGCAGATTTCCTGAGAATAGAAGCAGATTCTCTTGGCACCAGGCCATAACACAGAGTTTCTACAGCCTAAAGATCAGCATTGCACCCTCTTGTTTCTTCTCCCACTGCCCTTCCCTTCTTTCCAAACTCAGGAAGTTTGTAAAAGTATGTTACTGCACAGACCACCGGGCAAACAGCCAACTGTCCTCTGGGGAAAGCCAAGCCTAAATCTCATTTTAAAAGGATACTGATTTTATTATGGCCCTAGGTTACCATAATCGGAGAATACACATTGAACTTGCACATTCTCAAACATGTGCAAAATTTGTACAACTACGGAATATGGATCTTTTCAACCTGAAATTTTCAAGTCATTATGAGTCTATGAGTCCTATTGTCAAAATACTGAGATTACAGAGACATGTACCATAGGGCCCTTATCTGCAAAGTCTTCTCCAACTTTCTTCAACTAGATTACAATCTCTTCCATCTTCTGAATTCTGGTTACACTTCATCCTTGCACTTTCTCCTGGTTCCTACAGCCTTGCACTTTCTCCTGGGCATTATTGCTTTTAGGCTCATGTCTAATCTCAACTAGAGGCATGCTACTTGAGGACATAATGCCCCACAAAATCTTTATAGTGCCTTATTCAGTCCTTGCTCCTTGAACTCTCAAAATTTTTGTTTGGTTAGATCAAGTGAGTAAATCTATTCTGATCGTAGTTCAGCTAAAGTATTGGTCAAAAAAAACCCCACAATGCTTTTACATCCCAAGATGTTTAGGATTAACTGTAATAGTTATCTCCCTTCAAGTATTCATTCTCTGCTCTGCATGACGTTATACATTTTATTTGGCATTTTCTCCATTCTAACCCCCACTAGAACCCTATCACAGGTAGTATTATCATTTTTACGATTGAGGAAGCTGAGGCAGAAAGCATGAATTAACTCTCCCTATTTACCCTGATAGAGAATTGGGAAAACTGGGTTTAAACCCGGGTCATCGGATTCCAAATTCCATGTTCAATACCATTGTAGATTCTTCCATCCTAGTTAGCAAGTAAGGCCTTCCCAATCTTTATTTCAAGAATCCTTTTTTTTTTTTTTTTTTTTTTTTTTTTTTTTAGAGAGAGAGAACCCAGGCACAGTTTATACACAAACTGGCCAGCAACTATGGTCTGAAAAACCAAGATTCCCCCTCACAAAAAGAAACAAGTTCTTTAAATTCCCTGAGAGCTCCTCCTCAAAAGAAGTGCCAGGACCTCTGAAGGGAGAATGACAGTAAGTCAGATTTAAACCCAGAATGACCTGGAAGCCCAGATTGACTACAGGCTCCTGTGATACCCAAAAGCCTATTGTGCTGTAAATTTATCATCTGGGAAGTTGAGTTTTTGTTCTTGAACAGGAAAAGGACTTCAAAGTTTCTGCTCCTACTGGAATAGATCTTTCATAACTCAATTTACCCAGATTTATTTTTCATGAGGTATGAACTTTTTCTTCCAGGGAGAATATTTTTCAACATTTCCTTATAAGTAATTTTCTTAAAGAAAAAAATGCAATTAAATATTCAAGACCTTGAGCTGTTGTGTAAGAAGAATGCACGCTTAAGTGAGGGTAGTCTACATTTAGGTTCACAATTAACACTAAAACACAACAGGTATGAATTATTACCCAATCATTCATGCTCTAACGTGTCTTCCTGCTTAATTGGAGCAATAAGTCCTAGAATTCACTGGGGCTTTTTCCTGACTGACATCACCCTTCATTCTTGAAGCAAGATACTTACAAAGAAATCCTCAAAACAACAATGGAATATTCATTCATGTGTACCAGCTTATCCCCAGGTGTTACTTAGGAAATTTGCAGCCCTGGGAATCTTCTTTGTCCTGAAAATACCCTGCGGGCTGCCATTACTTTCCTGTCCTACATCCAAAGCTTAGGGTGACTTAAAGAAAAGAGAAGCAGAGATGTTGGTAGAATTTCAAGGAGGTTCACGTATATTTCCATAGACCCTCTGGCTTTTTCCATCAAAAATTGTTCTTTTTTTTTTTTAACTCCTTTTTGGAGTCTGGAGTATTATCTTTTTTGCATTTGAGGAGTGGGAGTTTCCTTTGACTTTGGGGTACTGGGGTTTGGGGTTCCTTGGGAGAATCTCTGAAAGAACATCACCCAGGCAGCAACACAGGCAGCCTGGAAATAAGATCTGCTACTTTACAAGAACTGTATGAACACAATCAAAGGAAAACTGATCTCATAATAACTAGAATAATATAATTTTGAATGTTTACTATGGGCCAGTCACTGTCCCAGGCTTCTTTCTTCCCTTGCCTCCTTTAATGCCAGTTATAACACCTTGAAGGGAGGATGCTTGTTATTCTCCCCCTGCAAACGGGTTAAGTAATCTACCAAGGTCACACAAGTAGGAAGTGGCAAAGCTGGGATTCAAACACCACAATAAAGTAGGCGCTGTGTTAGAAGTATTATCTGTTTGATCCCTTTTATTCACTGTCTCACTGACTCAGGGGAGGAGGAAGGAAATAGATGATGTGACATGAAGTCATCCCAGTTACCTATTTCTCAATTTTTCTTTCTTTAAATTTAAAAACAGTCTCCTTCCTTCCCCCCACCATGGCTTCAAATGGCTAGGATAACTTTTTTTGACGAGACTTATGTTTTGCTTTCATGAAGACTAGAAATTGCCTAATAGCCAAGAAATAATAGGTTATATGTTCATAAAGAAACCCTAGGATTCTTCCCTTGATGGGGTGTGAAGTAATTGTCGGACAACACTTAATGGCTCTCCTTAATATCAGCATGAGACCAGAAGTGCCAAACAATGTTCTTCTGCCCATCTTGCTAGGAAGGATGATAAAAATTTGAGAGCTAGAAAAGCACATTTTGAAAGGTCAGCCAACTAGTCAATCACTTAAAAAAAATAGAATCAATCAAACAGCAACTGGTTTAGGAATCCTAGTAAGGTACAAAGGACAATCCTAGACTTTAGGAGAGAGAAGGGGAAAAACAACAAGAAGGAAAGAAAGAAGGTAGGAAGATAGGAAGGAGAGAAGGAACAAAGGAATGGGAGAAGAGAGAGAAGAGAGGAACACTCTAGTAGCCTCTGTAAGCAATTGAAATCCCTCTCCCGTCATTATTTCCTCCTTCACTGAAAATAAGTTTTCTTAAGATTTATTTGAGAGAGAGAGAGAGAGAGAGAGATAATGCAGGGAGGGGAAGAGGAAGAGGGAGAGAATCCTCAAGCAGACTCCAAGCTGAGCACAGAGCCCGATGCGGGGCTGGATCCCAGGACCCTGAGATCATGACCTGAACAGAAATCAAGAGCCAGACACTCAACCAACTGAGCCATCCAGGTGCCCCTCAATGAAAATAATTCTAAAAAGTCCTGCATTATCCTTATAAATTTGATTGTAATATTATAGATTTTACATATTTCTTTGGCCTATTATCAACAAAAATAGCTGGAGAACACAAGACAATAGATGCAATTAGCCTTTGATCTTTAAAGATCATCGTAAGTTCTCTGGAACCCATGCATCAGTTAAACAACCCTTGGTTGCCTTGAAAATACAGTTTACTAAGTTTTTATAACATCTTTCAGTTATGTTTTTTAGTCATTTCCCTAACATACGATGATTCTTTCCTTTTATGGGCACGTCCAGTATTGACCCAAATTAGATCCCCAGGAATATCACTGAAGAGAAGTAAATGACAAGGTATCTTCTATACTAAGGAGATAGACTATGATTTGAAGTTCAACAATTATTTTGTGCACTATCGCCCTATGAAAAAGGGCAGTATTTTTCTATTTATGTACCTTTCCCAAAAATCTTTTCTCTGAAGTTCAGTTCAAATATCTGTTAAGGGTGGTCTAAAAATGAGACGAAAATGGGAGAGCTCATACAGACCATACAATCTCATGAAACAAATTTTATCAAGAAGGACCCATGTTCCTATTTGCTCAAGACAACCCCAGTTTATTTCTGTGCTCCTGATGGAATTTTTAATGCAACCTCCTTTCACTCCCAAACATGTCCCAATTTGGATGATAACTTTCATGGTCATCTAGAACATATATCTAAATATATGCATGGAAGAAACACTTTTTTTTTTATTGCAGCAGAAAAATATGAGTGCCTTAGTACTTGTTCTGTGATCTTACATAATTTATTACCTCTCTGAGCCGCAGTGTCCATGTTATAAACTGGGAGATGTAATTATTCCCTTAAAATGTTGTGTGAGGATCCGAAAAGAAAAGGTCTATGAAAATGCTTGATAGATTGTAAAGCTCTCACAATTGCTGGCAATCATTGTTCTGATTTAGCTTTCTATCAATTAGGTGTAAGATAGAACCAAGAAACAGCAAAAACTGAAGACCTGGGAAATAGGACTTCATCAGAAATAGTTGAATCTACCTGACTTCAGGCTGGAACAAGAACTAAAATCTTTACATTCAATTTCTAGGTCACCAACCTGGCCATTTAGAGACTAACAAACATTAACACACACACACACAGACACACACACACAGTCTGTTGAAGGCTCTACAGGCTACATATTTTATCTTATATCACATAAGAATATATTTAGCTCCATTTTATAGATCAAGAAACAAACTTGAAGTCAAGAGATTTTCCCAAGATCACACCTGTAAAAAAAAAAAAGTAGAGTTGTATTTTGATCCCCTTCAGAATGCACATCTGGGAAAATGCCCATTTGTTTAAACCCTGTTGCTGTGATGTGGTAACACTTAATTTCCTGATTGCCCTTGTATTCGGAGATCAAATTTTTGGTACATTTAAATTAATCTGAAAGAATAAAGTGAAGGTGATCCTATTACTCCCTCCTAGGTATTTGCACTAGGCCATATTTTGATAATAGATTTAATCAATCGTGTTGTTTAGGGTACTTTAAAGAAGGATTTAATAACAGATTTTTATTTCTTCTCATCTGCCATGAAGCTTTTAATAATATGAGACGTGTTTGCCATTGGCCCTAAGAGTTGATTTCACTAAAGCCAATGAAATAAGCCCATCTACTTAATTTAGCATTAGGAAAGCTCAGTGTGTTTTGTGTTCCTTTACCTGTTCAAACAGGTTAGCAGATAGGTGGCTTATCCATTTTCTAAAGAGGTTGCTTATTTGTTACAATCCAACAGTGCAAGTCATTATGATCCTCTTTTCTTCAACTGGTGCTGTCAGGAACCTCCGAGCAATAAGTGAACCAAAGCAACAAGGGTCCAACTTGCTTTATTTTGGTCAGCAGGGCCAAATGTCCGCCGACTGTTAAACGTGTCTTAAAAATAAAAGGCAAACAAACAAAACAAAACGAAAAGATTTAAAGATCATGAAAACAGTCTCCTTTCCAAGCTTTTAAAATTATTTATTTTGAACTCTGAGGATTTTTTTAAATTTTATTTTGATTATGAATTCTTTCTGCTCAAGAACAGAGCAGTAAATTTGGCTCAATGTCCCAAAAAAGAGCAGAATTTTTGGCACTGAATCATTATAACAACATAATTTTCCAGCTCATGCCTACTCTTTATCTAGATTAGAGAAGCATTTATTTTTACAGCAAATCTAGGTTCTTTATAGTGAGAGGTGGTAATACTGCATGATAAAGAATCAGTCTGAGGATTAACCCACTAAGCAAGTGGCTTATGGTGAGTAAACTGGCAACTTGGGAACACAGGAGAATCTTATGGTTTATACTTAGTGATTTTCTCCTGTCATTGTTGAGTTGACAAAACTCAAAAAGTGGAAAAGATACACAAATATAGGTTCCAGGGACTTAAACCAGAAGAGCTCCTGGAAACAATGCTAGTAATTCTCCCTTTGCTTTTCATGTTCTACAGCCCTTCTACAAGTCCTGATGATTCTACCAAAGAAGTGCTATTTGAATCCATCCCTGTCTTCCTCTTCCTCCAGGTACTCCTTACAGGAACTTAGCAATCACTGCCACACCTGCCACATGGTTTCCAAAACGCTCATCTCTCCAACCTTTAGTCCCATGGTTTTCAAACTCTTTTAAGGTGTACAAATCATTCGTGAGTCTTAAACTATATGTGGATGCCCAATGTGGGGGAGGGGGGGAGAAAAGAAAAAGGAAATGCTTTGCTTGAAGGAAATCTAGAATCTGGACCCAAGAGAGTTTGAAAACCAAAGCTCTAATCCAGTTGATTTTCTAATCCTAGTGTCGCACCAAGAATCATCTGAGAGGCATAAAATACACACCCTGTGGCCTGCCCCGCATGAGTCCATTCAGTAGGGCTGGGATAGGACTCCGGAACATGCATTTTTAACCAACATCCCCAGGTAATTCTGATAGATCTGGTTCCAACCCCATTGTTGAGAAATACTACCAGTTCTGTCTAGTCTCTGCATCCTGATCTCATCACTGCTCTACTTAGGGAATCCCACTGGCATCCCAAATATTAACTTCAGGCATATAGGCTAGACGGTTCAAAATCTGACGTCCACCTGCCTCTAAAACTCTCTCTGCACACACCTCCCCTGGGCCATATTTGTGATTCTTCCTTGAGCCCAGCTTGCCCTCCCATACTTTGGTTCCTTTTTTACTTGTCAATACCTGGAGAATTTTCTACCTGGGATAGATTTTCTATTTTTAAGGCCCAGTGTAAATATTCCCCTCTCTAGAAACGCTTCTCTGATCTGGCTCCTTCCAGAGTTAATCAATCACTTCCTCTTCTGGCATATTCCATTTACAATAGCCCGTATCACTTTGTATTAAAAAAAATTATGTTTATCTCCTTGACTGGACCATGAGATCCTTGAAGACAAAGATATCATCTCAATCATCTGCATTTCCATGACACAGCAAAAATTTTGGTATATGGTAGGAAATCAACATATATTTGCCAAGTTAATTAAGTCATCATTTGTGTCGTATGGTAGGATAGTAGATAAAGAACTGGACAGGCATTCAGAGGAGTTGGGTTGCTTTGTTCTTCCTAGCTTTGTGAGTGCAAGAAAATGGCTTTATGCCAATAAATTTGACAACTTAGATGAAATAAATAAGTGATTTCCTGGAAAATCGCATTTCAAAAACCACAAGAAATTGGAAATATATGTGTATATGAATAGCTATCTATCTATCTGTGAATGAATAGACTTACATCTATGAAAGAAATTGAATTCATAAAAATTTTGAAAAACATTCCCACAAAGAAAATTCCAAGTCGGGATGGTTTTTCCAGAGAATTATATATCAAAGATCTGAGGAAGAATTAATACCAATCTTACACAAGTTCTTTCAGAAAATAGAGTTTTGAGGAACTCTTTCTAATTCATTTTATTACCTGTAACATTATCCTGATACTAAAACCTAAGAAGACAAAACTAAAGACCAATGGGATGAGATATACACAAAAATGTTTAACAAAATATTAAGATATCAAACCCAGCAATTAAAAAAAAACAGTTAATACATTATGTCCACATAGTTTTGTCCCAGAAATGCAAGATTAGGTAATACTCAAAAAACAAAACACAAACAAAAACAAAAATCTTTACACACAATATTTTTTGACTAAGGGAAAAAACTATAATTACTCAAAAGATGGACAAAAAGCACCTGACAAAATTCAACACCCCAATTCAAGATTTAAAATTCAGAAAACCAGGAATAGAAAGAATCTTCCTCTGTCTGATAAAAGACCAACAAAACCTACAGCTAATATAACTAATGATAAAAATTGAACAATTTCCGGGGCGCCTGGGTGGCTCAGTCGTTAAGCGTCTGCCTTCAGCTCAGGGCGTGATCCCGGCGTTATGGGATCGAGCCCCACATCAGGCTCCTTCGCTGGGAGCCTGCTTCTTCCTCTCCCACTCCCCCTGCTTGTGTTCCCCCTCTCGCTGACTGTCTCTCTCTCTGTCGAATAAATAAATAAAATCTTAAAAAAAAATTGAACAATTTCCTTCTAAAATTGAGGGAAAAAAGGCAAGAATGTCTCCTCGGACTGCTTCTATTCAACATTTTACAAGGTGAGAGAGAGGGTGGTGGGGGCAAATAGAGGAATTAAGATCTGCAACATGTTTATAAAAGCTAAAGCCAGATGACAACTGTTGATGACAGTGACCCATGTTATTCACCTTACTTTTATGTATGCATAGAATTTTCCATAAGGGGGGGAGCCATTCTATAGAAAGAACCAGCTTTCTCCATTCTCCCACTACTCCAATGAATTCACAAAGCCTTGAGCTGAGTTTTGAATGAAGGAGAAGGCACACAGAAAAAAAGGGGAGGAGAGAAAAGGTTAGGAATAGAATAGAAACATGAACAGACTTTCTCTGCTGTAAAGGTAGATGCCTTTTTGAAGAGGATATGAGCTGTGAAAGAGACGAAGAAATGTAAAGTAAGTTTAGAAACACTGGATTGAATTTAATCATTAAGGAACCTGAAAGCCTCACAAAGAACAATACAACTTCTTTTTCTGTATTGAAACTCCACCTTATTCCATTATGGAAGTATTTATTGAAGACCATCAAAGGTTCAAGGAACAATTTAGATCCAACACCATTAACAGCAAATATCATTAGAACAAAAAACAAACACATAATCCTCTTCCCCAAAAGAGACTTCAGTGTAGCAAAAACCAGATTTAGATCTCATCTGTTATCGGTAACTCTTCATTCAACAATATTTCAGTATAACCAAAATTTGACCTTCCTTTGGAGTTGACTATTTGTGTGGCTTGTGTAAGATATAATAATGTCAAATCCTTGCAGATTCTAAACTGACCAGGATGTAGCAAGATTCAGTTGGTGTCCTAGGAAGAAGTTTCAGGTCTGACAGCCTAGAAATGGAATTCCACGACTTTCTGGCCGTAAATTTAGATAGTTATTTAACTTCTCGTGTGCAAAATGGAAAGGATAATACCTCTCTCAAAGACCGGCGTACTTAAATGAAGTAAAATATCATATGGAAAGTTAACATACGGAACTTAGCACAGTGATTGGTCCGTAGAAATGTTTCCATTCGCTCTGACACAGCGTCTAGAATTCTGCTTCATTGTCACATCTGAGAAGCTGCCTGTCACTCAGCTGCCTCCCACAAGCAACAGTGGGACAGTTTGATGGCAATGCATCCATGGAATCTGCTTGTTTCTTCTTTTCTGGAATGTCCCCACACTGCTCACTTGCCCCCCATAGCCAAATCAAGAAAGGCCTAATTTACCTGAAGGCCAATTACGAAGTCTTCTGCACTTTCAAAATCCCAATCTAATAGAATGCTTGCCAGTCCAAGACCATCTCAGCATTTCTTCTATAAAACGTACCCCTTTGTAATACCTTTGTACACCTGCTGAAGCACTTGTGACCACAGATGAGTTCTCTTAATACAAGTTCATGAATAAATAACCTTCATTAATTTTGTCCCAGACGTAGTTTTGCCCTTGACACATTGTTTTTTTTCCTGGCCCTGAAAATGGGGCTATCACACTGAGCACCGGATCATGAAGTAAGCTCTCCAGGGCATTACCGTTTCCACTGAAAGAGGTTCTGACGTCAAACAAGTGTCTGAAGTTTGTTTGACAACGAACCCTACATGCGTACAGCATCATGGTGGTCATTCGTATATTGAAGGCCTGCAGTGAAAAACCCTTGTGTTTAAGCTGAAATGATCCAAGTTTCTTCCACACACCAGGGGATCCTTTCTTATCTTCCTCATAATGCTGTAGTAGACAAGTCACCAACCTCCTCGTGACAGGGTCACTGTCACAGGGCTTAGTAATGTACCCAGAGGCTGCTAACCAGCTAGTGAGAATAACAGGGATATAAACAAAGGAGAAGACAGGTTCGTAGAGAAGGAAAGAGAGAAGAAAAGGGACAAAGGAAAGACTGTGGAATGACAAACAGCTAGGGTGTATGAGGGAAGAAATAATATATTGGGAGAAATTAGGTCTTTCCATTCAAAGTCTTCGTAGGTTCAGGGGTGCTGCATTGGAATCACTGAAACGTCGCTTATCTTAGGCCAGCCGAAGTTGAGCCCCCTTCTCTAATCTTTCTTTTGAACTAAGTTTTGGTCATCCTTTAGGCCTACGTGAGAATACATTTCAAATTAGGGCTTAAAAGTTGTCTGGCTTTGAAGAGCACTTAAGCTTACAAAAGAAAGAAATTGGTCCATTGCAGTGTCAAGCTAAATAGATGATTTATTGACATTTTTTTCAGAACTACTCTGTTATTTTTTGTGGCATGTATCCAAATGGAATAGAACCAAGGTGTTTATATAGGCTCAATTTCTACACTACTCCAATATCTGCCATGAAGTATTTTTATGGCATATAACCTTTCCCTCTAAATGAGGCTTTGGTCTTCCTTGAAGTTGTAAGTTGATCAGTGTCTGAATACATGAGGAATTATAGTTGTACCCAGCAACTTGCACGGCTGGAGGCAAACAGGCTGACAATTACTTTGCATCATTCTACTGGGGACCAATTTCGGAGACGGGCTAGCTGCCACGTGTATAGGTGAGTGTAAGCGAGCCTTTCGCTAGGTTGCTTCAATGCTCAAGGTCTTGCCCAACAGAAATGTCCATGTGACTTCGCTTAGGATCACTGTGTCCCTCTGTGCAAGGACTTCCCTGCACAAGGGTGCTAGAGTAGAGGGCAAGAAGAAGGTAAATCCAGATCACCTTTTCACCAAGGCATTTGCACACGGGGCTGCATTTGCCCAAATTCATCGATTTTTGCAAATTTGCACGTGGGCGCCATACACATGAGCAGCAGCCTAGCTTCCTTTCATTCATTCATTCATTCATCCATTCACTCAATCTTTTCTGAGTATCCCCTGAGGACAAGTCACGATTCTAGATACTGCAGACAATAAAAAGACAAAATGATCCTGTCTAAAGAGATTAAGCATGTACACAAATATAAAGTAAAAAAGGATGAAAGGAGCACAAATGAAATACCAGGGAGCAGGTTCCAGACTTTGGGTCCCACCTCTGGATTCCTCCAGGTGGACACCTTCATTTTCACCATTTCCTAATTTCTTTTACTTTCCTGCCTTGGACAGGAAAGCACTTTTACTTTTACTTTTCTTGCCTTCTTCTTACTTATCACATCTCTGCCCTACAACAGAGACTCTACCCTCTTATGATCCATACCAATGGCCTGCAAACTTCTATGAATGGTCAGACAGGTAATATTTTAGGTCCTGTGGTTTACAACTACTTACTTCTGTGGTTATAGGCAGAAGTAGCCATAGACAATACATAAACAGAGGAGCACAGCTGTGTTGCAATAAAACTTTATTTATGGACACTAAAATTCAGATTTCATATAATTTGTAATACTTGATGAAATACTATTCCTCTGTTTTTTGTTTTTTGTCTTTTTGTTTCATTTAAAACATAAAACCCATTCTTGGTTCATGGGCCATACAAACACAGCCAGCAGGCTGGATCTGGCCCATGGGCCCACATTCTGCAGACTCCTAGCCTAGAGCCTGTGTAGGGTAGGGAGTAGCCCAGAGCCATCGATATGCAAGCAAGGCAGAGGAAAGAACAGAAGGGTGGTGGATAAGGAGGTCCACTATTGAATCTACCAGGAAGTCAAATCTTACAGTGCCCTTGCACAGGGCTTGTGGGATCTTTACGTATGCAGAACTGGCATGGTAGAACAGGCTATGTGAGCCCTGGTAACTTGTCCTGAGATGGGCCCTAAGTTTGTATAGTAACGAGTGCGAGCTGTTCACCAACACGTTTCCCTCTTCCTCGTGGTCAGGCAGGGAGGATACATTTCCCAGCCACACTTGCAGTTAGCTGTGGCTGTGTAACTGGTTCCAACAATGGGATGTAAGCAGAGGTGAGGTGAGGCGAGTCACATTTAAGGACAGGGAAGGGCTCACTCCCCTCTTCTCCCCACCGAAGGGCCTTGAAGACGCGGTCACGGTAGACGGCAGAGCACAAGGGTGAAGGAAACTTGGTCCCTCAAGGGCCGCATAGAGAAGAGCTTCTCACTGACCAGGAACATCCACCTTAGACCGTTACAAGAACAGAAAATATACTTTTACGTTTTTAACTTTATATATATATGATAAAATATATGTAATAAATATATATAATAAATTAAGCCTCTTTGTTACAGCAGTCAATGCTACCTTAATTAACAACAGTTGTCAAATGTAGAGCCGTGTCTTTTTAACCTTTGTGCCTCCAGTATCTGTCTCAGTACTTGGTCCATAATTGTGGTTGATTAGAGAACTGATAGACCAAAAGAAACATCACGGCCATTGTATATTCTCCCATCATCCATTGAGGTGCATTTATCGTCTCACCTGAGTGGTTTCATTGCCCTCACGATGCCACTCAGCTGCCCAAGTTGACTGTATTGTACTAACCCCTCCAGTCTTACCTCAGTAATATTCTTGAAACAATACTTTTATTTCCTTGTGTCTAAAATCTGTGCTTATTCAGCTGACTAGAGCTTTAAACTAATTAATGCTAAGGTGTAAATGACTACAATGTTTTACTTCGTGGTCATTATTCACAGAATACAAAATACATATTCATATTTTTAAAAGAAAAATTTGTGCCTTAATATGAAAAGCAAGCACAGATTTTTTTTTTTTTTACATCAATGAAGCATTCAAAGAGCTTTACTTTGGGACACACATGATACATGAGTATTTCCCAACTAAACAGACGGGCTGCAATCACAGGAAGAAAGAAAGATCTATAATACATATACCTAAAATATCCAAAAAACAAAAAACCTTAATATCAGGTTTTCACTGTCTTTAAGTCCTTATTGCTCTGAAATTTGTATTATAATCTTAACTGTCCATTCTTCATTTTCATGGATGTGAAATCTTAGGTTCTCAAAGGACTTGGATGTCATCACATCCAGCCTCTCACCTTTAGAGAAATACATGCTGCCATTATCAATAATATAATCCTTTACACAAAGAATTCTATCCCCCCAGTCTTCTCTTCACCAGGCTAAGTAGCCCCAATT
Source organism: Ursus maritimus (assembly GCF_017311325.1). NCBI lineage: Eukaryota > Metazoa > Chordata > Mammalia > Carnivora > Ursidae > Ursus > Ursus maritimus. The sequence continues at coordinate 7,724,418 of NW_024424119.1, forward strand.
CCTATAGGAATTTTTTGCAAATATATTTTAATCCATTCATCTTTTTCATTTTTCCTCCAGTTGTTCACTCTTTCTCAGGTTACAGGGTTCAAAAAGGGACATGAGAGTCTATATAAAGACATAACCAACAAGGCCAGCCAGGCCTCTGTACAGAGTTGAAAGCTGCCACCCTGGTTTGATTTGACATGCAGAAAAGCTCCTGGTTCTCCTCTTCTCCAGCCCCACTCACACAGCCAAAAATAGCTCCCCTATCTTGCCTGACAAAGCTGATTTTCCCATCAGTGGAGGGCCTTTGGGAAAGTGCAGGGGAGAGGCAGCTGATATTTCTTAAGAAAAATGTACTTGACTCTATGCTGGATACATTATATACATTATTTCATTTTTTAAAAGATTTTATTTATTCATTTGAGAAAGAGAGAAAAACCATGAGCAGGAGGAGGGGCAGAGGGAGAAGCAGACTCCCTGCTGAGCAGGAAGCCCGACATGGGGCTCGATCCCAGGACCCCAAGATCACCTGAGCTGAAAGCAAAGTTCAACCAACTGAGCCACCCAGGCACCCCTACACTATTTCATTTAGATCTTCCAAGTATCTGAAGAAGTTATTAGTGTATATAACATAAATGGGAACAATAAGTATTCACTAAAAGAACACAAGCTCTCTGGACTGACAGACCTGAGTTTGAATTCCAGCTGCAGCGTTCCTTGTCTGTCAGACCTGAGCTAATGTGTTCATCCTCGGCCTTTAAAGGCTCAGGTCCCACCTATACCGTTTGAGACCCACAGCACAGCATGTCGTGATGAAAAACTGACATAACATATGTGCATATCCCCGTTCCTACCTCCTGACAAATACTCAGAATGTTTGAGCCACTGTTATTATTAATCCCATTTTACAGATATGGAAATTGAGAATCAGCAAAGTTAAAAGATTTGCCTCATGGCACAGAGCTAGAAAGTAGTAGAGATAGAATCTGAACCTCACTTTGCCTCCAAAACTTGTGTTCTTTCCACTTCTGTTTCCAAAAGACTTCTCATAAGCCCATGTGAGTTGCCTAGGAGAAGTCCGTAAGTTCTGCCACTATAATTTTAGACTGTCCAACTTAAGAACCTAAGTATGTAGCCTTGAGATGACGTAAGGAAGCAAGTAAGTAGGCAAGCCTTCGGAGCTGGAGAGAATGAGTCAGAGAGAAGGTTCCAAGAAAATGTGCTGTGAAAGGGAGGAGGGAACGAAAGGCCTTGGAGGGAGCTAGACCGTCCAGGGCCCTGGTCAGGGACGCTGCGAACATTCCAGAATTGAGCACCAAAGACAGGACAGGGTGGGGTTGAAAGCAGACTCACTCATATCACAACACCTCTGACGGGAACTTGAGAGGGAGACGGGGCATTTCATGCTCTGACCTGGACTGCCTCCGAAAGCATCTCAGTTTTTCAGATTGATAAGGGAGAAAATTCTTAAAGAAAGGGAGATCGTTTATCAAGGAAAGATAAGACTAAGGGAAGCCTGAAGGTGAGCTTCCTCAGTTCAGTTTCTTAGGGTTCTCAGTTAAGCTAGAGTTCACACTTTGAGTTGATATTTGTTTTATGCCTCATAGTATAACTTCTACATTCATGCAAAACATAGTGATGAAATTCTTGACTCCAAAGCTAGACATGCAGGAGTCAAATCCTGGTTCCTTCACTTCTAGCTGTGGGATTCTGGGCAAGTTACCTGCCTGTGTGTACCCCAGGTTCCTCATCCACCAAATGGGGATAATAAGAGAACCTATCCCATAGGATTGAGTGAGGATTCAGTGAGTTAAAATATATGAGATTTAATCTATTTATTGTATATTATTTTACTTATTTTATATTCATTTGATTTATTAAGATATTTACATATTATGTATATGTTCATTATATATATGTATATATACGCTCAACAGATTTTAGATATTGTTATTATTTTCTCATCAAATCCTCAAGAAACAGAGACCAATGAAGGTTCAGTGGCTTGCCCAAGCTTTCCCCCACTAGCAATAAGAGGGATCAGAACCCACGGAGAGAACTTAATATGACTCCGCATCCAGTCGTCTTCTACCCTACCATGCTGCTTTTGTTCTATGGAATAATGTGATGTGTAAGGAAAAGCCCAGTGGCCCATCAGATGATGTTTTCCAAATAATCTAAATTGTCTTTTATTGCTGAACAATCAAGGCCGGAACTTGGGGACTTACCTTCACCCAACAGTTGAATGGCCATCTGCATGTGGCCAGAAGCTCTCATTAGTGACAAAAAGTCAAAACATCAGCCTACTTGCTGGTAATACAGAGAAGAGCACATGAATTCAAGGGGGAGGGCAAATGCGCTAAGATGCATCAAACGAAATGTTTGTTGAACCATAAGTGCCAACAACCGTTGTTCATATGGAATTAACGAGGGCATTGCCCTGGTCTGTCCTCATCCTCACCACCACACAGGATCTAGAGTTCTAGATGGGTTCTGTGGAAAATAAAAGATGGTTCCCTTCAGATGCATCAGTTTCTAGTTTCTGGCTGGGTCATTCTGTAGCCAAGGGGATGGTGATGGAAGCGAGGAGATGAGTCAAGGGACCAGTGCAGCTCTACATAAAATGTTAGATACTAACTTCTTTGTGAAAGCAGCTGCCTTTCAGATTACGGGGCACTCTCTCTTGCTCCCTATTCCTGAATTAACATTTGCTCTCAAAATGTGTGTTTCTGTGTGTGTGATGCAACACTGGTGGCCGAACATAAATCAATAAGCAGGCAAGCATGTGTGCAGTTCACACCCGTGGGGACACCTGGAGAAGATGCGTGCTTGGAGAGGCCATGAGCATCTCAGCCCTTCAGGAGGATGCGGAGCGCCAGTGGCCTCGGGGAACTGCTCTGGGGTAACAGCTGGAGCTCTAGTCCGGACAGACCAGACTGACCAGATCAGAGGTCAGGAGGTATTAACTCGACAGACATGAAATTGCCATTTTCCCAGATCAAAACTTGCTGAATATCCGTCATTTCTTATGGTTCAATCACCTATATTCCTAGAATAATGAAGAGAAATCCTAGGGTGAGATCAGTCCCATTAAATGCGGAGCAGGATCTCCGAAATATATGGTAGTAACCAGGGGGAAAAAGTGCTTCTGTTGCAGTGGAACGTGGACTTGGGCCTGTAAAGTCTGGATTAGCTACTGGGGCACACCCATGACAGACGCCCCATGAAAGGATTTGATAAAAAAAAGGATTCACTTGAATCACAGAAAAACTCATGCCTGATGTAATTTTGAATGTCTCCTTATACAATCAAACTCTGTTTTCTCTGGAACAATCATGATAGCCCCTGTACACCTCAAAATTTCTATCTTTTGAGGAAACATGGGTGGATGTCACTCAGTTTCAAAAATCCCAGACTCTCCCAAATGTTCCAGGCTTATACTTCCTACTGACAAGAAGAAATAAACTCAGGTGAGTCAAAGCACTTCTCTACCGATCGAAATAAATGGGCAAATATGTTCTCTTCTGTTTTCTCCGGAACTTAAGGGTTCGTGTGGGATCAGACCATTCCCTGATGATGCTTCCCTCCCCAGCCTCTATCTGGCTCTGGACTTTATCGAAAAAGGAGGAGAGATCACCAATGGGGCTAAAGATGGGAACAGAATTTTCTCAAGCCATATTCTTGATGCAGTTGGAAGATGAGATACAACTTGATTGTTCTTATCACTTAGCAAAATAAAGTGAATGTATTTCAGTCAAAATTCAGCCTTCTCGGTGAAGGAGCCGGCAGCCACACTTCTGCCTATGTGCTGATAAGTGGCTTGATTTTTTTAAAAAGCCCCAGAGCCATTTGTCTTAGAGAAAGCTCAGTTTTTCTTTGGTGCTGCTTTTCTCTGAAACACAAAATGTTAACCCAACCCATGGGTTGGCATTTCTATAAAAACTCCACCACTTCCCAGAAGATCTTTAAGAAGTACCGGCTCAGTGCAAGCCAGTGCAAGAAGAACAGGGATGCCACGTGCAGGGGGAGGGCTCGCCTTAGCTAAATGGTGGTGAGAGAAGCAAGAGTCGCAGGCAGGGTAATGGAGGAAAGCAGGCATTTCCAGCTGCTTCCACAATGGCTTCTGCAGGGACAGCTCATCACCTTTGTGATCATCTCAAACCCCGAAAACAAGGCTAACCACCTTGGGGTTTGCCTGAGGGCCACAGAGCCAGAACTGCAGCCAATGTTAACCCAAGGCTGGTAACTGCGATGGCCACAGGCATGAGCAGAAATAAGGACATCCACTGTTTAACAAGCACCCAGGACCACAGACCTAATGCCCAAATCCCCACATCTGTCTGGCTTTAGCTGAGCTTTGAAATAAATGATTTAAAAGATCATAAATCATCTTCCTTAGACTGGAGGTTGCACAGGGCAATTCTTAGATGAACCCATGAGTTGAGGAATACTCTGGGGCATTTCACAAAAATATGTGGACAGAAGTGTGCTTCATGACATCTTTTGTACACCATTTTTGGGCACACTGCATTGTACTTACACATGCCTCTCTTTCCAAGTTGTCAAGAAGATTTTTGAGAACAAGAATAATGTCTTAAATAACTCTCCATCACCGTGGCTGTGACAGAGCCCAGTGCATACTGGGATCCCACTATATGCCGATTGAATGGCTGGATGAGTGTATGATCAAATTTATAGCAGTGCTGAAAAGATGTCCTATCTTGACAGTAAATACTACACATTACTTTCCTTTTCCTTTAAAGATATGAAGGGCTCGGACTCCAAATAAGAGCCACGATATGGACTTACCACATTCCTAGCTAAGATCCACATTCGGTACTAAGTATATTGACAGTAAAGAAAAAATGCAAAAAGAAAAAAAAATACCCCTTGCCGAGACACACTATCCATGAATAAAGAATATCATCCCATCTTGCCACAATTAACATTTCAACTGCCCCTCTGAGTGTTCCAATAGAGCTTTCCACGTGGAGAAGAGAATAAATGATATGAGGTTAAGCAAGGTCCTCAAGGAATTTAAAACAGCTCTTAGTAATAAAAAAACCTCAATAAGGTCTTCAGGAGCTTTGTAAAAGAGAAACAGTTTGTTTTTAGGGAGTCAGTACTTTGGGGTTTTTTTTGTTTGTTTTTTTTGTGGTTTTTTTTTAATGATTTTTTATTATATTACGTTAGTCACCATACAGTACACCCCGGTTTCCGATGTAAAGTTCGATGATTCATTAGTTGCATATAACACCCAGTGCACCATGCAATACGTGCCCTCCTTACTACCCATCACCGGTACTTTGTTAATACCGTGGACACAGATAGGTGGTAAGAGGAAACACAAACATCTAACAAGAAGGTTAGAGAACAAGGCATAAGGGGTGCTAGGGGTATGGACCCAAATAAAATGATACAATAAGAATGTGTTGCATTTGTTCAGAACAGGTAAAATGGGTTTCGTGATAAAATTAAAAACAACATTAAAAACGAGAATTCCAGGAGAATGAATAAGCAGTTTGGAGATTCAGATTTTGTAGTTAAGAAAGTTCAGGAACGCTAGCCAAGTGCAGATAAGAGAGCGCCAAGGAAAAGTAATATGCGGCAAAAAGAAAAAAACAAAAACAAAAAACAAACAACTGGGTATTTTACTTTGCCTTTCCCCATATCGAAGCTTTTGTGGAACTTTTTAGAGCATATTGGAGGAAAATAATTATTTTTTTCTTTGTTTTAGGAAGTTAGAAGAGTCCATAGTGGAAATTTTGAAAATAAAAAGTCTTAAAATGGCTAGTAAGTTGGGCCATGGATACAGAAATAAAAAATCATTTTGGCTTTCAGAGCTGAAATATTTATTGAACTAAAATGATATCAACTGTGTCTATAATAGGAACCAAATGCATTGACATGTTCACATTTCTGTGGTTGTTGACTCTTTCTGAGCATTTTGCAAAAAGTATTATAACGATAATTCTGGATTGCTTTCAGTTCTCTCTTAATATTTAATAGAGTCGACCAAATAGTCCATGGTTCCTACTTTCACGGGCATGTAATTATCTAGTTCTATGTGGAGTTGAATTAGTAGAGACAGATTGCTTTATTGTTCATATCAACAGTGTTAACCAAACACGCTTCAAATGGTACCCTAAACAAAAATCAGATTTCAGCACAGGCACACTAATGAAGCCTGACCATGTGAATTACACAAAATAGAAAACTGAAACTTTAAGTTACAAGATAAATATGTTCTGGGGGTCTAATCCACAACATGGTGATTATAGTTAATAGTACTGTTTTGTATACCTGAAACTTGCTAAGAGGAGATTATAAGCATTCACACCACACACACACACACACACACACACATACGAAAGGTAACTGTGAGGTGATGGATGGGTTCATTTGATTGTGGAAATCACTTCACAATGTGTAGGTATATTAAATCCTCACATTACACACCTTTAAAAAATTATATTGCATAAATATACAGAACTTTCCTCTTTCAATCATAATGAAGCTGGGGGAAAATCTAAAACTGAAACATGCTTTTATACCAAATAACTGAAGTTCATACTCTGGCTATTATCAATACTATCAACAGAGTAATCTGCAAAATAAGATACTTTTTTTATAGGTACTCTCAGGCAAACGTCCTGCATTTTATTTAAAATATTCTCCATCTAAGAACAAATCCAGACAGTATTTGAAGCTAGTATTGTTAGAGATACCGAGCATTCTTTCTGGGTTTCTGTGATTCCTTTTAGTATTGCTGAACAAACACTAGTAATGTCTATGTCTTGAGCAGACTGAATTTGAATAGAAAATTACTAGCTTTATTATAATCACTTACAGACTTTTAAATTAAGCTGTCAATATTTTCAATAATGTATTTCACTCTTATTTTAAATTTTTAGTTAGATAAGCACTTCCTTTCTCCACTTGCTCCAGCTATTGCTAATTCAATATAGTCATTGAATAGGGTATCATGCTTCCCCCAAATAAGCAAGAATTAAAGACACAATCCATAGGCAAAAGCTCATTACCGCTGGCTTGTTTAACCCTTGAAATCGATCACATTTAAAGCAGTGATTTAACCTGATAACCCTCATCAACTTAATTATCTCAATCACTCATTCTAAAACTATTCTTATCCCCATACCACTTCAATTTCCCCCAAATCTTCTAGAAATCTGACCCTATGACCCAGCTTGTGTCAGTAGGCTGGCACCCGCTGCAATTCCCAAGCAAAGAAAAGTCCACGGTCATCACTACATTTGTGCCTCCTGTGTTCCCGGACAAAAGTTCCCATGATGCAGCTTCATCAACATAATACAGCTCATAAAGATTAACACTGATGTACTTTTCAGAGAAATGACACATATTTCTGCATTGCTGGTACGAGCTACAGTTTTCCACTTTGATTTCTCCACTCACGCCGTTACTGTACATTTGCAGTGTCATGTATTGATAGCATTAAGAGAAGAAAATTGATGCCAGGATTCTTCAGAATTCAACTTACATATTTTTTGGCAGAGAAAAAAAAAAAACAACTCTGGACTCAGTGTAGAGAGTCTTAAGTTTGAGCTCTTACCAGCAGACCCATTCTGCGTCTCAAATTCTACATTTTTAAAATGAGTGAGTTGAACTAGCTGTCTCTGAAGTCCCCTCTGAGATCATTTAAGACTTCTGAGGAGATGAAATGATTATTTTTTCCAAAGCAGATGATAATGAACTGTTCTCTTGAGTCCCTGCTTTCAGAGCATTTGCTCTCCTTATAAAGTTAAGTGTCACCATTTGTTGGGAGAACAAGGAGACAGTACATAGAGAACAACTGATAATCCAAAATGTGCTGATACCAGATTTGGAAAGGCTTTTGGGACATAACTCTCACTTAAAGACACGGATTGTAAAACAAATTCTCTAATAGCCTTAATAAAGCTCCTTACAACTTGTTTTTCTCTCTGAGTCTGCACTAATGATGTAGTCTGAGATTCAGCCAAGTGCCTGGGCACATGAAAATAATAATTGCCGTGGGATGGGTCCACTGTTTCCTCAAAATCTGGAGTTCACCTTACTTTCCTATCATCATAAATAATTTATTTTTTAGTTCAGCTAAAAAAACAGTAACTCGGTTTCCTAAAGTCAGTGGTAAGTAGTAAGCTTTGGCTGAGAGAGAGGGAGGTGGGGAGGAAAAGGGGAAAGGGTAAGAAGAAAGGAAGAAAACACAGTTGAAATAGCCATACCCTTGTGAATTGCTGGTGGGAATGTAATGGTAGAGAAAACAATAGGGCAGTTCCTCAAAACTTTAAATCAGAATTATCATGTAATCCAGCAATTCCTTTTCTGGGTATATACCCAGAAGAATTGAAAGCAGGGCCTCAAACAAATATATATGGACACCAATGTTCATAGCAGCATTGTTCACAACAGTCAAAAGTTAGAAACAACCCAAGCATCCATGAACAAATAAATGGATAAACAAAATGTGGTATATCCATTCAATGGAATATTATTCAGACTTTAAAAAATATAAACCTCCAACACATGCTAAGACATGGATGAACCTTGAAGACATTATACCCAGTGAACTAAACCACTCACAAAAGGACAAGTACTGTAGGATTTCACTTACGTAAGGGACCTAGACTAGTCAAATGCATACAGACAGGAAATAAATGATGGCTTCCAGGGGTTGGAAGGAGGGACAGATAAAAAGTTATTGCTCAGCGGGTGTGAAGTTTGGTTTGGGAAGCTGGAACAGCTCGGGAGGTATATGGTGGTGATGGTTGCACAATAACGTGACTGTTCCCAACGCCACAGAACCACACTCCTAAAAACTGGTTCAAGTGGTAAATTTTATGTTATGTATGCTTTACCACAAAAAAAAAAAAATATTCACAGCAGCGTCAAAGTCTCACTATTCATTTTTACTCCCTTCATCTGGGAAAGATGAACGCATGCTCTATGTCAATGTTGCCCCATGCCAGGAAATGCTCAGAAACAAAATTGACATTCCAAGCCATTCTCCAATGGTTTTAAAAAGGGATGGAGGACAAGAAACAGCTGGTTTAAAAGCAGTCATAGAGGGGCGCCTGGGTGGCACAGCGGTTAAGCGTCTGCCTTCGGCTCAGGGCGTGATCCCGCGTTCTGGGATTGAGCCCCACATCAGGCTCCTCCACTATGAGCCTGCTTCTTCCTCTCCCACTCCCCCTGCTTGTGTTCCCTCTCTCGCTGGCTGTCTATCTCTGTCAAATAAATAAATAAAATCTTTAAAAAATAAATAAATAAATAAAGTAAAATAAAAGCAGTCGTAGAATCCTCCGTGAGTCCCATGAATGGACTCAGCGTACAAATTTAACATGCAATAAAAACAGGCACCAAACCCAGCCAACTCCACAATGGAATGGGCATATTCATGTTTAAGGTTGTTGCCAATTCTATAGGAGTTCGTGGATTCAAAATACTGTTAGATTCAAAAAGAAAGAAGACCTCAGACCAGGATTAGTAGCAGAGCAGGAGGACAATGAGATAATGTGGAAATTGAAATTTGAAATTCTGCTGCAAAATGGTCCTGGCTAGAATTCAAGCAATTATCCAGCTAAACGAAAAGAAAAAGAATTTCCACCATGCTATTAAGAATAAAGGCAATGTGGAGATAAATTATCCAGATTGCCTTTCATATTGATTAAATTGCCTTATTGAGTACGAAACTCTGCTCAATCTGCCCATTGCCAAAGACTAATCAAATCATAGGATGTCAGAGGAGAAGGAGCCATACATATCATCTTATTCCATCACACCGTTTTGGAGATAAGAGAGCTGGCAGTAAAAGTTTAAATGATTTGCTTAAAGATATATAGCAGAGTCCAAATAGAACCCAAGTCTTTGGGGCGCCTGGGTGGCACAGCGGTTAAGCGTCTGCCTTCGGCTCAGGGCGTGATCCCAGCGTTATGGGATCGAGCCCCACATCAGGCTCCTCCGCTAGGAGCCTGCTTCTTCCTCTCCCACTCCCCCTGCTTGTGTTCCCTCTCTCGCTGGCTGTCTCTATCTCTGTCAAATAAATAAAATCTAAAAAAAAAAAAAAAAACAAAAAAAAAACCCAAGTCTTTGACTCTCCCAGCTAGTTCGTTCCACATTACACAACATTAGTTAAGTAATTGTGCAGAAGAAAGAAAGATTAATATTGGGAGAAAAATCATATTCAAAAGCAAAAGAAGAACGTGGTTGCTTCATTTATTTAATTAGTTATTTTGAAATCATAATGTTAGATTTAACACAAAGTGGATAGTTCTAGAAAAGAGTATAATGCAGCAAAGCAGAAATGACATAATGCCGAGTGTATATCTATAAATGATAATCTCTGAACACAGACTTTTTGAGGACTCCTTGCTTTTCAATGTTGATATTTTATAACCTTTGTTTCAAACTCAATTGGAAAGAAAGACATAATGAAATTTTGAATGTGTGGGATTCTGATTTTTACATTTAGTAACATTTATTGTAAAGATACAATCAAAACAAAACATCTGTTTTAAACCCTATCTTTAGAGCAGCTATCAATTAGTAGACAAGCCAATGCACCCACTTCTAATTCATTCTAATGAAATTCCCCCCAATTTCCCTAAGGCACTTAAACAGAGTACGGAAAAAGGGTATGAGTGAACATTTGAGTGTGATCGTATGTGTGTGTGTTACCTCTAAACTCCGCACAATGTATTTCAGATGCTTGATAATGTCGATTACAGTTATAAACTCACTTGAAAAATAAGACTACCTAGAGAATAAATGTTTTATGCCAAACACTGTTAAAAAAAAAAAAAAAAGAAAAAAGAATGTCCTGGCTGACCAGGAGGCAGCAGAGCAAGAGGAGTGTAGCTAGCTTACTCCCAAAGTCAGCATGATGGTCACTTTTGTCTGAGGATACTCACTGACGTGGAACACGGACACGAGATCTCCCACTCTCAAGTCTGAAAGGGTCTTCAACACAGTAGTCAGCGCCCTTATTTTAAAAAGGAGAGAACATTCCCCAGTTTCACAGCTAATTAATAACAGCCCCAAGACGAAAATCGAGTCCTTCTGGCTCCCCAGACAGATTAGGGCTTTCCTTAGCATATCTCTTGTTCTCGTTTTCTTAAAAAAATGGATCAAAATGTCTTACAGACTAGACAATATTTTTCCACTATAGGCAAATTCTTTTAAATTTCGAATTCGTAGAAAATCTGACCAGAGAATCAGACTAAAAGTGCATTTTGTAAAATACGTTTCATACCCTTGAAAAGGTTAACATTGAAAAATCCAATCTGATAAATGAGATCTGGCTCCATGTGTCATGTTGAGACTGAAGGGCTAAACCTTACATGGAAAAGTTGGGTATTTAGGAAATGTGAATATTGAAATAAAATGCCTTTTAACCCCAAAATATCTACTGTTAACTAGAATGCAGCAAGGACTAGCTTGAGTAGTTAAACTGGAAAATACTGACTGGAGGCATTAAAGCTTTCCTCTCTGAGAGGTTTCCATCTCTATTCCTCTCCCTTGATTCTCTTCTTTGTTGCCTCTGATAATGGCCTCCGGCAAGTCTAAGAGATTTCCTGTTTCCTACAACTCTCCCTACCCTTCCACCTCCTTTTCTTCCTATTCTGCTATTCCAAACAAGTTTACAAAGAATCTCTTAATCTTCCAAAGACTTTTCCAACAATGGAATTTTCCCCGTTTGTGAGGTTGCTGCCAAACTTCTACCAAACCTTGCATGCTGTTCATCCAGGTTCCTGCCTCCTGCCACTGTTGTCCCCTCATAATTTCTTCCCTGGACACAAGCCACTGTTTCCCATACAAACCGCCTTCAGCCAGGGCAAGCAACAACTGGACCAACAAACAAAGCAAACGTGCCTGTTTGTAGAGCTAAGACATCAGCCATGTCAGGAAATGTAGTGAGTCAGAAAACCCGTCTAGGTTATTAACTTTCAGTGGGTGGCTGAAATGAATGTTTTTGAGTGCCTGATAGGGACCAGGTACATAGTCTTGACAACAACTCTGTAAATAGTTAATTTTTTACATTTTATGGTTGTGGAAACTGAGGCTCAGAAGTCTTAGAGTGTTTAATTTAGGCCAGTCTCTTTAACTGGTGTTAGTGCACCACTGAAAATTACAAAAGACTTGCAGAGCATTTCAGTTTGGGTAGGGTTCCCACATTGCGCAGATGGTAAGAACCACCTCCTGCCATCCATGAGAATACCTTGCTCTTTCTCTCACCTCTTCACATTTTTTGCCCCTCCCCCTACCTTTTTCTTCATTCTTCCACTCGTGATGGACGCCAAAGGCTGCCTTGTCTGTTAACCTTTTCTGGCTAGACCATTTTAGACATTTTTTCATAGGAAAGTGATACCATTGTTTATGTCCCACCTTTCAAAGATGTGTTAGCTAAGAAATCATGAAATGGGCCTACCTGTTAGCTAATACATGTTGAACTGGAATTAAAACCCTTTGGGATTAATGGAATACAATAACACCAAAACTCCATATGCTTTCAACTACTCTATGCAATAGGTACTTATATCAGTCCTTTTTATATAACTATAAAAATTACCTTTGGGTGTTTTTTTTTTAAAGAAATTGAAAACTGTTGAAATTACTAAGAATGAGAATAACCATAAACACCTAACATTTTATGTGCTGACTAGTAGGCACTGAGCTATGTGCTTTACAAATATTTCATTTAATCCTCATAAAAATTGACAGGCACCATCATCATCTTAATATTTCAAATGAGTATTTTTTGCCTTAACTGTGTTTTCTTACTTTAAATGCATGAATTCCGCTATCAAAGAAATGTAACTCTGAAGAAACATCTTTTTTTTTTAAGATTTTATTTATTTATGAGAGAGAGAGAGAGAAAGAAAGAAAGAAAGCACGAGCGGGAAGAGGTGGAGGGGCAGACGGAGAAGCAGGCTCCCCACTAAGCAGGGAGCCCAACAACAGGGCTCCATTCCAGGACCCTAAGATCATAACCCCAGACGCTTAACAGACTGAGCCACCAAGGTGCCCCTGAAGAAATGTCTTTAAAAACCACATGTAGGATCTTAAAAAAAAAAAAAGTGTTTAATATACTTCTAGAATTTTAAATAACAGATTGGAGACATAAGAACAAAAGGTAAACAGAATTTGAAGCAAATCACTCAATCTGGGTGAAAATTCTTCTGAACAATTATGTGTAATACTCTATTTTTTCCACTGCTACATAAAAAAATGAAAACTATCTACCATCAATGTGCAGGTAAATTGACTAAAGAAGAAGTTTGTGCTCTGCATTTTTTATCAGATGAGTTCAAATTACATCTATCCTCCCCAAAATCTCGGTTATTGACTTTTAGTTTTAAAAATAGAAGAGACCTTATAAAAACAAAATATTTGAATGGGCAGTAAAGACAGTGTTTATATTTATACACCCACAACTCACACTGACTTTAATATAGACTAGATTAAAATGAGGGCCCATCGTGCAGCTGTTTCAACACAGAGTGAGTGAAATGTGTTATTGTGGGTAAGGGGAATGGGTAGAGATTTCTCTGCTGATAAGCAAAACATTGAGTGAGGCTGACATAGTCACCACATGAAGGAGAAAGTACAATGTTAACCTTACCAATGAAGAATATATTTTTTAATTGCTGCAAATACAATTTGATGTGAAGATACATGCATGTTATGTTCCAATTCTAAAAGCATCATACATCAGGATCGGGCTGAAGCACACAAAATCGTCATTTTCAAGTTCAAAACTTGCTGAATACCATACTTCTATTGATAAATTACTAAATAAACATAGTTATTTATTTGGTGGAGGAAAACCCTCTTCCTTCCAACAAAGATATGACTGAGTGATGGGGTTAGAAAATCAATAGATGGATAAAAGTTTGATGAAGGCCAAAATATTTATATGGCTTCAAAGTATCTCTCCACAAATCCCTTATTGATTATAAAGGGTAAAATGGTAACTTTCAAGTGGAGAAACTTAGTAGACACCAACTTAATCAATAATGAAAACTAATACTGGGGACACCTGGGTGGCTCAGTTGGTTAAGCGTTTGCCTTCGACTCAGGTCATGATCCCGGCGTCCTGGAATCGAGTCCCATGTTGGTCTCCTTGCTCAGCAGATAGCCTTCTTCTCCCTCTGCTTGCCGCTTCCCCTGCTTGTGCTCTCTCTCTCACACACACAAATCAATAAAATCTTTAAAAAAAAGAAAAAGAAAAAAGAAAACCAATACTGGGCAAAGTGACATCATATGCCTCCTGATGCACTGAAAAGGGCAAAGCACCACTTCTGTGGTATTTCTCATAAAAAGCTTAACCAGAATCTAATCATAAGGACACATCCGACGTACCCAAATTGAGACTCATTCTACAAAACAAGAACTGGCCTGAACTCTTAGAAAATGACAAGGTCAAGAGAGACAAAGAAAGGGAAAACAACCATTTCCAATTAAAGGCGACTACAGAGATATGAATGAAGTACGACTCTGGGTTGGATTCTGGGTCAGGAAAAAAATTATTATAAAGGATATTATTGAGACAATTGACAATACATGAATCTGGACTGTAAGTTAAATGATAGCATGTTTCAATGTTAAATTTTCTGATGTTATAATGGAACGGTGATTATATAAGAGAATGTCCTGTTCTTCAGAAATACAAATGCTAGTGTTTAGAGGTAAGAGGGCACAACTTGTTCTGAAATAATTCAGAAAACGTATACGTATGTGTAAATAGAGAGAGAAAATGATAAGGCAAATGGGACAGAACATAAACAATTCATGAATGTGTGTCAAAATCAACTTTTAGAAATTTCTTCATAATTTAACTTTCCACGATATCATTTGGCTTAGTTTAATATGTGTGTGTTTATCAGCATAATCAACTAGGAACCACAAGTTAGGAAGTAGAGACATACTAAATACAATTAAAAATATCAGGATCTCAGCATATGAACTGGGATGGAATTCAAATCAATATAGGAGCATGCTGAATATATTGTCAATAGTTGACATTCTCACAGCAGCTATTGCGTTCTTGAAATCATATCCTTTCAATAGCTTTTTGGCCCAAGATGCAACACAGGAAATTGTCTGCGCGGGTTGAGTGGGACATCCCCAAATGAGCAGTCACGTCGTTGCTGATACCACATCTCACTTTTTACTCAAGTTCGTAGCATGGAAAAGTAATTCATCTCCCTGAGTATGTTTCATAAGAAAAACAGAATGCTTCAAATTCTTTTCCAAGTCATCCTGGGGCAATAGTAAATTCTATAACCAAAATCTGAAAGGAACTTTTTACAACTTGAAATTCCACCATCAAAGTGCCTCCCCCCACACCCCCTGTGAATTATTTTCATAAAATTAAAAAGTAGAATAATGTAAAAACAAAACAAACACACAGTTCTGGGAACAATCTTACACCAAACAATACCAGATGACTCGGGGGTGGACCTAATGGTCTTTCTAATAAACTGGATCCACTCTCACTGCACTACATGGCACTGATAATTCATAATGGAGATACTGTGACATCATAATCTACTTTCTCAAATAATCCGTTTTGAGGATTTAATGCTACATACATACATACATACATACATAGAAAAATATTTCAAACTAACCAGAGTGGTAATGCATTCTTTTCTGACAAATTTCAGATATTAAAAAAATAATAAATGCAAAAATTAAAGTTGCTCATAATCTCATCCATAACTAAATAGTATATACAGTTTATGCATTGCTTTTTTTCTAACTATATCCATTTTCTTATGGTTTTTACATATTTTTGTTGTGCCCACTCAAATGAAGTTGCTATGGAAGAAGGTGAAATATTATTCCCAGAACACAGAGAAACCACTAACCAATGGTGGAGATCTTTAAGGATGTTTCTCAAGGTTTGTTCACCTATGGGAAAGTCCCAAATTGAATGTCAATGTTAAGACTACCTAGGAGACATGGCGGTCTTCCTTCTTTCCCTGCCAGTAAGACTGCACTGAGGACTAGGGAACACACCATAACTGGGTATCAGGACCTCTACTTTCTCTGCTTGGTCTCCCTTGGCTCAGAATCTCAATTCCCTGGCCAGGGTAGAGTTACAGTCTCTCTGAAACCTTCTTTCTTCTACAGAAAGCCAGCTGACCTCTGTGAACATTGCTTCTATTCCACTAGCCCTGGTACCATTAGCATTTGCCACTAAACACACTACCCACACGGCAATTGGCCTCAGCCTTCTTCCCAAGGTCATCACCCTACCATCTATCTCGCACACCACTCTACCCCAGCCATCCTGAAGTCATTCCTTGCTTCCAGAAAATCCTTTGATTTCTTCTCTGTAAGTTGAAATTAGATATTCCTCACTGCCTTCCCGCATCTTCCCAATCAGAATTATTTTTCCTTCCTCTGCTGTCCTAAAACACTTTGCTCTATCTCAATTAATGCATTTTTTTTCTTTTAAGCTGTCGTTACCAGTGTGTGTTTGTTTTTAATATTTCACTCGCCATAAAGAGAAACCTTCTTGAGGGCATGCCTATGTTTTAGTCTTTGTTACTTCCATGGAATTTTTAGAGAGTACCCCCATCATATTACATGTTTGTGCAATGAATGAACTAGGAAAATATTAAAAGGCTCTGGCCCAGGTAAATGAAGCAAACTGTGAAAAATCAAATGCACTATGTGCTAAGTTAATTATTTAGAGTACCAAAAATTGGCTGAGATAATTGTGCAGTTTCAGGTAATAAGGGGAAGACAAGCCTCAGCACACATTTATTTTATGCGAAATTACAACTATTTCCAGAACTAGTTGGCCCAAAAGACATCAACCTCTCAAAAGTTTTGTGTTGGCTCCAACCTACCATTTATATTCTTTACTTTCCAATGGTCTTATTCAGGAATGGTCGCATAATATATGTGCTCAAGGAAATCGTGGAGCCCTTTGTTTAAAGTTATCAGGAACTTCAGGGTGGTGACAGCAAAGCATTAAATCAAGTGCAAGGTTCCTGTGAGCAATGAACCCTATGTGACTGCACAAATCACATGCCCAGGAAGCCAATACTATCTGTAGTTTTTCATTCTTTCCACTGAGCTAAAAACCAAAGATTCTCATGCAAAGCAAATACAGATTTGCTAATAAACTAAAAAAAAAAACAGAAAGAAGGGCCCAGAATTTTAAAATTCTTCTCAGACCTATTCTCAAAGTTTCTTTCCTGCCCTATGCACAAAAATCTTTGGGTTAGATTTCTTTTTTAGATCTATTTGTAAATTATTTTTTCCCAGTTCCCAATCATGCAACAGAACACTTGCAGACTTTTTCCAAAAGGAGAATGAGGGATGCTTTATTACATTCCAGTCTCAGCTGATAAATGTTTTAATTTTTGTTATGGACCCCATTTTTTAAGTCGTCACCAAATTCAGGGACAAAAACACAATATGGGCCTTCTCAGACCATCTCAGGCTCCAACATAAGAGAATCCCTTTCGGGGTAAAAAAAAAAAATGCATAGAATGGACTCTGGCTTTCTAAGATCCATTATTTTTAAAGCATTTCATCTCCAAGTGCAGCCTGCAACCTGAGCCTTTCGGTGGGGTGGGGGATGAGGAGGGAAGTGGTGGGAGGGAGGAAGAGGGAAACCAAGGCCAATAGGAGAGCCCACCAGAGGTATGCTGGGTTATAATTAATGGCATGAGGTTACAACTTGCAGCTGACATCAGTTACAGTAAAAGGTCAGCCTCCTGCTGCAATTTGCATCTACTGATTTGGAAGGGAGTCGGCTGTAATCTTCCCTCCCTCCAACCCCCTCCATCGGTTTGGCTGTTGAACTGATCCAGGTTGCATTCCTTTCCTTATTCCAGCAAAGATTCTTTTTCACCCTTTACACAAACACACATCCACACCCAGACCCACACCCTAACCCTCACACACTCACTCCCACAGATGCATGTGGACTCAGAGACAGAGGACACTCCCCTGGCTGGTGTACTCAGGGGAATCACGGCTTTTGGATGTTGCCGCCAAAACCAGATACTACTTTGCTAAGGCCCCTCCCTCTTCCGGCAGCATTGGGAAGGACAAAGGGGGCAAGTTAGAATAAGCCTTAATTCCAGCCATATTTCTTTGCCGCTGAGCAAAGGGCAATTTCGGTTTGGGTGTTTTGGGTTTTTTAATTCAATTTAGTTAAGCTAAAAAAATAAACGAAACAAAAACAATTCACCCATTTCTTGCCACCCCCACCCTGCCTCTTGCAACCACCAATTTGTTCTTTGTATTTATGAGCTTGTGGTTTGGGATTATTGTTGTTGTTTAGATTCCCCATAGGGTCTTTCTCTGTTTGACTTATTTCACTTAGCAAAATGCCCTCGAGGTCTATCCACATTGTCACAAATGGCAAGTTTCATTCTTTTCTTTTATGGCTGAGTAGTGTTCCATTGTATGTAGATAACCACATCTTTACCCATTCAGCTGATGATGGACACTTAGGTTGTTTCCGTATCTTGGCTATTATAAATAATGCTGCAGTAGAGATAGGGGTGTGTATATGTATTCGAATTAGTGTTTCTTTTTTTCCTTTGGGTAAATACCCAGAAGTGAAATCACTAGATTGCATCATATTTCTGTATTTAATTTTTTGAGGAAACTCCATGTATTTTTCCACTGTGAATATACCAATTTACATTCCCACCAATAGTGCATGAGGGTTCTTTTTTCTCTGCATCCCTGACAACACTGACCTCTTTGGTACTACAAATTCTAACTGGTGTGGGATGATAGCTCACTGTGGTTTTGATTTGCATTTCCTTGATGATTAATAATATTGAGCATCTTTTCATGTACCTATTGGCCTTTTGGGGCTTTTTTTTTTTTTTTTTTGAAAATGCCTATTCAGATCTTATGCCCAATTTTTGCTATTAAGTTGTAGGAGTTCTTTGTAAATTTTGGAAACTAGCTCCTTAAGATATGCAATTTGCAATTATTTTCTCATTCAGTAGGTTACCTTTTCATTTTATTAGTTTCCTTTGCTGTCAGATGCATTTTAGCTTGATGTAGCCCCACTTGTATATTTGTTTGTTTTGTTTTAAACAACTACATTTAGGAGTGGTTCATTACACAGCAAGATACCTGATACAGCTCGTCAAGGTCACGTCAATCTGGTAATAAATGTCGATATCCATAGAGGGTCAAGCTCTGAGTTCAGGGAGGGGATCTTGCTTCAGATGGGCCTATGCTCCAAAAGGACTGACTTCTAGTCCATCCTCACATGCCTCTCTGAGTGACGTTGGCCAAGTCCTTCTCTCTCTGGGTCTTTGTCCTCTCATCTATGCACTTAGGACAATGGGTTTGATACCACTTGTGTATTTTTGCTTTTGTTACATTTGGTATCAGAGAATCATTGCCAAGACCTGGTCAAGGAGCTTACCATGCTTTCTTCCAGGATTTGTATGGTTTCAGGTCTTACATTCAAGACTTTAGTCCATTTTGAGTTAATTTTTGTGTATGCTATAAGATAGTGGTCCAATTTTCTGAACACCATTTATGGAAAAGTGTGCCCTTTCCCCATTGTATGTTCCCGGCTCCTTTATCATAAATTAATTGACCGTATATGCACAGTTTATTTCTGGGCTATTCTGTTCCATTGCTCTATATGTCTTTTTATGTCAATACCATACTGTTTTCATTACTATAGCTTTGTAGTATAATTTGAAATAAGTGTGATACCTCCAGCTTTGTTTCTCTATCTCAAGATTACTTTGGACATTTGCAGTCTTTTGTGGTGTTTTACAAGTTTTAGGATTGTTTGTTCTATTTCTGTAAAAAAAAATGCCATTGGAATTTCAACAGGAATTACAGTGAATCTGCATATTGCTTTGTGTGGTATGGACATTCGAACACTATCCTTCAAATCCAAAAGCGTGGAATATCTTTGTGTTTGTGCCTTTAATTTTTTTCTATAATGTCTTGCAGATTTCAATAAGCAGGTCTTTCAACTCTTTGGTTAAATTTATTCCTAGGTAGTTTATTCTTTTTGATGCAATTATGAGATTTTACCTTCAGAGATGTATACGGGAATTTTTTAAAAGTTTTATTTAAATTCCAGTTACTTTACAGTGTAATTTTAGTTTCAGGTGTACAATATAGTGATTGAACACTTCCATACATCTCACTGCTCATCACAAGTGAACTCCTTAATCCCCGTCACTTATTTAAGCCATCCCCCCACCCAACTCCTTTCTGGTAACCATCAGTTTGTTCTGTATGGATAGTTAAGAGTCTGTTTCTTGGTTTACCTTTCTCTCTCGCTCTCCTTTTTCCCCTTTGCTCATTTGTTTTGTTTCTTAAATTCAATGTGACTGAAATCATATGGAATTTGTTTTTCTTTGACTTAATTCACTTAGCATAATACTTCTGACTATATCCATGTCCTTGCAAATGGCAAGATTTTATTTTATTTTTTATGGCTGAATATTCCATTGTTTAGATACACCACGTTTTCTTTATCTACTCATCAATTGGTGAACACTTGGGCTGTTTCTGCAATTTGGCTATTGTAAATAATGCTGCTATAAAAATCGGGGTTCATATATCCCTTTGAATTAGTATTTTTATATTCTCTGGGTAAATACCTAGTAGTGTGATTGCTGGATCATAGGGTAGCTCTATTTTTAAATTTTTGAGGAAACTCCATACTGTTTTCCAGAGTGGCTGCACCAGTTTGCAATTCCACCAACAGTATAAGAGGGTTTCTTTTTCTCCACATCTTCACCAACACCTGTTATTTCTCGTGTGGTTGATTTCAGCTATTTTGACAGGTGTGAGTTGATATCTCATTGTAGTTTTGATTTGCATTTCCCTGATAAGTGATTTTGAACATCTTCTCAATGTGTCTGTTGGCCATTAGTATGTCTTCTTTGGAGAAATGTCTATTCATGTCTTTTGCCCATTTTATAATTGGATTATTTGGGTCTTGGGTGTTCAGTTTTATAAGTTCTTTATAGATTTTGGATACTAACCCCTTATCAGATACGTCATTTGCAAATATTTTCTCCCATTCCACAGGTTGCTCTTTAGTTTTGTTCACTGTTTCCTTCACTGTGCAAAAGCTTTTTATTTTGATGTAGTCTCAATAGTTTTTGTTTTTAAAGATTGGAGAGAGAGCATGTGCATGAGTGGGGAGGGGAGGGGCAGAAGGAGAGGATCTTCAAGCAGACTCCCCTCTGAGCATGGAGGCAACACAGGACTCAGTCTCACGACCCATGAGATCACAATCTGAGCTGAAACCAAGAGTCAGATGCCTAACCAACTGAGCCACCCAGATGCCTCTATTTTTGCTTTTCTCTTGCCTCAGGAGATCTCTCTAGAAAAAAGTTGCTACAGCCAATGTCAGAGAAATTACTGCCTGTGATTTCTTCAAGGACTTTTATGGTTTCAGGTCTCACATTTAGGTCTTTAATCCATTTTGAGTTTATTTTTGTGTATGGTGAAAAAGAATGGTCCAGTTTCATTCTTTTGCATGTTGCTGTCCAGTTTTCCCAACACCATTTGTTGAAGAGACTGTCTTTTTCCCACTGGATATTCTTTCTTCCTTTGCCAAAGATTAATTGACCATATAATTGTGGGTTTATTTCTGGGTTTTCTATTCTGTTCTATAGATCTATGTGTTTATCTTGTGCCAGTAGCATACTGTTTTGATCACTACAGTTTTGAAATATAACTTAAAGTTGAGAATTGTAATGCCTCCAGGTTTGCTTTTCTTACTCAAGGTCGCTTTGGCTATTCAGGGTCTTTTGGGGTTCCATACCAATTTTAAGATTCTTTGTTCTAGCTATGTGAAAAATGCTGGTGGTATTTTGATAGGTATTGCATTAAATGTGCAGATTGCTTTGGATAGTACAGACATTTTAATAATATTTGTTCTTCCAATTCATGAGCATGGAATGTCTTTCCATTTCTTTCTGTCATTTTCAATTTTTTTTACCAGTGTTTTATAGTTTTCAGAGTACAGGTCTTTCACCATTTTGGTTAGATTCACTCCTAGGTATCTTATTATTTTTGGTGCAGTTGTAAATGGGATTGAAATGCAATAGGTTTCTGTACATTGATTTTTGTATCCTGCAACTTTACTGGATTAGTTGATCAGTTTCAGCAGTTTTTGGTGGAGTCTTTCAGATTTTCTACATACAGTACCATGCCATCTGCAAATAGTGGAAGTCTGACTTTCTGCCTTGCTGATTTGGGTGCCTTTTATTTCTTTTTATTCTCTGATTGCTGTAGCTTCCAGTACTGTGTTGAGTAAAAGTGGTGAGAGTGGAAATCTCTGTCCTATTCTTGACAGTTGAGTAAAGGTGCTCAGTTTTTCTCCATTTAGGATGATATTAGCTGTAGGTTTTTCATAAATGGCCTTTATTATACTGAGATATTTTCCCTCCAAGCCTACTTTGTTGAGGGCTTTTTATCATGGATGTTGTACTTTGTCAAATGCTTTTTCTGCATCTATTGAAATGATCATGTGTTCTTAATGTGATGTATCATGTTGACTGATTTGTGAATACTGAACCATCCTTGCAACCCAGGATGAAACCCACTTGATCATGGTGAATGATTTTAATGTTTTGCTGGATTCGGTTTACTACTATTTTGTTGAGGATTTTTGCATCTATGTTTATCAGAGATATTGGCCTACAATTCTCTTTTTTTGTGGTGTCTTTATCTAGCTTCAATATCAGGATGATGTGAGCCTCATAGAAGAAATTTGGATGTTTTCCTTTCTTTCCTATTTTTGGAATAGTTTGAGAAGAACAGGTATTAACTCTTCTTAAAAGGTTTGGTAGAATTCATCTGTGATGCTATCTGGTCCTGGACTTTTGTTTGATGGGAGTTTTTTGTTACTAATTCGATTTCTTCGCTGGTTATCAATCTGTTCAAATTTTCTATTTCTTCTTGTTTCAGTTTTGGTAATTTGTATGTTTCTAGGAAGTTATCCATTTCTTCTAGTTTGTCCAATTTGTTGGCATATAGTTTTTTATAATATTCTCTTATAATTGTTTGTATTTCTGTGGCATGGTTATTACTCCTCTCTCATTTGTGATTTTATTTATTTGGGTCCTTTCTATTTTTTTTTCTTTGAAAGTCTGGCTCGAAGTTTATCAATTTTATTGATTTTTTCAAAGAACCAGCTTCTGATGTCATTGATCTATTATTTTTTTAGGTTCAATCTCATTTATTTATGCTCTAATCTTTGTTATTTCCTTCCTTCTAATGTTTTTAGGTCTTGTTTGTTGTTCCTTTTCCAGCTCTTTTAGGTGTAAGATTAGGTTGTTGGAGATTTTTCTTGCTTCCTGAGGTCGGCTATAGAGTTTCCTCTTAGAACCGCTTTGCTTCCTCTCAAAGGTTTGGGA
The DNA here is from genome assembly GCF_017311325.1 of Ursus maritimus. Classification (NCBI taxonomy): domain Eukaryota; kingdom Metazoa; phylum Chordata; class Mammalia; order Carnivora; family Ursidae; genus Ursus; species Ursus maritimus. The sequence continues at coordinate 7,747,817 of NW_024424119.1, forward strand.
CCACTGTGTTTTCACTTCCATTTTTTTTTCAGGTATTTTTTATTTCTTCTTTTATTTCCTGGTTGTCCCATTCATTGTTTAGTCACATCTTATTTAGCCTCCATGTATTTGTGATTTTTCCAGATTGTGTGTGTGTGTGTGCGTGTGTGTGTGTGGTTTGACTTCCAGTTTCATAGCATTGTGGTCAGAAAAGATGATGCATGGTGTGACTTCCATCTTCTTGAATTTGTTGAGGCCTGTTTTGTGGCCTACTATGTGACCTATTCTGGAGAATGTTCCATGTGCACTTGAAAAGAATGTGTATTCTACTGTTTTAGGATAGAATGTTCTAAACATATCTGTTAAACCCATCCGTTCCAGTGTGTCATTCAAAACCATTGTTTCCTTGTTGGTTTTCTGTTTTGATGATCTATCCAGTGATGTAAGTGGGGTGTTAAAGTCCCCTACTCTTATTGTATTGATTAGTTCTTTTATGTTTGCTATTGCTTTATGCCTTTGGGTACTCCCATGTTAGGTGCATAAATATTTACAATTATTGTATCTTCTTGTTGGATTGGCCCCTTTAATATACAGTGCCCTTGTCTCTTTTTACAGTCTTTGTTTTAAAGTCTAGTTTGTGCAATATAAGAATTGCTACTCCAGCTTTCTTTTGACACCCATTTGCATGATAGATGTTTCTCCATCCCCTCACTTTTAATCTGCAGGTGTCTTTAGATCTAAAATGAGTCTCTTACAGGTAGCATGTAAACAGGTCTTGTTTTTTGTTCATTGTTGTTGTTGTTTTGAGTTTTTGTTTTTTGTTGTTGTTGTTGTTGTTTTAGCAATTCTGACACCCTATGTCTTTCAATTGGAGTGTTTAGTCCATTTACATTCAAAATAATTACTGATAGATATGTACTTACTACCATTTTGTTACCTGTTTTGTGGTTGTTTCTGGAGATTTTGTCTGATCCTTTCTTATCTTTCTCTCTTTCATGGTTTGCATTTCTTTCTCTTTATTCTTTGCGTATTAGATTTTGATTTGTGGTTACCATTAGGTTTGTATGTAACATCTTCTGCATATAGCAGTCTTTATTAAGTTGCTGGTCATTTAAGTTTGAACCCATTCTTTACTCCTGTCCTCCCCATGTTTTAAGTATATGTGGTCATATTTTCCATTTATTTTGTGAGTTCCTTGGCTGATTTTTTTTAATAGAAATATTCATTTTTACTGCTTTTGTGTTTCCTACATTCATACTGTCACTTTTGGTCTTTCTTTTCCACTCAGTGTCCCTTTTAGTATTTCTTGTAGGGCTGGTTTAGTGGTCATGAACTCCTTTCATCTGTGTTTGTCTGAAACTCTTTATTTATCCTTCTAGTTTGAATGTAAGCCTTGCTGGATAGAATATTCTTGGCAGATTTTTCCCACTTAGCCCTTTGAATATATCATGCCAGCCCTTTCTGACTTGGAGAGTTTCTGCTGAGATATCTGCTGATAGCCTTCTGGGTTTTCCCTTATAAGTAACTGTCTTTTGTCTTGCTGATTTTAAGACTTCTTCCATATTATTATATTTTTCCAGTTTAATTACAATATGCCTTTGCGTGGATCTGCTTTTGTTGAGGGTTCTCTGTGATTCCTGGATCTGGATCTGTCCTCCTCCAGATTAAAGACGTTTTCAGCTATTATTTCTTTAAGTTTTCTGTCCCCTTTTCTCTCTCTTCTTCTTCTGGGACTCCTATAATACAAACGTTACTACATTTGATGGACTCGCTGAGTTCCCTAAGTCTATTCTTGTTTTGCATAATTCTTTTCTCTTTTGTTCAGCTTCATTACTTTCCATTAGTCTTCTAGGTCATTAATTCATCCCTCTGCTTCTTCCAGTCTGCTGTTCATTGCACCAAGTGTGTTTTTAATCTCATTTATTGCACTCTTTAACTTTTTTATCTCTGTGGTAAGGGTCTCAATGATGTTTTCCATTCTTTTCTCAAGCCCAGTGACCATCCTTATGATCACTGCTTTAAATTTTCCATCAAGCATGTTACTTATATCTGTTTCTTTTGGATCTCTGGCCATTGCCTTATCTTGTTCTTTTATTTAGGATAAATTCTTCTGTCTTCTCATTTTGTCTAAGTCTCTATCTGCTTCTCTGTGTTAGAAAAGCCAGTTATGTCTCTTGCTCCTAAAAGCAATAGCTTTACGAAGAAGAGGTCATGCAGTGTCTAGGGCCTAGTGCTTCAGGAAGCGTCTCTGGTGATGCTGCATGCACTCTGCTATTGTATCCTGGCTGCTCTATCCTGCAGGCCAGTCATCTACAAAGGCTCTCCTTGCCTGCTGTGGCTGTGTTTGGTCCGTGGCCTGGATGTGGCTAGTTTTAACTAGGGTGCTCTGGTCTGCTTGTGAAATGAGACCTGTCACCACCTCCACTGTAACTGAGGCCCAACAAAACTCTGGTAGGGAGATGTGGGGTGGGCAGGGGTTTGTGCTGATTTCTGGCAGAGGGGATCCACTATGCTGGGACTGAGGAGACTGTGACTGAGAAGGGCAATTCCACTGGAGCACAAGATGGTAGCGCTTAGCGTAAGCAAGTTAGGCAGCCAATGTCTATGCTGTGCTGGTTCCTGCAGATGGTCCCTTGCTTATGCTGAGGGGCGGGGGAGGGAAATGACCTCTGCATGAATGCTGACTCTCAGGGACACACTCTGAAAGAGGAAATCTCCCCACTGTGTGCCCCAGGCACTCTTCAGATCACTCCTCCTCTAGTCCCCAGGTTGTTTGCCTGCCTTCTCTCTAAAAGCAGCCCAGATGCCTCTAGACTCTCCCAGAGCCCAGCCTGCTGACACTTAAAACCTCAGGCTTTAAGCCCCTCTGGTTGCAAGAATGCACAAAATTCAGCTCCTTGCCTAATTGCTCTGACTTCCAGTACTATGTTGAATATGTCTTACTCCTTAAACATTTTCAGCTTTTCACTGTTGAATATGTTAACTGTGGGATGTCATATATGGCCTTGATTATGTTCCCTTTACACCTGCTTTGTGGAGAGTTTTTATCATAAATCATTGTTGAATTTTGTCAAATGCTTCTTCTGCATCTATTGAGATACGATTTTTTTATCCTTTGTATTGTTGATGTGGTGTATCACATTGACTAATTTGCAGTTGTTGAACCATCCTTGCATCCCCAGAATAAATTCCACTTGATCATGGTAAGTGATTCTTTTAACATATTTTTAAATTCAGTTTACTAATATTTTATTGAGGATTTTTGGCATTTTTGGTTATCAGGGATAGTGACCTGGTTTTTTTGTTTTGCTTTGGTCACATCTTGTCTGGTTTTGGTATCAGAGTAATGAGTAATGCTGGCCTCATTAAATGTCTTTGAAGAGTTTCACCTCTTTTATTTTTTGGAAGAATTTGAGGATTAGTATTACTTTGTCTTTGAATGTTTAGTAGAATTCACCAGTGAGGCTATCTATTCCCAGATTTTTGTTTGTTGGGAAGTTTCGATTATGGATTCAAGCTCCCTGCTAATAATTGGTCTGTTCAGATTATCTAGGTCATATGCATCTAAGAGTTTATCCATTTCTTCTAGGTTGTCCAATTTGTTGCATGTAATTGCTCATAATAGGCTTATATTCCTTTGTAATTCTGTGATATCAGTTGTAATGTCTCCTCTTTCATTTCAGACTCATTTGAATCCTCATTCTGGTGAATCTAGCTAAAGTTTTGTCTATTTTATCTTTTCAGAGGAAAAAAAAACAGGTTTTAGTTTCCTTATCTTTTCAGTCTCTAGTGCATTTACTTCTGCTCTAATTTTTGCTGTTTCCTTCTTTCTACTAGTCTTTGTTTGCTCTTTTTCTAGTTCCTCAAGATATAATGTTAGGTTGTTTAAGGTGGGCATTTCTTACTATGAACTTCTGCCTTAGAACTGCTCATGCTGCATGCCATAAATTTTGGTATGCTGCCTTTCCATTTCTTTCAAGGTATTTTTATTTCTCTTTTGATTTCTTCTTTGACTGATTGGCTATTCAGTACCATATTGTTTAATCTCCACATACTTGTGAATTTTCTAGTCTTCTTTGTGTAATTTCTAGTGTCATACCACTGTGGTTGGAAAGGATGCTTGATCAAATTTCAATTCTCTTACATTTATTAAGAATTGTTTTATGGCCTAACATATGACCTCTCTTGGAAAATGTTCCATGTACACTTAAGAATTGGATGGAATTTTGTGTAAATATCTGTTAAGTTCATCTGGTCAACATGTCAGTGAAGGCCAAGGTTTCCTTATTGATTTTCTGACTGAATGATTTATCCATTGATGTAAGGGGGGTATTAAAGTCCCCTAAAATTGTAGTATTGCTGTCCATTTCTCTCTTTACATCTGTTAATATTAGCTTTATGTGTTTAGGTGCTCCCATGTTGGGTGCATATGTTATAAATATTTGAATATTCACAAATGTTCTATCCTCTTGTTGGACTGACCCCTTTATCATTATGTAATGACTTTGTCTCCTATCACAGTCTGTTTTAAAGTCTATTGTCTGATATAAATATAGCTACTTCAGCTTTCTTTTGGTTTCCATTTGCATGAAATATTTTTACATCCCTTCACTTTTGGTCTGTGTGCCCTTATATGTAGTGTGTCTCTCATAGCCAACATATAGACGGTTGTTTTTTAGTATATGTGCTTGCCGAAGCGAGCACTAGACGGTTGTTTTTTAATCCATTCAACCACTCTGTCTTTTGACTGAAGAATGTGTTCCATTTACATTTAAAGTAATTGATAGATATGTGCTTATTGCCATTTTGTTTCGTAGCTCCTTTTGTAGGTCCTCTCTGTTCCTTTCTTCTCTTGCTTTCTTCCTTTGTAACTTGATGACTTTCTTCAGTAGCATGCTTATATTCCTTTTTGTGTTTTACTATAGGTTGTTTTGTGGTTACAGAACTTATAACCATCTGTTTCAAGTTGGCCTGTCAGTGTCCAAAGGGGAGCATGTCCCTCGGGATTCTGAGGCAACAGTTTTTAAAAACATGCGAATATACACTGGGGCTGCAAGCATAAGCTCCACTGGCCACCACAGCCAGGTGATCTGGAGGCCCCTCCTTGGTGACAATCCCAAAAATCATGGCTCCGGACAAGTGTATAAGCTCCTTTCTGTGAAATATCAGCCAGGTGGAGCAAGGTAGAGAGAAGTGCACCAAGAGGACATCCACACTCCTTGAGAGCACTAACTTGGTGTCAAACCTAAAGTCAGCCCCTCAGTCCAAAGCTTCAGGACAAGCAAAGTGGCCTCCTTTACAGAAAGACTAGGGGTGTGCCTCAGTCTGCTATCTGTGCAGTACCCTGAGGGTGGTAGACGGTGAAAAACTAACTGGCCAACTTAACTATAGTCCTGTGGGACCCAGAAATGCAAGCTCCTTAGGCCACCATCATGATGGTTAGCTAAAGGCCTCCTTCACAGAAGACCAAGCTCCTGGATCTGTTGCCTCTTGTAGTACCCTGGGGGTGGTAGCTGTTTAAGAAGACTTTCTCTCTTATAGTCCTGTGAGATTCATTCCAAAGCCAGAATACATCTAGGTATCCCCTGGAAGCAGTCACAAAAATCAAGATTTCAGACAGAGATATGAGCTCCTTTCTAGAGGAGACTGGGTATAGTCCTATTACCCAGGAATGCAAGTTTCCCTGGCCTCCAGAGCCAGGCAGTCAAAATTGTCTTTAAGGCAGTAGCCACAAAAACTGGGCACCAGACATATGTACTGCTGCTCTGAACACAGCAAAGGGAGAGCACAAATATGGTACCCACCAGTCTCTGTTCCCAAAGTATATTCCAGCAGGCTCCTAGTTGTGTGTGCTAAATTAAACATCTGCCCCTCAGGCCGACGCTTTACTATAAGCAGGTGAGCCTCCTTCACTTTAAGTCTGGGCATGATCGGCTACCTCTGAGTTGGGCCCTGGGGCAGTGGAATCAACACCTGAGTCCCTAAAGAGGCTTTTCTCAGATCACTACCATCTTGAGTGTCCTGGGACAAAATTAAATATTATAGGGCTCATTTCTCAGGTTTAGGTCCTAAAAGTTAAGGTGACCAATGCAAGGTTTGAACACTTCATTCCCCAGGGAGAAGCTCCAGGTTTGAAGACCCTTCTAGTTGTGGGTCACTGTGCTGGGGGTGGGATTTATGAGGAGATTGTGTCCCAGCCTTTCCTACCCACTTGATGTGGTTTTCTTCTCATTTGCTGGTCATGCAATGGTCACTTAGTTTTTAGGTTTTAAGGGAAGTTGTTCCATATGTAGCTATAGACTCAGCGTGTCCATGGGAGGAGGTGAATATTGCCATCTTGAACAAGAACTCCCCCCCCCAAAATAATTCTATTTCTCAAAAGGGGTCCTACAGCTTTACAACCGCAGTTCAGATGTGACTCTGGAGAGACAGGTGAGGTCAGCCTGGCAGCCCCCTCACATCAACACTGAGCTCATAGGTTTGGCTGTGTTCTGTGCAGGCTATGGGCATCCCCCAACAGACAGCAGACGTACTGGGGAAGAGTAGTACCTCTCTCTCAAGATTCACACAATATGGCAAAGTCATCTGATTGAAATATCAGTAAACCATCCCAGACCACTTTGTTTCCTTTAAATATAGTTACAGTAGAGTTCACGCCCAGGAGTGGAACTATACAGTAATTGAATACAAAGTTTGGTGGCCTTGCCCGTGGCCTGCTGGGACAGGCCCATTTGAGCTCTGCTTCAATTCTGTCAACTGATCAGAATTCCAGGACAGGGCCAAAAGGTCCACACGTGAGCACATAGGCTTTTTTCAGTCAACAGGTGGGTGCTGACACCCACACTCCCACCCCACCCCCACCCCCAGGCCCTGGCAATTTGGCACACATGGCACATAGATAAGAACCCAGAGGGGCAAAAAGAGCCTGGCAGTGTTGCCAGAGCATCTGAGTTTAAGGACACCCTCTCTAATCCTGTTTGTGGGCGTTCTCTGAACCAAGCTGAAATCTGCTCAAATCCCTCTGTCTCACCCCTGTCCCAAGACCCAGCCAGCAGCCAGATGGAGACAGAGAATATTGGCTAAGAGTGTCCTGGTTCAAGATGGATGGACTGGTCTTCCACCTGCAGCAGAACAGTGACTGTGGGTCAGGCCCTCTGGGGCCAGGGACAGCAGCGGCCAGTGACAGCCACTCCACAGCCAGACCAGCCTGTGGGCCTGCCGACAAGAAATGAAGCTGCATCAACTTCGTATGCCTTTCAATCTGCTCAAAACAACAGGGGCATTTTTAAAAGCTTTCCTGAGTGGGTCTTTTGAATGTCAAAAAGATTTTCTTTCCCAATATAAAATAAGAAAATTACTCACGTAGTAAAAATATCAGAGAGACTCTTTGTTCATAAACCCTCAGGAACTGGTTTGGGGTGGGAGGGAGAAGAGGAGGATCTGAGGAGTCATTTGCTGGGCAATGGCCAGCCCATGCCCATCTTCTCAGACCCAGCCTCTGGATGTGCCAATGGGCCAAACGCAGACCCTGTATGGAAGCAAAGCAATTTTGCTATCAAAATCCTATTATCTGAAGTACTCAAGGCTTTGACAGAGTTCTACCTTTGGTGGCAATGAAAAAGGGGACCTGAGGGTAGAATGGAGATGTTAGGAAAAGAGCCAGCTAGAAAAATCATAGGGCCCTATGCTGTCAGGGCTGGGGCAGACATATTGTCTGGGAAACTGGGTGTCTAGAGTAGTGGGGATTTCTCTCATCACACCAGGCTTTACTCCCCTCTGACAGCAGAGCTACTCCACAATAGGAGAATGTGCTTGCACACCGCAGTCTCCTATGGATGACCTCAGCCAGCCTGTGCGGGCAGATGGAGATAGCTTTCTGCTGCTCGTCCTCCCCACCACGTCCTCCAGGGGGGCTCTACCACCTACAGCTCCCCAGGGCTTCCTTCGAACTAGCCCTTGTTCAAAGCTCCCCATCTTCCATTCCAATGTTTCCTAATATTCAGTAATTTAGGTACCATCCTTCATGACTTTCAACATTTCCAGTTATCATTGATGCCATTATTTTCCAAATGTTTTCCTTTAACTGACTAGCTTTAACTTAAATATCTGCATTTTTAATGGAAACTTTTCATCAGTACTAAATGGAAACCAGGATCACTTTCCAGCAATAGAAGAGAATATGAAATACTGGAGTATAACAAGAAAAAAGCATTTATTCAGGGACCCTCCACCCCCCCCCCAAAAAAAAGCCATCATACTTAACATCTGTGATACTATATTACTCTTTGGGAAGTACTCTTCCTGTCTGGGCTTACTTGAGCCAACTGGCTAATCTCATCAATTTATTTGAGGGGAGATATATCCATCAGTTTTCTTTATCTAGTATCCTTCCCAGATAACAGCAGCATATTCCTGGATACCGTCATGGTAATCCAGAGAAGAAAAGTAGAAAAGCAAAAATTCTCAGAATTGAACCATTGAGCTCCTGTGACTGCTAACCCTCTTCCTCTCTTCTCTAAGCTTTACCCTTGAAGACTGAGGAATGAATGAATGAGTGAGTGAGTGAATACAGGAATAGGTGAATGAATGAACATATGTTACTGAGCAGAGTCATTGGGAAATACGTTTTTGGACTATATAAGTTTCTGTTAAGTCCACTTACAAGTAAGGACTCTCACTATGCCACCCACCCATAAATATTAGGCTTTTCATTTCTGTTGCAAATATCTACAGAGTTCAAATGAGGACTCCGGCCTGGTGCCTGAGAGCTCCTAGAAATTCAGCATGAGAACTCCCAGCTTAGCAGAGGAATAACCAGACTTAGGGAATCCCAAACAACCCCTTGAGTTTTGTCAAGCCTGATAAACTTCATAGGTAGAAGCAAAAGACTATTCCGAGGTTCAATTAACGTGCAATCTTAAGATCTGAAATTCAAGTCTCTAGCCCAGAGCCTGGCTTCCTGCTGCAATGGTAGTCAACACACGGATACCAAGAACAGCCTGTCCCTGCCCTGAGCATCCAGAGCCTGTCAGGGGCAGGGGTATCTGCCTGATGGATTGCTCACTGTCAGGAAAGGTGGCCGCACACATGGATGAGATACACAAGGTGGCTCGTAAAACTTATGAGCCATGTTCTGTGCTGTGACCTGGGTGAGAGATGGTTCGGCTTCAGTGGAGGGATAATTAAAAACAATTAAGTGTTACTGGAGAGATGGCAGAATTCAGCTCAGCCTTCAGGGGTGTGCAAATCTGCTCTGGGAGAGGGCCAGGAGCCTAAGGCCAACACCTCATTTACTTAAGAAAAACAAAACCACCGCTGCTGCCACCGCCACAAACAACAACAGATTGTTGAGCTCTGGGAGAGCCCACGTATTGACCAGTTGGTGCCACCCACGAGGCTTCATCCAATGGGGCCTGACGAGCATGGTTGCCCTCCTGTGCTTGCCAAGATGGTCGACTGTCTGCCTGTTGGAGGCACACCGTGGGGTGCCTTCACTGTACTCCCAGACAACCCCTACACAAAAGCAGAAAGAGCCAGTCACACCCATCATCTCATTCCTTTCTCGATTTCTTGGCCATCACCTTAAGGAGAAGGGTCCAAGGAAATGAAACGAAAAGAAGAAGAAAGTGATTCAGAGAAGAGATGGGAGACAGTATTTAAGGACGGAGATAGGAGCACAAGAAACATGGGATTCTGGGGGATAAGGTGGAAGAAAGCCAGGACAATCCTGCAAAGGCAAGGAGTGGGTTCTGATTTCCTATCAGACCAGTAGGAACAATATATTGCCTTGGCTTCTTAGGAAACTGGGAATACTACTACTCAGAAGGCAGTTGTGGGTACCTAGCAGGTGGTCAATAAATGACAGCCATTCTAACAATCATTTATAATTACCATTTTGTTGTTCTTAGTACTACAACTTACTTGATAACTTTGAGTCCCTCTCTAATTATAGGCTTTTTCCTGGGAGGGGTGGGAAATAACAATGGTTATCATGCCAGAATTATATAAAGAAGAGGAAGGCCTGGATTAAGATTAACTAGACCAAAAATCTTGTAGAAAGCATGAAACTAGGGATTCCAATTGTCTGGGCTCTTCACTGCTTGCATCCCCAAAGGAAAACAAGAGCAAAGTTTTTACACACACGGTGTTAGTTATTTTCATCACCACCTGCTTAGAGTTCAACCGGTGGGGTGGTAAGGGGGTGTGGGGGGTGTATATCACAGCCATCAAAATATATTGCAGGTTGTATTCCTTCTGACTAAGGAAGGCAAAAATGTATCCAGCCCCACCCCAGACACCTCAAAGAACTTCAAAAGCTTTTAAAAACTGTCAATAGAGAATAGAACCTTTGTCTTATAAACATAAATGAATTTCTTTCTAAAATAAACAGGAGTAGTCTTATAAGGAGAAAGTACACATAATACGAATTATATGTGGAATCTGTGAGAGTAACTATGGGGTTGTATGAAAGGCAAAGGAAAGCCTGTGAGAGTAGATGGGTCTGTGTCTATAGACTGAAGGGAAAATCTAGAAATAAAGTCACTTTTGAGTTTCTCTTTTATCTTGCGGGGGGGCGGGGGGGGGCACAATAGAATTCAATCACGAATCCATTAACCACCAAGCCCTCCTAACTTCACCTAAATGCTTCTCCAGTCCATCCGTTTCTCTTTTTCTTTTGCTGCCAATATGTTCCAAAAAGGTACAATCAATTATTTTATATCCCACCGTGAATGCTTCCTAACTGGTCTCTCAACATTCATTCTTATTTCCCTTTCAACCAATTTCCCACATGCCTGTTGGAGTCGTAAGGTAAAATTTAAAACCCAAGCCTCACGCACTCGATTAAAATCCTTTTCAGACACATCATTGTTCTGAGACTAGAGACAAAAACCCTTCACAAAGCACTGCAGGACCCAGGCTCCATCTACACCTCAACAGCTTCACCATCCCCTCGCTGCCCAGCACCCATGGGGCTGGATCTGGATGCCAGACCTGTGTGAGAACACTTCACTGGACCTAGATCTCCCTCCATTTCCCTGTTCCCTTTCACCTCAACTCACTTCTGCCAGGAAGTCTTCCTGACTTCCCAGCCCTGGTCAGGTCTTTCTCAAGGTACTTTGTACTTCTCTATTCGTAGCATGTATCCCAATTTAAAACAAGTCATTATAAAATTAGTATTTGCATGTCTATTTTCCCCTGATATGACAAAGGACCTATTAGGGCTGGGATGGTGTTGGTCCTATCACAATTTCCCCAGAGCCTAGAAAAGGGTCAGGTACATCGTAATAGTCACTATTTATTGAGTACTTAGTATGTGCTAGAAACAGTTTTAAGAACTTTTATGTATTAACTATAATAACCCTCATAAAACCCTATGGGTTATGTCTCACTATGATTCTGGTTTTCTATTTGAAAAATGCCTAAGCACAGGGAGAATAAGAAATTGATCAAAGGTCGTGTAGCTTTGAGTGGTAGACCTAGAATTGGAATCCAAACAGATGACTTAAAACCTTTCTTAATTACAATTCCACATCACCACGGAGTTGGCATTCCATAAATATTTGTTAAATTGATTTGTCTGTTTGGCAAAAGATCTTTATCAAGCAAGTTTGCAATATTTTTAAAAGCTAAAAATCTATGAATCCTCTTCGCCAAAAAGTGGGCCTCTGGCTACAAACACGAGCACATATGCCCTCACAGAGTCCATTTTGCCTTCATTTGCAGGGAGTATATAAACTTGAGGCAAATTTGTAGATAAAAAGGAGCCTGAAGTAAAAATTTCTGGTCCAGATTAATACATGGTGACAGCATCTCTTAGACCAATACTGGTCAAAATTTTATAGGCACATGATTGACAGATTGACTCAACAGATGAACTTGTTAAAAACACAGGTTCTGATTCAGGAAGCTGGGGTTGGAGCCTGAGATTCAGCATTTCTAAAAAGCTCCTAAATTCGGCTACTGCCACTGGCCCACAGACCATACATTGAGCAGTGAGGTCAGAGACAACCCTCAAATAACAGTTTGAGACTTTTGAGAAGACCGGGGAGTAGTTAATTTGAAATGGATCTCTGTGGGTAGTACCTGTAATCCAAACTCCCAGTAACAGTAATGGAAGAGAATCATTTGCTTTAGTCACTAGATTATCCAGAAACACCAAAACATGACTGGATTTCTTGCTGTATGGGAGACCACAACACCTATGCACAGAGGTGGACTTTGCAAGAATCTGCACACACAGCCAACACTGTCCACAAGAAGCATGTGGATTTACTTAAATACTTGAGTACCCAGTAGAGGCCCAAGCATTTTCTGCCATTAAAATAGGGTTTTCAAACTATTCTTTGGCAGCTACAACCACTCTTCATATTAAATCTTTAATGGACACCAAATCAATAAAATAAATTGAAAAGAACAAGGCAAGAATGTCTTCTCACCACTCCTTTTAAACTCTGTACTCAAAGTCCTAGCTAATGCAATAAGACAAGAAAAGGAAGAAAACTGACAACACTGAATGCTGGTAAGGATGTGGAAAAACAGAAATTCTCATTCATTGCTGAGGAGACTGAAATGGTAATGGCCACCTTTTTTTTTTTTTTAAACCACCTTTACCCATTTCACTCCTATCCCCTCCTTGTCTATGGCAACCAGGAATCTGTTCTTGAAGTTCAAGGTTTCATTTTATTTTTTAAAAAGACAATATTACCTTTTCAAATAACTGTTAGAAATTACACAGAACAGATGACTTCAGCTTCCTGGTGAAACAAAGGAAAGGAGAAAGGAGGGGTAAAGACCTCGGGAGACAGCTTGGAAGTTTAACACAAAACTAAGCCATGCAATCCAGCAAATTGTGTACCTTGGTATTTACCCAAAGGGGTTGAAAACTCATGTCCACACAAAAACCTGCACACTGATATTTATAGCAGTTTTATGTAGAATTGCCAAAACTTGGAAGCAACCGAGACGTCCTTCATTAGGTAAGTGGTCAAACTGTGGTATATGCAGACAGTGGAATATTATTCAATGCCAAAAAGAAATGAGCTATCAACTCATGAAAAGACATGAAACAGCCTCAAATTCATAGAACTAAGTGATAGAAGCTAATCTGAAAAGGCAACATACTGTAGGATTCCAACTATAGGACATTGTGGAAAACACAAAACTACGGAGACAGTAAAAGGATCAGTGGTTTCCTGGGTTTCAGAGAGGTAGGGATGAATAGGCAGAGCGCAGGACTTTAAGACCAAGAAAGTACTCTGTATACTGTAATAGTGGATACAGGTCATCGTATATTTGTCTAAACCCATAGAATGCACAACCTCAAGAGTGAACCATTATGTCAACTATGGACATGAAGTGGTTATGATGTGTCAATGCAGTTCACCAATTGCAATGAATGGACCACTCTAGGGAGGATGTGGATCATGGGGGAGGCTTTGTCTGTGCGGGGGCAGAGAATACACGGGAAATCTCTATACCTTCCCCTCAATTGTGCTGTGACCCTAAAACAAATTTTACAAGTAAATTGAAAAGTAAAATCGCTTTCTTGTGGCTGGGGGAACGTGGAGAAGGAAAGCCACAATGGTGCCTTTCTGGAAAGACCTCCCCAAACGAGCAAGCAAACACAGATTTGAATACAGAGAACAAATTGGTGGTTACCAGAGGGGAGGGGCTGGAAGATAGACAGAATAGGGGAAGGGGATTAAGAGATACAAACTACAAATAAGTCATGGGGATGAGAAGTACAGCATAGGGAATATAGTCAATAATATTGTACTAACTTTGTATGGTGACAGATGGCAACTACACTTATCATGGTGAGCACTGGGTAATGTATAGAATTGTCAAATCACAGGTTGTGTACCTGAAACTAATATAATGTTGTAGGTCAACCATACTTCAATTAAAAAAAAAACAAAAACCTCCCCACTCAGCCACATTGATACCTCTAGGGTGCCTCTTGAAAAACTCTCCCAAGCTCATGTGAATGTCCCTTGAAAAACACTGCTAAGTCACATGGAATGAATCTGCATTACTAGTAGTCACTTCCATAGTTGGTCTCTGAACGTTTGGCTTGGGGTGCCAATGCATTCACTTCAGGAATTGAAGAGTTAAGAACTCTAGCTGCAGAGGTCCTTCCTCCTCCAAGATTTACATCTGCTATTCTAGAAGTCTATGATTCCATTCTTTTCTAACTAAATTAGGGCCGGGAGTTTAAATACAGCATCAAACATTGTGATATTTGTCCATCCTTCCATCTCCCTGGGTAAAGAGGCTGTTTTGTTTAGGCCGTGCCAGAAGTCACTGGTAAGGAGTCTGGTAATTATGCTCCTGCTGCTGAGAACCTAGACCTGCCCATTCTTTCCCCCTCTTTCAACTCCAATGTGTGTTTGGGGTTTTTGCATTTTTTTTTTTTTTGAGACAATATTAACTTTTCACGTAACTGCTAAGAATTGCAAGGAGCAGACAGCTGCAGCTCAAAGTCGTGAAACAAAGAAAAGGAGGCAAAGAGGGGGAAAAGCGCCACTGCTGAGGCTGGGCGGTTTTTTTTTTTTTTTTAAAGGGAGGGAGAAAAAGATTTTGTATTTCATAACAGAGCATTACGACGATGTAGCCACACACAATGAAAACCTTGTGTTTTATTAAAATGAAAAAGCTTGCTCAAGGCCTCCATTACTCATTTCCGGATGGAATGGCAAAACTTCAAGTTTGAAAAGACTCAAGTAGCTACAATCAAACTTTCCCTGGTAGCAGCTGATAACACAGCACTTTCCAGAAATCCATTTTGTAGATTGTGCAGCTCAGCTCTTTTCAGGACCCGGAGGCTGAGCTCTGCACAAAAGGGGTGGCAGCAGAGAAAGCCCAGAAATACTTTGGGCTAGAAGAGGCTGTCCCCCTGTTGTAGGGCGAGAACTAATGGGGGTGAGGCTGGGTCAGTGCACGTAGACGTAACTACCATAATGCAAAGGTCAATGTTTCACTACCCCCCCAACCTCCCGCTCAAAAAAAAAAGAAAAGAAAAGAAAAAAGGAGGGCAGAGACGCCCCAAAGCCTACTCACCCAGCTCATTTTCCCCATCAACCCGAGGGCCAGTGTTCAGAGACGCAGAGGAAGACGTCAGGTAGCAAACAGCAAACCTCATGCCAGTTCCTCATTTAAGTTGGAGAACAGGCACCTGGTCTTCATTAACATTGCTGCTGTACTTAATGCGTTGCAGGTGTGAAAGTGTGTGGCTGAAATCTGACAAAACACCTGTCTTTTGTGGCACCATTAGATCTGCCTAGTGTGGGACACGACCCCCTCGGGTGTGCTTTCTCCTGCCTTGAAAGCCACAGTAAGCATTGTCCTGTAATTACAAAATCAGAGTCATCATTGCTGGGAAGAATTCCTTAACAAATTATACCTAATTAGTCTGAAATTACCTTTAATTCATGGTGAAACCATAGGCTTAACTGTGTTCTATAACACCTTCCTTTTTATCTTTATGCAAATATGATTATACACTATCAAACTGGCACCACCAGGCATAAAAAACAGCTGCAGCTAGTTCTTTGGTTACTAAATGGGAACTGGACGGGTGCCATTGATTATGTTTTCTGGAATGCTGCATCAAAAAAATAATAATAATATCAGCCAGTTCCTTCCCTGCGAACTCCAGTCTTCTTCCCCGCCCACGGGATCCTAATTGAAAGCTGTGAGATTGATGTCGCTTGCCCAACCCCCCCACCTCCTCACCACATTTACTGCAGACACATGTGTACATCTTGCTGCCGCCCAATCTTTTAGGATGTCATTAAGTGTCAAAACATGTCTCATTTCATTTCTGATCACGGCATCTTATCAGATGGCTTCTTCAGTTCTCATTCCCATATCGGAGCTTCAGGAACCTTCTGATTCAAGGCTCTTTGGTTCACATACTTTGGTTTCAAAGATGGTTTGCAGAGAAGGCATTCACCGAAGAGCTTTACATATACTCCTTATTTGATCCTGGCTACAAAACTAGGCACTTGGACTACTATTATCATAAGGCTTTGCATACGAGGAAACTGAGGCAGAAAGAGCCTTGCATGAAGTCGGCCAGCCGGAAGAGACAAAGCTCAGATTCTGATTCAAACCATCTGTCTCTGGTTTGCTCTCACCCGCTCTAATACACACTCCCAGTGATGCCCATGGTCCCTCTGATCGACACTGATCATTTCCAATACTCCTGCAACACTTCTGAACATACCATTGTAGGAATTTTTTTTCCAGTTAGTTGGCATGTGATGGTGTAAAGTATCATTCTTATCAGAGGAAGAAATCATGACTAGCTCCTCACTTGGTTCCTTACAATTAGTATAGTAATTATATTTATATATATAAAATTATACATATCTTATATATATAATTATATTCTATTTCCTTCTCCACGCCCCATGAAAGCATTTACAGAACCAAAGCTGTGTTTTCTGTTTCTAAAACCAAACAATGCTGGGTGTTATCACTGGTACTGGTGTGTGTGTGTGTGTGTGTGTGTGTGTGTGTGTGTTTAATTAGATTACACGTGAGTAACTTTTGCTCTAGTATGAAGAATTTTTGAGATTCTTTCTCAAATGAAGCCAGAGTTCAATTCCTCAAAAAGCAATCAAAAAATACAAAATGCTTTTTCAGATGTTTAAGATTTGCTTCTTCTTCCTCCATGCATTGGATAATTCCTTGGAAAGTCAGCATTGGCTTCCAAACAGTCCTTCCCATCCTGACAGACCATCATATTCCTGACTTCAACCCGCCCCCAGCTTCTCTGAAGATTGCTAACTTTAAAAAAGAAACTCAGACCACATCTAGGTTACTTTCCAGCAAGCTATGCTTTTGCAAGTTTAAAAAAAAAGAGAGAGAGAGGGAGATTAATTTCTTGAACAATTTCAGGCGTGGTATGCAAAGCCAAACACATATCAGGTGCAGACATTGTACCAGGCCGCTCGGCAGGAGGTCCTGACAGTGGCCTGGAATGCAGTGGTGAACTGGTTAAAAAAATAATTGCAACAGGACTGGCAATAAGGTTTTGGCTGAATACTACTTTTGCTCAGTATCAATCAATTAAAATAAAAGCATTTTCTTGATGGTTGTTCATAACAGATATCCAGACCCATCTGTGGCTATTTTATTTATGGCATAGCTGTTCTTCGCCAACAACAAGTTGGCTAAAAATCAGCTTTTAGAATCTTAATCAGAATCAAAACATTGTCTTCTCATTTGACGCCTCCATTCAAGTTCATGTTACTGCCATGCAGAAAATGGAATCTGCTTTCTGGAGGCCGACCCTCACTCCTGCACCATGGTAATCTCCACAGCCGGCCCACAGCTGCGGGATGAGCTGTATTTCTTTACAGTATTTTTATTAGGCTGATTCCCACAAGTTTAAGAACGTTGTAATTGGAGACACTTCAGGGTCACATTAGATTGAGCCCAATAAAATAAGAGGAGGAAACTGAACTCTCCTAACCCCTTTCCGTGAAGTTCAGAATTTTCAACTCATTTCAAAGCAGAGGATGTCCCTTTCCAAGTCTTTCAAGTTCTGTAAACACTGCAAGTGCTACTGGCTTCCTTTTAATCAGTGAGGGCCACCAGCTTACGCTTATTATTCCTAATTATGAGGCCCTCCGCAAGAGAACATTACTGCTGACAATTTGCGCTAGCAATGATTCAACCCGATTGGTCGCCGGTGCAATCCCCTGCTTTTCTCCTGCTCTTAATGTTTATGATCACCTATAACCTTCATACTTTGGGGTGCCATGCCCCCCAAATAACTTTCTGTGACGCTAGTTAACAATTTGTAATTACTGTAACCATGTAGACCATGGCTGGGTCTACTTGATGCCGAAACATCCTATTGGAAAGGGGGAGATTTGGTCTAACATCTGGATGTTTGAGCTGCACAAAGCCAAACATCTGGATGTTCCCAAATATTTTTTTTTCAGATTTTTGGAAACATCTACAGATTTTCCCTCATGTAGACAAAACATCCAGATGATAAACTGAAATGTTTCTCTTTTCATCTGGATATTTGACCACTGAATTTTCTTTGAGTCTTCTAGGTGAGAATACCCGTCTAGCTGGGTTGTTTTTTTTGTTTGTTTGTTTGTTTGTTTGTTTGTTTTTTAAGATTTTATTTATTTATTTATTTATTTGAGAGAAAGAGAGAGAGATCATGGGTGTGCTTGAGCAAGAGGAGGGGCAGAGGAGAAGGGTGAGGAAGAGGGAAAGAATCCCAAGCGGACTCTGCACTGAGCACAGAGCCCACCTTGGGGCTCAATCCCACAAGCCTGAGACCATGACCCTAGTGGACACCAAAAGTTGGTCACTTAACCAGCTGAGCCACCCAGGCCCCTCTAGCTGTTTTATAAGGCCCTTATTACGCCAAAGTAACAGGGGAAACACATCCTCTAGCTCCAAGGCACATCTTTACAGTTTTTCAGTAATTTGCAATAGCCTTTCAAAAATTTCGCCATTCTGAAACACAAATTAAATCTTTCATTTTTTAAAAAAGATGTATTTATTTATTTGAGAGAGCGAGAGCAGCGGGGGGGGGGGTGTGCCAGAGGAAGAGGGAGAGAGAATCTCCAGCAGACTCCCTGCTGAGTTCCGGGCCCAACCCAGGCCTCAGTCCCATGGCCCTGAGATTATGACCTGAGCTGAAACCAAGAAGAGGCTGCTCAACTGACTGAGCCACCCAGGCGCCCAAATCTTTCCTTTTTAAAGAAAAATCTCTTCACAACCTAGTCTATCCTTAAACCTAGGAAGAAAAGAGTTAAGCGTTGGATCACAGAGAAGGGAGTTTCTTATCCAGTTTTCACACCTTACAAAAATATTTTTGTTGCCACTAAAAGTTATTTTTGAGGCTTCTGTCTCTATTTCTTTCCCAGGAATGCTCGTTTGGTTGCCTCCGACGGTCTTGCATCCAGAGACTGGCAGAGCTCCTCCAGGAGGCGGGTATATTAGAACATACAACACTCTGGTTAGATGCACTTCATTCAAACCTGTACCAATATGTAAACTAAAGAAACTGCAAATTTTTTTTAAACAACAGCCTCTGACCCAGAAATTGGTGGCCACACTAAAATATGTGAATTCCCTGAAACGATTTATAAATACTTTTATAAATACACATTTTGTGGGGAGGAGAAAGAGTGCTGAGAGATCACCTCTGTCTCTCAAGGAGAGGTTTTCAACGTGCGCCTTCTCCTTACTTGGTATATTTTTTAAACTTCTAAAATTATTTGTGAGTGGGGAGAATAGATGCCACTCAGTGTGCAAAGTTGTCCGTGATGAAAATTCCGGTGTACTGTATTCCCACTGTTGGACTGCATTCAAAGATAATGTGAATTCAAAGACGTCAGAGGCACTTTGTATATAGTCACCCAATTCATTTATTCCCTCCCAGCGGAGGTTGGTGATTGCAGGAAATTTTCCACTCAAGCTCTGACGGACCAGAGGCTGAGCTTAAGGAGTCGGAGGAATGTCTTGGAAACAAATGGCAGGAAATAAAACTGGGCCCCACGAGTGACTAGAACTAGGATCTGTGAAGCCATTTCTCTTCTCTGTCCCTCTGAGACCATGAGGCCCCTTCTCCACACGCTGCCCATCTTCTTTCTCTCATAGAAGAGGAAAAGAATAATATCTACGTTAAAGGTAGAGCGCACAGAGAACACCTGTCACATAATGAACACGAGTAAATGGCACACATTGTGGTTGTGATTAATTATCTCTTCACAAACCAACTCTTCTGCTTGCTCCGCGCAGATGACTTCTGAATGGCCACATTCAAATGACAGCCCTCAGCTCCCCGGGTTTGTCTGTTCATATGATTCTCGTGCTTGGTTAACTGACTGGTGATTCTGAATCTCAATTTGCAATCCTCAGGGGAGTGAGCGGATCTAATGAGCCCAGCTTGGGCCAGGTGTGTTCCTCTGGCCCCATCAGCTGTCACCTGCCCAGGGATGCCATGTGCCCACTCACTCAGTCACGAGTTTGCCCGGGCAAACTCCTAGGGAAAGAAGAGTAGGACGGGGAGAACACAGACGACATTCCCAATACAGGTATCCCAGTTCAAAGCTTTTCATCATATGTCTTTATAGTCTAAAATTAGAACATACGGGCTGGGCACCAAGAAAAAATTTTTAATCTCCAATTTCTACTCAGAAAACATAGATCTAAATATTTTGATATATATTTTTTCATACATTTTATACACATATTTGTGCCTTTTACAAATATAAAATTATATTCTGCTTATTGTCTGTGCTCACTTTTTCCCACCTAATAACATACTGTGAACATTTTTCATGTTTTTAAGTATTTTTCTGCATTATTTTTCTTAATGGCGGGGGGGGANNNNCATAAGATTAAGTAAAAATAAAATATATAATACAATAACGTATTACTGAACAGTTAGATTGTTTCAATTTTATAACTTATAATGGGTACTCTAACACAACCTCTTTTGCATTAATCATTGTACATGTCATTTTTCTTTATTTTTAATTAAACAAGAAGTAAATGTATGCATGATCATTTTATTTTCTGTTTTAATTGGACTATCTAGAGGTTTGTGTATTTTCTTTCTTCTTTTTTTTTTTTTAAGGAAACACTTCTTGGATGTATTTATCATCTGCCAGTCATTTAAAGAGGTTTCAATG
>NW_024424119.1:7768476-7898476 GCF_017311325.1 Ursus maritimus
AGCTAAATGAGTGAAAGATAAAATTCAAGGACATAGTAAGATTCCAGGATCTGATGAGGATGTTTGTTGACTATATTATCATTATTATTATTTCAGTGAAATTAATGGTCTGTTCTGACCACATCAAACTTTCTGAGGCTCTGCAAACCTACTCTGCTCTCCATCATGGCTATGTCATCTACCCACTTATAGAGTGTAAAGATTAATATCTGATCAATAAATCAATAGTGTCAATTATATTACTTGGACCCTCATCTATTTTGCCTGATCCATGTGTCAAGTAGAGAGGAGAGGCCTAATACAGTCTTACTATTATCGGACCTGACAATTTCTCCTCATTTCCTGACGTTTTCTGCATTATCTATGACAATGATATATTCAGAACCTATTATACATTCATCGCAGATCGAAATTTCAAATACCTACATTGACTTTCTTTGTCCTATTCTTTATTACTTGACATAAATTCTACTCAGGCATATACTGATATTGCTAACCCTATTTTTTTGTGTCTGAACTTGCCCAAGTGATTGCTACCCAAACTTTTAATTTAATTTAATTTAATTTAATTTAATTTTATTTTATTTTATTTTATTTTATTTACCTTTTTGGTTCCTTTAATACAGCAAAAACTATGAGGCTGCTTTAATTCTGTTCAATATCTTTGTGTTTCTTCTACTCAGGATTCACCCTATTTATACAAATAAGAACTGATTCATTTCACTAAAAGAGAAATCTCAAAAAAAATTCTATCATGGCTTTCCTACAAATACAGAAATAAGCACGTGTTACAGAAGCGATTGAACTCATGAGGGAATGGGACAGATGTTATAACAAGTTCAGAAGACAATCTGGGGGCTCTTGGGTCTCACAGTTGGTTAAGCATCTGCCTTTGGCTCAGGTCATGATCTCAGAGTCCTGGGATTGAGTCCGGAGTCGGAGTCAGGCTCCCTGCTCAGCGGGGAGCCTGCTTCTCCCTCTCCCTCTACCCACCACTCCTCCTGCTTGTGCACTCTCTCTCCCTGTCAAATAAATAAATAAAATCTTTAAAAAGAGAGAGAGAGAATCTGAAGAACAGGCACATTTATTTATCAGGAATATTAAAGTGAAGGTGCAAATTCAGGCCAACTGGTTTTGGGGGGGTTGTGAGGGTAGATCGGGTCAGGACAGAATTTGTGTGTCCATAGGTAAGAATTAATTTGCATTGCTATCAGTTACCTACAACTTACAGTTCTAAAATAACTCAAACAAAATGAGAGGCTAGAATTAGTTCACCTGGAAGGGCATGCTCCATGGAAACAAGGCCTAGATTTCCAGGAAAGCACACATTTCCCTACCAAGTTCCTCCTGTCGTTTTTGAGACTTTTTGTTTTTTCAATCCTTCCTTGATGTTTTATTTTCTATCCATTTTATTCCAGTTATTTTTCTCCCTCTCTCCCCTCTAGTTATTTATAAGAAATTAACTCCTACTTGTTACATTTTCAACTATTTAAAAATTATTTTCCTCTAATTATTAACTTTAGATAGAAACAGATGCCTTCGATGAGAAAATGACAGCTTTTATTTCTTCCTACCAGTTTTTGTAATATAGTCCAGGATCTGAGGTCTACTTTCTTGCTTTCAAATCATCATTCTTACTTTAATATATATATATTTTTAGAATTATTAACATTTTATTATTTCCTTAATTTACCATTAAAACTTATGTTTTTACGATGATAACCCTCATCTCTCTGAATTTCATTACTTCCCCCTTTTTTTTTTTTTGAAGATTTATTTATTTTAGGGAGAGAGAGAGAGAGAGAGTATGAACGGGAGGGGCAGAGGGAGAGGGAAAGAGAGAATCTCAAGCAGACTCCAGACTGACCACCAGGCCACCGAGGCACCCCTCATGACGTCCCTTTTCTTGAGTGTGTGTGTGTGTGTGTGTGTGTGTGTGTTCTCGTAGTTGTTATAAAATTTGGTGTCTATTTTTAAAAGACAACACTTTATTCTTTGTGGGCTTTTGTATCTCTAATAAAGTGTTTCTGGGGGCGTCTGGGTGGCACAGCGGTTAAGCGTCTGCCTTCAGCTCAGGGCGTGATCCCGGCGTTCTGGGATCGAGCCCCACATCAGGCTCCTCCACTATGAGCCTGCTTCTTCCTCTCCCACTCCCCCTGCTTGTGTTCCCTCTCTCGCTGGCTGTCTCTATCTCTGTCAAATAAATAAATAAAATATTTTAAAAAATAAAAAAATTAAAAAATAAAGTCTTTCTGTTATTTTTGAAAGTGAATAAAACCTAACTACAGTATAGAAATCTTCAGTTACAGTCTTTTCTTTTCCCTTTAAAACTCTTAGGAAATCACTTCACTGGTGCTTCTTAGTACAGAGGAAATAACGTGAGTGAGCTGGATGTTTGGGTGGGTTTCTTTCTCTTGTAGATGACCAGTCTTTTCTGCCTAGATGCATGTCAGCTTGATTTTTCTTTTCATCTTGAATGTAAGACTTTCCTCAGAATATATCCATTAGTTGAATTATTTTTATTAATATTTCCTGGGGTTTGTTGAGCTCATTCAGTTTGCAAAACCAGAACTTTGTCCACTAGCCCAGCCAAGTGTTATTTATTTTTTTCAAATATTGCTTCCCTTCTATTTATTCTGACATCCTGTTCGGTAACACTCACTCTCTCTAAGCCAGATCTCAGTAATAGAGCCTCCAAATTACTACCTCGTTTAATTGTCCCTAGTTCTTTGTCATTTAACTGCATTCTGGGAGATTTTTACTTTAGCATATATTGTATATACCCTTGATTTGATTTACTATGCTGTTATTTCTACTCCAATTGCATCTTTAAACCCTGTTCTTCACTGTTTACTTTAAAATAGTTATTTTTTCTTGTAACTCATTTTAAATTTCTGCTCGCCTCTCAACTCCGTTCCAATTTCAAATCTGTTTATTATATTATCATCTCATCTTACAAGTTTTATTTTATAAAGCTCGTGTTTTTCCGATATTTGCAAAACCACAAAATAGTTTAGGAAATATATTTCTGTTTCCTTCAATTCAATACCTTTTTCAAATACGTTTTTCTGTATGAGTCACACGATCCCTGTGGCGTGTGTACATGCATGTGCACGTACATGGGGTGCGTGTGTTTGTGTGAGTGCATTTGTATGTATTTGAAAAGCTGAAACCTAAAACTGGAGGAAAAGAACAAAAGGAACCAGCAAGATAATTTGTAGCACATAACCCTAGAAAGCTTCATACATTGATTCTTCCAGGTACTTCTAAAAATAGAACCGCAAGAAAAAAACAAAAACAAAAAACTGAAAGATAAGGCTAAAAACAGGAACGATGTTGAAAATTTTTGTAAGAATTTCTTCTGACACTCCATTTATCCAGCCAAGACAATTATCCTACCCTAGACAACACTTCCTGGGGAGACCATGTCAAAACCAGTGAGAATCCAGAGTCAGGGTCCTCTGACCCAGCCGAGGATAAAGGTGAGATACTATTCTGAAAATGGGATTGGGAGGGCAGGCAAACAACACTTACTGAGCTAAATGATTCCACCCCCCAGCATCCACACAACAGATTGGAGCTTCCTCTCTAAAAACGGCCCCCCAAAAAGACCATCAGATAATGACACTCCAAGGCCACCAGCTGACAAGGCCCTGCCCAAGAGAGAGAATTTTGATTTTCATTTTACATATGAACGTACGGCCAAAGTTCACCACACATTTGAGAAAAGCCTCTAACAGGAAAGACCGGCCAAAATAAACAAATAAAATACACTAGGAGGAAACAAGGACAATGCAGCCAGCAGGAAAAAAAAGTTTAGAAAAAATTTTAAATAGTATTAATAGTCTCAAAGTAATCAGAGGTTTTTACATCGTGAAATAATAACATGCTGGCATTTTTTAAAGGAACATTCAGAGAACAATTAAATTTAAAAAAAGGTTTTAAAAGAAGGGAGGATAGCTAAGGAAATCTCCAGAAAGTGAAGCAACCACACAAGAAAAGATGGAAAGTAGGAGGGAAAAACGTTTAATCAAATCAGAGAAGGAGTCCCAGAGGTCCAACATCTAAATAATAGGAATTCCAGAAGAAGGAAAATTAAAACATAAAGAACAAGAAATCATTAAAGAGATAATACAATAAAAGTTGCCATCTCCAAAGAAAATGGGTTTCCAAATTATGAAAGTCCAAGCACCGGCATAACAAACAGACCAACTACAGGGCATGTCTTTGTGAAATTTCACAGTACTAGGGATAATGAGATGAGCCTAAAGGTCCCCCAGAAAACTAGTAAGTCACTTCAGAAAAATGGAGAATGAAAGTGTCATTTGACTTAGCAATGTCAGCAACTAAATGATAAAGGGGCAAGATCTTCCAATTCTGTCAGGAATTATTTCCAAGTCAGAACCCCAAATTCCAGCCAAATTATAAATCAAATATCAAAGCCAAGTAAAAATAATTTCAGACTTTCAAGGTCTCAGAAAATGTCTCTCCCATTTCTCCAAATTCCTCTCCCAGGAAGCCATTTGTGGATGCCTTCCATCAAAACAAAGGAGTAAGCCACAAAAGAGGAAAACAGAACTCTGGGAACTGGAGGTCCCATCCAGTTAGAGACTAAGAGAAATGTAGAAAATGGTAAAGGGATATCCCAGGGTGACAACCATGCTGGAAACTTAGAGGGAGACAGGAGAATAGAGTGCCCCCAGGAGCTATATGCCAAAGCTGTTTGACTGTAATAAGGAGATTTACTTTTAATGTGGAGAAATTAGCAATAAATTAGTTATAGGTACAGAGAAACCAAGCAAATAAACAGAAAGAAAGCAACCGTCAACTCCAGACAAAACAAAAAGTTGTATAAGAAAGAAAATGATACAAATGATATAAAGGACATGATACATAAGTGGCTCAACTGTGAACATTATTTACATAATTATGCTAATGTAAATACTAGTTAATAAAGTGTTAATATGACTATAATGAGAAATGTGGGAGAAGGAACCTATCTTCTATAGTAAGAAACAATATCTAAAAAATTAATGGCATAATGTGTGAGTTAAATTTGGAGGTAGCTACTAAATGATTGCCTTAGAGGAATGAGAATTGGCAACAAGGAAAAGGAGACTGGCATAAGTCTTTTTAAACTACTATTAAATATATTACTTTGATAAAAATTTAAGTTTAAATTTACAAAAAGGGAAAAAAACTAAAAGGAACACACTCAAAATACATTTTTTCCTTCAGATTATTTAAACTATATGTTCATTTCTTTCTGATTCTGAATTATTTACAGAACCCATTTTTTTCCCCTAGTTTCTCATATTAAAATAGTAAAAAGCCTATTCAGGACTGGTATTTCCCTCAGAAACAGGGTGGGAGACTCACCTTGGTCTGTGGTCTGAAGACATCTTTTAGATTTTCACAGTGATGGGATAGAAGAACATAGGACAGAGATAAGGTCTGGCAATGCTGGCTGGGCTGGGGGAAGGGGTTTCAACAGAGGATTTTATCCACCTTCCCAGTAAAGCTGCTCTTCCAAGTTGGACCTGCTGTGGGGCAGCTTCCTTGCAGGAGCAGAGAGATGCTCTTCCTGACTGTTCAAGAGAGTACTTTTACCTTCTTTGTCATCCCTCTGCTTCCAGTGACCTGAAGTTCCCAGGCCCAGTTCTCCAAGCAGCTCCTCATCTCATCAGGGGAGAAATGTGCCTTCTTGGGAAGCCGTTCCTCTATAACAAATGCCACTGCAGAAGCTGGCATTTTCATGTGACTGCCCACATCCATGAATCTGTACATCACATTTCTTCACGAATCTCCCTGCTGCATCACTTAAGGTCATTTCAGCCTAAGAAAATGACTTTCCCAGGGCTGCTGCCCCCAGTGCTTCTGGAGGCTTCTGCTCCGGTCATCCCACCTTCTGAAACTCTCACCTCAATTCTATTGATGATGGGTGGAAAAGGGGCTCCAAATGCTGCTTTTTCTACTATTTTACACCTTTCCGTCTCCGTTCCAGCCTCTCTAAGTTCTCAAGTTGCCCGTAAAGAACCAAGATTTCTTCCTCTTGCTTCTCACCAAGTCACAAACTCCCTTGGAAATTAAATAGTATTCCACTTTGAGAGGTCCTTTGTTTGGAACTTGGTTGAATCTAGTACGAATTTCTTATAGCTTCTGACATTTGAATAGTTCTATTTTCCAACTGTCAATGCTGAGGAACACTTTTTTCATGAATTTTAAATTTTTCTACATCTTTTCCACAGAGGGATATCTAACTATTAATGTCAGCATAAATTAGGAGATAGTATCTGTTTGAATTAGGTTCAGTGGCATGTTATAGGAAATGCATAACAAGATAAACATTTATTCCTCCCTCACATGAAGAAATCAGGAAGTAGGCATTCGTAACCTGTTCTGATAATCCTTTGCATCTCATTGCTCTCCCATCCCTAGGAAGTGGTGCTTTAACTCATGATCCCAAATGGCTGCTAAGATTCCACACATCAAATCTGTGTTCCAGGCAGGAGAATGGCAGAGGGAGCAAGAAACGGGGTGAACATTCCCTTTAAAGGACACTTTCTAAGTTATCACCCAATTCAGCTTACATCTCATTGGCGTGAGTTTAGCCTTGCAGCTTCACTGAGCTCCCAGGGAGACTGAGAACATTGGAGTCATCAAAATTTTTTAGACATCAAGTGAAAACTGGTGTTTCTAAGGAAGCTAAATGTATTCTATGAAAAGTTTTTTAAAAGGATAAAAGGAAAGAAAAAAAAAAAGTATGTGACCTCCAGGATTCACAGGCTTTGATCTATCATGAGATTGAACCACAGAAGAAAATCAGATAATATAAAGAAAAGCATAAAGGACAAGTCATGGAAAATGTGCTATTTCCACAAGAAAACTAAGCTTCCGTTCTCCGGGTCTCTCCATAATTGAGGTTGGGTATATTCACACAAAACCAAAATGGTAACCCTTATATAAATGTAACATCTAAACAAGCAATCATAATTTGGTTAATATATATTTAAATTAGTATATTTTATGATTTCTGTCAAACTCAACTCTTTTTTTTATTTTTTAAAGATTTTATTTATTTATTTGACAGAGAGAGACAGCCAGCGAGAGAGGGAACACAAACAGGGGGAGTGGGAGAGGAAGAAGCAGGCTCCTAGCGGAGGAGCCTGATGTGGGGCTCGATCCCAGAGCACCGGGATCACGCCCTGAGCCGAAGGCAGACGCTTAACAACTGCGCCACCCAGGCGCCCCTGTCAAACCCAACTCTCAATATTGAAATAACTTCTTACAGCTTAATACCTCCTGCACCTGTAGGGCACCCGGGTGGCTCACTTGGTTAAGCAACCACTTCTAGGTTTCAGCTCAGATCATGATCTCATGGGTCATGGGATCAAGCCCCACACTGGCTCCATGCTCAGCAAGGAGTCTGCTTGAAGATTCTCTCCCTCTGCGCCTCCCCGATTCGTCTGTGCATGTACTCGCTCTCTTTCTTTAAAATAAATAAGTAAATCTAAAAAAAAACCAAAAAATACTTCCTAGACCTTAGTAAAAATCCTGCTAAAAGTAGAAACCTAATAAATTTATATTAAATGAATAGTTGAGTAAATGAAAATTTCATATATATAATATACATTTGTAGAGACAATTATAAATATATAAATTTATGTGCTTATAATTATATATAAGAAATTATATATAAATGTGGATACATATTTATAAATCATATCTGTTGACATCATAACTTTAAAAAAACATATTGCCATGTGCTAGTTATCAAGTATTTATGAAATGTCTTTTCTATGCATGATATAGTAACATATGTAAAATATTAAAAAATGGAATACTTGGTTTATGCTATCCTGGATCTTAAAACTTGATCATCCTTGGAGTACTTTAAAACCAATGTCAGAAGGCAGGGTGCCTGGGTGGCTCAGTTGATTAAGCTCTGACTTGATTTCAGCTCAGGTCATGATCTCAGGGTGGTGAGATTGAGCCCCACATGCACTGGGTGTGGAGCCTGCTTAAGATTCTCTCTCTCTCTCTCTCTTTGAGCACCTGGGTGGCTCAGTTAGGTGTATGACTTCTGGTTTTGGCTCAGGTCATGATCTCAGGGTCTTGAGATGGAGCCCCAACTCTGACTCTGCGCTCAGCATGAAGTCTGCTTGGGATTCTTTCCCCCTCCTCCTCCCTGCCCCTCTGTTCCTAACTCCACTTGGGCTCCCTCTCTTTCTCTCTCCCTCTCTAAAAAACAAAACAAACAAACAACAACAACAACAAAACAGTGTCAGGAGGCCAATACTGTCAGCAGCCTTATCTTCTATCGCCAAATCCCAGGGATGAATGCCATCAACCAGTGATAAACCAATATATTACGTAGATCAATGAAAAAAGGAGAAAGTGCAAGAAATGTAGACTCTAGTCTCTGGTCATTTTTCGCCCAAATGCATAGATTCTGATAAACTTGAATATCAAAGCATAACCTATCTACGACGGCATTTTTATGCTGCATACAGCTGTGGGACTTTTCTCACCATGATTATGCTATTAGCATCATAAGATGTTTACAATGGTTCCCAATGAGAGCAAATGATAAAGCTTCACAACATAGGTAAAACGTACCCCTAAATAAACTATTCTCTTTTCCTTGGTTTACACTTTCTTGTGCTCTTATCGTAGTATCTAATCCTTCACGGATCCAGACAACATTCTAGAGAGCTCCAGGCTTCACATTTGAACTCTGCCACCTCAGCTCTGTCATGGCTCTTACAGATTCACAGTCTCCTTCTGCCAGTCTAAAGGGCCAGAGAACAAGGTTGGGAACGGAGACATCAAGTGAGCAAGAGAGCCTGAGTCATCACCATTTTCACATGTGGCTCCAATGAGTAGCACCCTTGTCTGACCCATATAACAACCCAAGTGCAACATATGGGTCAACCACACTCTAGAAATGGCTTCTGCCACTCCTGCAGCCTGATACTTTGATTGCATTGTGGTTGCTCTAAAAGCTCTAATGCAGAGCTCTGTGGATTCTTCTCTTTACTATGTGGTTTGAAGCTGGGCGGAGGGGAGGAGACATTGGAAAGAAAAATTGCCCAGTGCACCATGACAGCTGGATAATTAGGCAGAGCAGGCCAGTGCTTACGGCATTTGTCATTCAGCAATTGTTCGCCCTCCAGGTTCTCTAGCCAGGTGCTCTGAACAATGAGGTGATAATAATGTCTTCATGTGACCTGAGCCCAGAGAATGTTCAAGATCAAATAGGCCAGGCAGCATCCCTAGTGGAATAAAATGAGGACTACATTATTTTCGAAGTGTTCACTGGTCTATTTGCCATCAAAATTAAGGAACTTACATGTTACTAAAAAATAGGTTCAACGAAAGGAGAGTTCTAGAAGAAATTTGTAAATTTTGGTCTCTGAAAATTTGAGATTCAAGGTGTGTGACTTTATTTTTGAGAAGAGGGATTTAATGCCAACTAATTGGTGGTGGGCTGGAGAGAGGAGTCTCTGTAAGAATTTATGAGATGCTCGTAGCTTCTTCTAGCTTCTGTTTACCCAAGCAAAGAAGAATATCTCCCATTTTTTAAAGAGATTAAGTACTGTAAATTCTGGCTATTTTGTTAAATTGTTAAATACTACCAAGGCACCTTGGTGGCTCATTTGGTTAAGCCATCGACTCTTGATTTCAACTCAGGTCGTGATCTCAGGGTCGTGAGATTGAGCCCTGCATCAGGCTCCACACTGAGCTTGGAGCCTGCTTAAGATTCTCTCCCTCTCCCTCTACTCCTCCCCACTACTGTCTCTGTGAACTCTCTCTCTCAAAAAAAAAAATGTTTTTAATTGTTAAATACTATGAAAAACTCTATTCCCTACCAGTGCTTACTTCCTCTTCCAGCTGTACACAGAGGTGATAAGAAAGGCCATCACAAGGCTGTTTTAACACTCCTCCCTCTACCCCCCTCTTTCCCCACTCTGGACTATTCCCTTTCGAGCCATTATCTCCTAGGGCACTCAGCATACACCCTGTTTCTCATGGTGAAAATTCAGTTAATTCAAGTCTGCATCTCAGTCCCTTTTTGCTCTTAACTATATTGCTTTGTGGACTTATTTTCATTGTGTTTCCTTTCACAACACTCCATCTTGACATGGCTTACCAGTAGGAATAAGGTAATTTTCTTTTTTGTTGCCTTCTTTTGCTTTCAGGATCCCTCATGGCACATTCATGCTCTGAACTACACTGGATACCTTGGGGCAATGGATACTTTAATATCTCCAGACCAAATACACTGTGACTATTTAGGATTTCAGGATTCTTACCTGCACTTGACCCCTATTTTGAAAATGAACCTAGCTCACCCTCTTCTCTAAAAAGTGTCCCTTCTGCACCATCAGTGGTCAGCTCCCACAGCCTTTGGTATTACTAGGTGACCCCCCCGCTCATCCTCCACTCCCTACAGCTGACGGGCATGGGATTCAAGGCCTTCAAGCAGGTTCCCTCACCAGGAAATTTGGAAAAGTACTGAGGATGCTTGAAAACCTGAGCTGGTGTCCGTAACTAGCTATGTGAATTTGGAAACCATGGGGAAGCCATGGGGCAGCCATGTGCATAAAGAAGTAGAAATAGCCTGTCTACTGAGAGATAGCAGGATGTGGGAATAGAGAATATGGTACAAGAAGCATGTGGGCTCAGACAAAACAAGACCAGAAAATGGCTGACTTGGTTGCTTTCTTATTCCCCCTCCAGTCCTCCAGAAGCCAACCTCTCTTCCTACCTACAGGGATGATCTGGGAGACTCCCCTCCGATCTAATCATGATTTCTGGGGTTTTATTAATTCTACTTAAGTCAATTTGAAGGGGGATACCGTTTCTTATTTTGACACGGAGGTGAAAGTTTTATTTGAAAATTTCTGAAGAGGAAATTGTCTTTGTTTTGGAAAAGACCTTGATGAACGAAAGGCTCAGATTAGAAGATGAGGTCCACGGACTTGGCAGGTGTTAAGGCAACAGAGGAGAGCACTTAATTCTTCTGTATGAGTAGGATTTTTTTCTCTTCTGAAAGAGAAGGAATAACAGCTATTAAGATGGCTCCAGTCTAAAAGACTTCACAGAGTCCACTGAAAATTCCCTGATTGTGGAGTTAGGCCATTTTAAACATGATGACATCCAATGTTCAATTTGAAATTCTTTGTCACTCCAGGGCAAACACTCCCCTTGTCTACATTCCACCCTCCTACCTTCTGTACCTCCCTAAGCTTTGTTTGTGTGTGAATTTTTATAGAGATTGAGCAATGGGATGAGTTTCACATGTTTATTATGACATAGAATTAACTGTGAGAGATCAGGAACCCAGACATGGAGATAAGCGTAATCTCCTGGTCTAACCTTTTAATTTCTACATAGTGTGACTAGGGATTAAGGGCCATCTTATTAGAACCCACTGAACCCTGCCTCATGTGTGCAACCCATGAGAATTGAGAACATTGATTCAGATACAGCCCCTTAGCTGCCTGCAAATTCATTTGATTTGCAAACCTACTAAGCATCTCTAGTTTGATTCAAGTCTGTGTGGTTGTCCAAATCTCACTTGAATCTAAAAGCAACACTTCGAACACATTATTTGCAAAGGCTTTGGAGGTCTTCAGGTTCAATGTGCTGGAGAAGTAAACAAAATGAGGACCCCAGTTGAAATAAATTTACTGAATTACTCCATGAACTTGAAGCCAAGATATATATTAGAACTGAGATTTCACTTTTAAAATAGATTTTTTTTTTTGCTTTCCAAAAAGATTTGCGCTAACTTTCACTTAAATAGCAAACTCATCTAATGCATTTAAAATATGATTTCATTTTGCAAAATTGATTTACAAGCAACTTTTCAGGAACCCATCTATTGACTAAGGAAAGATATATCTATTATGCAAGGCACCATACTTAAGTATGTTAAGGACTAATCCCAGTCCATTATTTCTTAGCATATCTAGTGGGTATTTTGTTTGTTTTATAGCTTTTTTCCCTCTTTGATTTACATTTATGAGACAATCGAGGAGAGATGATGTGAAATGGTTTTTATTTTTATGAGCCAAAGGAACCGCACCGACCACAAGTAGCAGAATGCGGCCACAACTGAATTATGTAGGTCTCTCTCAGCAGACTGAAAATTAAAAGAGTATATTGTCCCTCCTTTCACTTCTTACGGTGAAGGCATGCCCTAAGGATGTGCACTGGACAATTCCGCCATAAATATGAAGTTGTGGTTGCACCTACCATTGCTCATGTTACCAACATAATCCAAAACCAATTTACATGTATTAAACTTCAGCTAAGTTTTGGGGGTTTCATTTGTGGTTATATGTCAACCACTGATATGACCCCAATGAGTCAGCCAAAATATTGAAGAATGGCCGAATTCACTTCTTTCACGACTCCATGATAATATATCACAAGAGTGTTAACATTTAGGTGTGCCCACCCTCCCTAAAAGAACATGAATATCAAGACCATGCATATTTGCCTCAGGTTACCTAAACCTGTGCACGAATGTACTGAATTGACTCAGTAAATATAATCCCTTCACTACTGCTACCCTAACTTGCCTATTACACACACACACACACACACACACACACACACACACCCCAACCTCAGATGGTACAAACTGGCAGCACGTGAACCAATGCCAGCCCACAAATGAGCCTTGTTTGGTTCATATGTTAGAGACCACACCGTTATAAGAGCATTTGAATTCACGTTTGAAAATTAGGAAATGGCACACAGAAATTCACGTTTCTAGCTCCTCTTTAAAAAAATCTGGCAGCACTTGGCAGGAATTCCACGTGGCAACAATCGGCTGGAGCTGAGATGCAAAATCCCCCAGGGGCCCTCTCGGCTTTGCCAGAGTCCCCACCATACTTCATTACGTTGTCCACGTCACACGTTTAGCTTCCCTGCCTCTGGACATTTGGGCTTGCATCCTTTGTCCCCCAGTGTTTCCCTCCTCTGTGCCTTCTGAAAGCCCCTTCTCTCTGAGCTTACTAAAAGCTAAGCTGCTTCAATCAGAAAACCTCAGGAAATCCGAATCCCGTTTTTACTTTTATATTTCTAAAATTTCAAAACAGCATCCCTATCTATAACTGGGAGCCCTGAAACACAGGTGCATGCCACTTTAAAAAACACAGACTTTAATCATAAACATATTTAGGCATTTTTGCTGCAATACAAGCTTTCATCTACCTAATTGATTTTAATCCAATTGATTAAAAAAGTAACATAATTGTTTAAAATTATTCTCTTTTTGGAATCTCACGTCGTGGTAGAAAAAGGAAACATTGCACAGATAGCTTATCATCTAGTTTGAAGAACAGTGTGCTTTTTAGTGTGTAACAGAAGGTTAAAAAGTCGACTGAAAGTATGTAAGAGAAAGGAGGTATTAACAATAGTGCTGGCTACGTTTGGGAAATGAAAGCTATTATTTGCAGGAAAAACTCAGTGTAATCAAACGTTGGGTATAGCCAGTAATGCTAAGGTGTTATAGACATTCACTCGTAGCTATAAAACACCTTGACTATTGAAATTCCTGAACCCAAAATAATAACTTTGTTATTGTGCCTCTGAAATGTATAATCCCCAATCTCTTGTTTTCCCATTGAAGCAATTGCTCGATGCTGCCTGCTTTCCAGACAGTTCTCCTATTGCTCCTCAGCAAAACATTACTGTATTGGAGAATATGGTTTGCATCACAAAAATGTTATTTTTACTCCAATTAGGGGCTGTAATATTTTTATATTGAGATTTCCTTGGTATAGTCAAAGTATACCTCATTGAGGAAAATTTATTTTTACGTAACTTTTCAGGTTGTTATGTACTCAGTAAAGTACAGCTGAATGACATTGTGCTTTCTGAGGAGTTCCAAGTCCCCTGGAAAACATCTCCTTTGTTCTCATCAGACAGACAATGAAACGCACCATTATTAGCCTATTTCAAATGAGAGAAGTAAGATTCCAAGTCATCTGCTGAGTTTCATATGGCAAATTCGTGAAAGAAAGATTCTCTGGATTGAAGGCAAACAGTATATCTAGTTCTCAATCTTGATTACCTCCAGATCTAAACCTTTTTGTAAACCATTTTAACATCAATATGTCTGCACAGAAGGACTGCAGTTGTTGATCCCACAGACTAGGGGCAAAACCACAGGCTTCGAAGATGGATTTGCCTAGAAGGGAATCCAGCTAGGTGATTTAATCTCCTTAAATCTCAGTATTCTCATCTATAGCGTGGGTGTGATGATCCCTTCTCATTAGTTTGGGCAGGATAGGAATAAAAAGACACACTGGTTAAATCTCTCTGTTACAGCAGACTAATCTTACCCTAAGTTAGTGGAGTAGTTAGCTACTTATTCAGTACGTTGTTACCCTAAATAACTCCCTGGTTCTCAAATGTGAGCGTGCATCCGAACCACCTGAAGGGCTCATGAAAATGCAGATTACTAGGACCCATCCCCAGAGTGTCTCATTCAGGAGCCCTGAGAATCTGAATTTCTAACGAATTCCCAGGTAATGCTGAGGCATCCAGGGTACGCCCTTGGAGAAGTACTGCTTTAACACGGTAGCTAAGTCACTAAGCGTAATGCCCGGCACGGCGGGCACTCAAAACAAAATCATGATTACTTCTTTTCTTATTGAAATCCTATGGGCAGGTACAAAATTACTTACAGGTTTTCAGAAGAAATTCTAATAAAAATAAGGATAAAATAGAAATATCGGATGTCCTTTAATTCCTTGTTTATTCAGTAAAACATCCATTTGACAGTGTTGTGAGTCATTACCTGTCAAAGCAACATGCTGACTTCACCATTGTTTTCTATTTCTGTTTCTATAGGCAATTCTGGGCTTTCTCCATTCTGGCAATTCAAAGGAACTCATAAAAGATAGGTCCACCTACTTTACTAAATAGAATCCCTTGGCATAGATGACACTTGATTGCTTTTATATTATATGAGTGCGTGAATACCTCTGGCACTCAGAAATGATAATATTCTCCCCTCCTACATCAAATCAGGAAGCCGGGTGCATTAAAAGCGTTTAAAAACCCGCATGTCTAAAGTTAAAGCATGACTAATGCATTGGAGAAATTGTTCAACAACAGTTCATCCTGGTAAAAATATGACTTCTGTAGCTATGCCAAGGTTAGTGTCGGGTTAGGTTATCTGCACTTCAAGGGCCAGATACGTGTGCATGTGTGGGCGCGAGCATGTGGGCATGCGTGGTGGACGTGAGCTGCCCCTTAGACAGTTATGGACACTCCCAGGCATGACTTTACAGAAAGATTCCCTAGAGGAGAGCTATGTTCAGCTCTCTGGGTAATTTGGGGTAATTTTGTGCCCTCCATATTCTCTCCCTATCTTCTCCTGACACTCTTTGTCGCGCTAGCTACTGTTTTTCTCCAGCCCGCTAGGTTTTCAATAAGTTTCCTGTTGTGCATTGGGATAGCAGTGTTCATGGAAAATTGCTTTGCCTAGGTGATCTGAGCCAGCTCCCTCCCACCTTTTCTTTTCTTCTCTTTTTAATTTAGAGACAAGTAACGAAGTGCTTACGGTGCAAGAATTTACTCCAGAAGTCTCCAGACCATTCACTGACATTTTGCAGTTTAATCCCCTCTTCAATTTCATAACTGGTGCTCAGAGCAGAAGCACACAGAGGTGTGTGCTTGAAAGACATTTGGAGCCTTTCGTTTTAAGGTTTAAAACCATTAACCAACAAACTCAAAATGCCCTCAAATTCATACGGACAACTAGTACATTAAGCTCTTCAAAGAACTTGGAGAATTAAAGCCAAGACTGGTTCAATAAGTACTTGTGAAGGTAACAAAAATTGAAATCAGAATTTTTATGGGAGCCTATTATTAGTAAGAAAACCTTGAGAGTTAAAGTAGTTCCTTCCCCAGGCTCCAGACAGGACTCTATCAAAAAGTATCACTTTCTAAAAATAGCTGTTTTGGCCTCTGTGTCAAATTATGTGATCAATGGCACTTATGCAAAATGACAAGATGTTAGCAATAACCTAACCTTACATGTGTTAATTCTACAAAATCTCAAACCTGTGACTTAAGTTCTATTATCATCCCCACTACCCACGTAAGGAAGCAGAGACTCAGAAATGTTGAGTAACTTGCCCAAGGTCACACAGCATGTGAGTGGCAGAGCCAAGATTTGAACACAAGTGTTGTAGGTTGAGAGACTCTCACAGTGGAAGCTTCTGAGGACAGAGGGGAGAGAACCCCCAAAAATTCCTCCCCAAACTGCATCCTGGGAAAAAAATAATGAAATACATTTAAAATAAGCAGAAAGCCCTAGCCTCATCTCTTTTAACTTGATTGGTGATCAAATTCCTTTCTGGTCTTCTGAGGAGGTTCCTGAGAAGCAGCAAACGGGGACAATACCAATCACCCAGCTGTGCTTCTTCCAAGAGACTGGTCAGCCATTTTACCTCCTCATTTTAGGGCCTAAATTGGGGCAAGGACTAGAGGCCTTGTGGCCACTGCCCTCACACCCCTACCCTCTGGGTCTCACAGCTCTTGAGGTCCAGGAACACAGAGAGAAAGCCACCAAGAAGGAAAAAACTTTGAACTCTGTGTTCCTCCAACAAAAACTTCATCCCCCTAGTACGGTAGCTTCATTGTATGACCTGAAAATTCCATGTAGACCTTTTCAAATACCAGAAACTTCCTTCCCGAGTTTAGAATAATGAGGAAGGTGTTGTGTCAGTAGCACAAGGGAAGAAAGAGTGATGCCAAGGTCCATCATTCATGTCCCCTGAAATCATCTGAGTAGCTCAGGGTACCCAAAGAGCTCAGGTCCCACCTTTGACACACGTGATCATTACTGAAATACCTTTTACGCACTCACTTATCCCACACATATTTACTGGGGGCCCAGGCCCGCTGTCCATGAGTTGTTAGGAGGCTAGACTTCTCTGTGCCTTGTTTTCCCTCAGCCGGAAACAAAAACTACCCGCCACTCCTTCCCAAGGGTGCCACGCAAACTTCTGAGATATGAAAAATGTGGGAAAGAAAGTTTCTGCAAAGCCCCGAGCCTTAGAAAAGCACACTTTGCCGCCACAGCACACACACGCTCCAGCATCGCTGGCTGCCAAGTAGCCGGCCAAGACAGACTCAGCAGGAGCGCTGGTGTCTCCAACTAATGGCCCGCTTTAATTCCTCTCTTCCCTGAACACTTTTAAACTTTTTTTCTGGAGTCAACCCAAGCTCGGCAGAATTTCCAGATCCGTGGAAGTGCAGTATGCAGGCAGCCCATTTCCTGACAATGCTGCAAAGCTTCAGGGAACACATTTTGTTATTTCCACATTTATGAGTCGAGCCCGGGCCCTGAGCCTGACTCCTGACCAGGCCGTCCCCCACCTGGGAGTCCCACAGGGCTGACGGGGGGGAGAGGGGAGAGGGGTGACGGCGCGAAACAAAGGAAGGAGCATGCGCAGACAAGTTAATAAAAATAAATGTTCCAATGGCTGCCTAGACAGCAACACTGGCATCCAAGGGATCTCTAAAAGGGACTGAGGTGTGAAGATCATTTTCTGAGCCCTATTCAAGACTCTTCCCATGATAACGTCCTGGCATTGGTGCAAAGAAAGCGAAGTTTTGAGAAATGTGGTTCAAACTAAATGGCGCATTCTCTAAATGAACTCTTTCTTAAAGCGACATGAAAAATGAGACAAAGAAAGGATGCAGTATTTCACCAATAATAAAAATACTCAGCACTTATATACACAACATGCTAGGCACTGAGCATCGTACAAATGCAAACGTAATCGGGAACAAATTATTTTTGAGCAATTACAAGGCGTCAGACATTGTGTTAGCTACCAGCAATGCAAAGACAGATAAGACATGGCTCCAGCCCTTTGAGGAATTTTTAATCTGGTTTTAAAGAAATCAAAGAAAAAGGAAAGTTGGCCATGTTGACGGATGGTATTTAAGAATCAGGAGTTCTTTGATCTACTCTTGGTTTGTGTGTGTGTGTGTGTGTGTGTGTGTGTGTGTGTGTGTGTGTTTTCTATTTTCTGGAGAACCATTGTTGATTGGTTGAAGGAGCTTGTCAGGGAAAGAAAGGTCTTCTTGTTGACAAGATAATTAGGAAGGAAGGAGCCCTCTCCATTTCTAAATTATAACTAAAAATCTTTGAATGGAGGGGAACAAATGTTAAAAGGTGAGTCAAAAATAAAACCGGACCCAGCAGAGTACTAGTTTCTATTGAACTTTACTGTGACAATATGGCTGGCTTTGTCAGTATGGCTGATCCTGCCATATACATGGAAACTGTTACTTATCATCCATATGTATCATGATGTCAAGTAGGACTTTACCTGTTGCCCTGAGATTTCTGAGCACCTGGGAGTAAAATTCCAAAAATTCTAGTTTCAAGGAATTATGGACCATTTACTTCCTTATGACTTACTGAGAAATACCAGAGCAGAGCCAGGCCCACAGACAATACCT
The DNA here is from genome assembly GCF_017311325.1 of Ursus maritimus. NCBI lineage: Eukaryota > Metazoa > Chordata > Mammalia > Carnivora > Ursidae > Ursus > Ursus maritimus. The sequence goes on from NW_024424119.1 coordinate 7,786,984, forward strand.
CTTTCTCCTTCCACTATAGTCCCAACGAAAAGAAAACTGAGAGGTGAGAGGAAGTGGCATCTGTGGGAGGGCAGCACTGAAGAACAGAGATTAATTCCTGTCTTTTTGCTGCAAAAGGGTTGCACAGGGCTTCTTCCTAGTGGGAGAGGGACCCCTGGCAGGAAGTTGTTAGGCAGGGCATTGTTGGGGCAAAATCTGATGTGTGGAAGAAGAGAAGCTGGAATCAGAGAACCGTGGAGTGGGAAGCTTCTATAGGTCCTCCAAAGAGCTCAACCCACCAAAGCAGGAACATCTGGTTGATTATCTGCAATACAGAGAGACCACTGATGGATGCCACAATCTATAGATCACACCAAGGAGATGTCTGCCTCCCCATCCCACCTTCCCACTCTGACAACAGATGGTTAGGACAGAGAAGAGGAAGAGGTAGGGTGATCTTATAATTTGTTATGTAAGCCAAGACAATTTTGAGAATTAAGGGAGTTGCTATTAATAACCATACCAGAACACTGGAAATACCCCGAAAACTGAGATGTATGATCACCATGGTGGGGACAAGAGGTATATAAAGAGCAACAGTGGTGTTCCTCCATCTCCTACCATCCCTGCTACAACTTCATTCACTTGACCAGAAGTAGGCTTCATCTATCCTCGGGGGAGAGCAGAGGAAGAGTTTCAAAACAAGTTTGAGACTGAAGTTTACCAGTGAACAGAACTGAGCTCAGGTATCAGAATGAGATTTTGCTAATGACAAATGTGGTTGAAATTGATAGGACCTGTCCAAGATGGCACTAAGGAAGCTACTACCCATAGGGAAAGGTGATTTTCAACACAAAACCATTGGAGAACTGGAAAAAAAATATACGTCACTTTCAGGTTTATACTAAGAAGCTGGGACTTCAGTAAATCAGTTTCAAGTACATAGCAAAGCACAAAAAGTACTTATTGGCCAAACAGGACAGTCAATGTAGTGTAAAGGACTATAAATGTACGCTGATAAATATAAGGACACCAATCGAATAAGAAGCAAACAGCAACATATGTAAATGCATTCCTTAAGAAATGAATAAGACATAAATACACAAAACTCAGTAGAAGTGCCCAAGCCAGTACATGCAGTTCAAGCTCTAGCGTTTTCTGTTTCTCACTGGGGATCCTTATATGACAGATTTAACCCCCTCTGTTTCCATTTCCATATCCATAAAATGAGAATCAAATCATTGCCTCCAAGAGTTGGGAAGTTATATAAGAGCATTTAGAAAGCCACTTGACGGTAAGGGCTAGTTGTGGTGTGTTCAACAAAGTCTTCAGCTTTCTTTTCCTCTACTTCCCATAATAATACTCCAAAGTTCTTTGGAGAGAGAATGGAATAATGTGCTTTACAGTACCCAGCACAGCGCCCAGCACAACAACAATCGATTCCCTTCTCACCCGGATTGCTGAGCTACCATGCAGCTAGACTCTTGACAGCACCCAAAGAGTGTGCCATTTCATGTCCTTTTACTGTGTTCCTACAAGTCTAACACCCTGGAACAAAACTCATGAACATGTGTGTGGACTTCGGAGTGGAAGGAGGAGAAAGTTGCAGGTCCTCAGAAATTCCTCCTCCATAATGCTCACACACTGCCATCAACCCAAGAAAGAAAACAGGTGAGAAGGAAGGGATCAGCTCTACAGGACCTTCCTACTGAGGAAGGAAAGGGATCAGCTCTACAGGACTCAAGGAAAAGGACATTAATATATGCTTTCTTCTCCCAACAAAATCCCACACACAGGCAAGACTGGTTCAATTAGAATCAGTTTGAGTATACAAAGGGAAAGTAAGATCAAACAAACAAGCAAGGGTACAACGTTCAACCAGAGAACTATGTGGAGATGAGGTAAATCTTGGTATTGGAGATGGGTGTGGGGATATCTGGATGAATGGTACATAGATGAGTCTGAACTCTTTCTTCTCTTGCATCTACTTGGGCCTCCTTTGTACATTCCCCAGTAGAATTCACTTGATATTGAGCAGTGGCCATTCATCTAGTTTCCAGTAACATCTACTGAGCAACTACGGTGTGCCAGACACTGTGCCAGGTACTACACATACTTTGGCCCATCCCAATACAGATATGACTCTGTAGGGCAGAAGAGAGGAAGGGGTTACTTCTATCAAGGTAGGACTCAAAGTAGAAGCAACTCCTAAAGGAAAGACCACTAACTAGTTATAACATTAAAAGGTAACAAAGCCTGGACTCATTTCTAAATATTTTATGAGAAAATGACACTGCCTAATTCACATGTTCATTTTTTATTTTAAGGGTATTATGGCTATTACCTGGTTAAGGTATAATACTGTGTTAAACATTTGATGACCCAAACTGGGCAATATCATTTGCCTCTGCGTGCATTTATGTATCTATGGTAGGCGCGGGGAACAGTGGTATGTCATCATGAGACGCTCTAGAGAACACCACCTGGGTCTTCAGTAATTTTCATCCAGATGGGGAGGTTGATAAAAGTAGAGAGGTCTTCTTGTGATCAAAACTGAACTGGAGATCAATGGAACAGTATAGAGAGCCCAGAAATAAACCCACACTTACGTAGCTCATTAATCGATGATAAAGGAAACCAGAATATACAATGGCAAAGCAATAGTCTCTTTAACAAATGGTGCTGGGAAAACTGGACAGCTACATGCAAAAGAATGAAACTGGGCTACGAAAATACACAATGTACACCACACACAAAAATAAACGCAAATGGATTAAAGACTCAAATGTGAGACATGAAATCATGAAACTCCTAGAAGAGGGGCACCTGGATGGCTCAGTTGGTTAAGCATCTGCCTTTGGCTTAGGTCATGATCCCAGGGGCCTGAGTCAAGCTTCTTGTTACTGAGGTATCTGCTTCTCCCTCTCCCTCTGCCCCTACCCCTGCTCATGCTCTCTCTCTCCCACTCTCAAATAAACAAATAAAATCTTTTAAAAAAAAAATCTCCTAGAAGAAAACAGACAGTAATCTCTTGGACATTGACCTTAGCAACATATTTATGGGTATGTCACCTGAGGCAAGGAAAACAAAAACAAAAATAAACTATTTGAGGCCACATCAAAATAAAAAGCTTTCACAGCAGAGGAAATCATCAACAAAACAAAAAGTCAACTTAATGAATGGGAGAAGATATTTGCAAATGATATATCCAGTAAATGTTAATATCCAAAATATATAAAGAACTTACACGACTCAGTATCATTAAAAAAAAAAACCCAATTAATCCAATTAAAAATGGGGCAATTGCCCTAAATAGACATTTTTTCAAAGAGGACATACAGATGGCCAACAGACACATGAAAAGATGCTCAACATCACTTATCATCAGGGAAATGCAAATCAAAACCACAATGACATAATACCTCCCACCTATCAGAATGGCTAATATCAAAAAGAGAAGAAATAAGAAATGTTGGTGAGGATGAGGAGCACTGCTGGCAGAAATATAAATTGCAGAAATATAAATTGAAAACAATATGGAGTTTCCTCAAAAAACTAAAAATGGAAGTGCCATTTGACCCATTTCTGGGTATTTACCTAAAGAAAATGAAAACACTAATTTGAAAAGATATATGCACCCCTTTATTCATTATTTACAATAGCCAAGATATGAAAGCAACCTAAGTATCCATCGATAGATGAATGGATGGAAAAGACATGGTATGTATGTGTGTGTGTGTTTGTATAGATAGGTAGGTATGGTATTTGTCTTTCTCTAACTTATTTCACTCAGCATAATATCCTCTAGGTCCATCCACGTTGTGAATAGCAAGATCTCACTCTTTTTTATGGCTGAGTAATATGCCGTTGTGTGTATATATTGTGTATATATGTATAAATAGTGTATATATAATTATAATATACACATACCATATATATATACACTACATATACATATATGCATATATGGTATGTGGTAAATATGTTATATGTTGTCATGAATAGCAAGATCTCATGCTTTTTATGGCTGAGTAATATTTCATTTTGTGTGTATCTGTGTGTACTACATATGTATGTGTGTATATATTCATATATGCATATATAGTATATATATGTGGTATGTGGTATAATATGCGTAGTAATAATACACATACCATATATCCATATATACCTACACATATATACGTGTATATGGCATGTGGTAAGTATGTGGACATATATATATGGGCGTGTATGTGTCTGTGTGTGTATGTGTGTGTACACACAATGGAATATTACTTGACCATGAAGAGAATGAGAATTTGGCATTCAGGACTGCATGGATGGGCTTAGAAGGTATTACACCAGGTGAAGTAAGTCAGGCAGAGAAAGACAAATGCCATATGATTTCACTTACATATGGAATCTAAAAAACAAAACAGATGAGCAAACAAACAAAAAACAGAAACATTCATAAATACAGAGAACACACCAGTGGTTGCCAGAGGACAGTGGGGTAGGGGGCTGGGTAAAATAGATGAAGAGGATTAAGAGGTACAGACTTCCAGTTGTAAGACAAGTAAGCCAGGAGAATGAAAAGTACAGCGTAAGGGGTGCCTGGGTGGGCTCAGTTGGTTGAGCGGCTACCTTCAGCTCAGGTCATGATCTCAGGGTTGTGAGATCGAACCCCACTTAGGGCTCTCTGCTCAGTGGAGTCTGCTTCTCCCTCTGCCCCTCCCCCCAACTTGTGTACTCTCTCTCTCTCTCTCAAATAAATAAATAAAATCTTTAAAAAAAAAAAAAAGAAAAGAAAAGTACAACATAGGGGATATAATCAATAATATTTTTTTCTCCATTTTTAAAAAATTTTTTTTATTACACTATGTCAGTCACCATATGGTACATCATTAGTTTTTGATGTAATGTTCCATGATTCATTGTCTGTGTATAACACCCAGTGCTCCATGCAATACGTGCCCTCCTTAAAACCCGTCACCGGGCTAACCCAGCTCCCCACCCCACTCTCTTCTATAACCCTCAGTTTGTTTCCCGGGGTCCATAGTCTCTCATGGTTTGTCTCCCCCTCTGACTTCCCCCTCTTTAACAATTTCGTGTGGTGACAGATAGCAACAAGAGTGGTGAGCATTACGTACGTAATGTATAGAATTGTGAAATCATTATGTTGTGCTCCTGAAACTAATAGAACATTGTATATCAAATATACTTTAATAATTTTTTTTAAATGGAACTTGGGGTTACTACTGGCATTTAGCAGACCAGGGCCAAGAAGGTTAAAAGCCATGCGATTCACAGACCTGTCTCAACGAAAGGAGGGTTGAGGGAGAAAAAGAAGACCTCTTCAATACATGTTTTAATACCAGCCATTTATCAGATGCTGCAGTTGGAACTTATATAATCTAATTTAGTCTTTAAAACAAGCTATGAATTCTTCCATCAGATATAGCAATAGCTCCCCCACTGAAAGATTCTTCGGAGTCTAAATCAGTGTCCATCACCAGATTCTTTCCAATGGACTAGGCATGTCCCTCAAATTGGTGCCTGAAATTGACTGAGAAAGGATTTCACAGACCTATGTAAAGGGAATTATCTGCTTTCACCATCATTTCATAAAACAAGAAACACTGAAACATCAAACAAATAAGAAGAACATAATCTCAGACTAAACGATGGTCAGTATTGGATGGGTTTAGTGTTACGGAAAGCTCACTGGGTTATTCGTTTTTCTCACTCCAACCCAAAGCACTGACAGCCTCATCGTGGTCCGTGTTCCCTCTGCGCACCAGCATTCGGTGACCGTTGACCTAAACATCTTGGGCAATTTGATCTTGGCAAGACTACTCCTTAGAGAACGAGGTAAAAAGTCAAAGACTAATTCATAGTTCAGGGAATGCAGAAAGGTCCCAAACCAGTGACCCTGAGGGAGCTGGGTGGGAATGACAAAAGGCAAACAGCAAGTAGCCATCTTTGAAAAAAAGGATATCTAGGGTTCCCCGGAGCTTCCGTCTGCTTTTTAATAGGATTATTAGAATTAGAAACCTATCCTCTGGAAAATTCACGCCTTAGGAGTACTGTTTTCTTCTTTCCACACTTTGTCAAAAGCTTAAAGGCTTTTCTCTGACTCCCAGTCTTTTGTGATTTCCTTTGGCTTCCCTTCTTTCTTTCCGCTCTTTTGTTCTTCTCTCCTCCGCTCTACATAATAGCAGTGTTTTCTTGGTCATCTTGTAGTAGTCTTCTGGCTCACCAATAGCTTCTTAGAACTAACTGCGGTTTAGTGAACACAGTCAGTCAAGGCCACTGGCAGTAGAGATAGAATGTACTAGCAGCAGAACAAAGAGTCCATGGGTTTCAGAATAAGTGGGGGTATCCTGGTTTTGAACCGCAGCTAGAGGACTTCGTGATGGCCGTTACCTAAACTCTTTGAGCCTCAGCTTCCTTATTCTACAACATGTGTTTAGCTTTATCCAGCTCACTGGGATGAAGATGAAATACTGTATATATCGAGCATAAGTTGCTTTCAAGAAATGCTAGTTTCTTCTTCATCTCCCTTTTCCCTCCCTTCGGGATTTGTGAGGAACATTCTGCCATTTGCCTATCTGGGAGGTCTTTGCAAGGCTTTTAATTTTTTCATCTCCTGTCACTCTATGCTCTCTGTGACAGAAGATAGGCAGGCTCCAGTCCAGGCAATCAACCAAGACCCACTGGTTTGCATAAATAATTTTCAAACACAGCTAACAACTCACAGCCTGCTTCTTCTTGCCTTTCAGATATGTTCCCAGATGAAAGGACCTCAGCTTCAGTTCAGCATCCTAAATGAACAATTTTTAAGGGCTCATCTAAAAAGATCAAACTGGGGAGAATTCAGTATGATTTTATCTGGATTGATATAATTTGGGATTTTTCTGTTTGTTGGGGTTGGGTGTTGCTCTTGTTTTTGGGTTTTTTTTTTTTTTTTTTTTTTAGATATTGAATAATAGCTCATTTAAGAGAAGTATTCATTAATTCAATGTAAAGGAACTAATTCTTTTCTTTCTGCCTGTATTTTTCCTAATGAGGAACAGTAAATCGATACCCACTTCTTATGGAGAAGCAGTAAATCTTGGCAGTAAGCCAGACTGTTTGGGTTTAAATGACAGTTCTGCTACTGACTGTGTGACTGTTAAAACTACTCCATTGCTCTGTGCCTAGATTTTCTCACCTGTATAATAAGATAATAATATTTATCTAGGAAGTCATTGTCAGGAATCAAAAGTAAATACAAGGGAAGTATTTAGGACATTGTTAGGCCATGGTATACACTCAGAGATTATGACTATTGTTAGGTAGTAGCTTTTCAACAATTAGTGAGTACCTACTAAGCGTTAGGCACAGCCTTAGAGACTACGAAAAATTAAAAAAAATGGATTGCCATCTCTGCTTTCAGAGATACTGTATTTAAGGAATAAGGGAACTGTTGGAGACTATTTATTAGCTTACAAAGCGCTTAACACAGGCAAGTGATACAATTATTATTATCCTTGTTATTTTGCACATGAATAATGGGAGGCTTAACATTAAGTGTCCTGTTCAACGTCACTTAACTAGAGAGCATCAAACCAACATTCTTTCTAGGACCTGAGGCTCCAGATACTCTGATATTTCACTTCCAGCACTTTGTGGCTCACAAAATGTCTCAGAGAATATCTCACTTTCCTTTACCTTTTTAAGAATTCAGTTGGTGCCTAATAATCCAAGTGAAGCCGTAACAGTTATGCAGAGAGGCTCTTTATCCCCAGTTGTGTGGGGCTCAGTAGCCCAGGGCATCCTTCCACTTCAGGGAGGAGCACCTGGCAACAGAGACTTGGCCTTGTCTGGAACCACTGTCAAAAGCCTTCCTTGCCCACATGAGTCTGAAACTGCAATCAGCTCTCTAAAGGAGCATTAAAAGCTTTGGATCGATATTGAGATTGAATAATTGAGCCTTTAAATGGTGCCTGTCTATGGGAACAAATGTATTTGTTGATGATAGCAGAAGAAAACACCATGATAAAAGAGGCAAGATTCATGTGCTGTTTCTTTTGGTGTCTCCAACTCATGCTTTCACCATCATAACAAACCCAGTGTCTAGCACAGTGCCTGGTACACAGTAGGGGCTCAACAAATATTTGTTGGATGAATGAATGACTCTGTCCTATACAAACTATTGAAAAAGTCTTGAAAGTCAGCTTTTGACAATATTAAATGAGAAACATGGTCAACTTCTAAGAATACTTCGTAGAATAGGGGTGCCTGGATGTGCAGTTGGTTGAGTGGCAACTCTTGGTTTTGGCTCAGGTCATGATCCCAGGGTCCTGGAATCGAGGCCCATGTTGGGCTGCCTGCTCAGAGCAGAGTTTGCTTCGGACTCTTTCTCCCTCTCACTCTGTCCCCCACTCCTGCTTGCACACGTGCACATGCCCTCTCTCTCTCTCTCTGTCTCAAATAAAATAAAATAAACAAAACCTTTAAAAAATGAGAATACTTTGTAGAACTGTCCAAGCCTTATGACTGGGTTCTTTTGTGACATGTATTAACACATCCTCTTCAGGTCTTGGTTTTCTATTTTGTCAAGGGCAAGAGCTGGACTAGGTTAGTTCAGCTCTCACTGTCTGTGCATTCAAGTATAACTTTTATATTTACATGACCTAAAAATTAGGATTAAAAAAATGTCTGATGAAGGTGAGATAGGCAGACATAGCCCTGTGCACCTCTATCCTTCATGGGCAACCTCTCTCTGGAGCTTGCTCTGTCCTGACTAAGGTCCTTGCCCACTAAAACCTGTCCTTAAAAAAGGTGTTAGGTTTGGGGCACCTGGGTGGCTCAGTTGGTTAAGCATCCAATTCTTGATTTCGGCTCAGGTCATGATCTCAGGGTCGTGGGATCGAGCCCCACGTTGGGCTCCAGGCTCAGTACAGATTCTGCTTGTCCCTCTCCCTCTGGTCCTCCCCTGCTTTCTCTCTCTCTTTCAAATAAATATAATAAACTCTTAAAAAAAGTTTTAGTTTTATATTAGTTACCAATTGCTGCATAATAAATTACCCCAAAAGTTAATGGCTTAAAACAACAAATACCTAGTGTTCTCACAGTTTCTTAGATGTAGAATCTGGGCATCAATTTAGCTGAGTGCCTCTGGTTCAGGGTTTCTGTTAGCTAGGGCTGCAGTCACGTCAAGCTTGACTGAGGCAGAAGAATCTGCTTCCAAGCTCACTCATTAGGCTGTTACCAGGCCTCACCTTCTTGCTCTGTGGACCTCTGTGTAGGCTGAGTGTCCTCCTGACATAGCAGCTGGTGGGCCAAGAAGGGGGAGCCACAGACCGCCCAGACAGAAGCCATGGTCATTTGATAACTATCCTTGAAAACGACATGCCATCACTTCTACCATATTCTATGTGTTAGAATCAGGTGAATGAATCCAGCTCACACTCCAGGGTTGGGGATTACACAAGAATGTGAATACGAGGAGGCGGGACCATAGGTGGCCATCTTAGAGCCTGCCTTGCACCGCCATTGTTTACACACTAGAGTGAACTTTAGATATTTGTGTTAGTCAGGGCATCGTACGTAGTCTGTTCAGGCTGCTACAGCAAAATACCCGAGACTGGGTAACTTATAAACAGCAAAGATTTATTTCTCATGGTTCTGAAGGCTAGAAGTTCAAGATCAGGATGCCAGCATTGTTAAGCGAGTTACAGACTTCTCATTGCATCCTCACATGGCAGAAGGGCAAGGGAGCTCTCTCAGGCCTCTTTTATAAGAGTATTATTCTCATTCACCAATCACCTCCCAAAAGGCCCCACCTTTTGGTATCACCCAGGTATTAGGATTTCAATATATGAATTTAGGGGGAACACAAATATCCAGACCATAGCACAGGCAATATTTATTTTAATTGTGGAATGCCAGCCTCTATCCACTCTACAAGGAATTTACGCATATTCCTTGAATGCAGGGCACAAGTTAGGTGATAAGCTAGGAAATAATGTGGAAATGGGGACAGAGAGGATACGGTTCTCATTAAAAGTGAAACCATAGCCATATTTATGAGTCCTACCTTATGCTAATCACCATGGTGGGCACCAAGCAGATATGGTTATATAAAATTTAGTTGCCTTCCCCAAGGTAAAAACCAAACCTCCACAACCCCACAAAGAGAATTAACTGAAAAAATTTCTCAACCTGTTTGAAGACTAGAGGTAGAATGGTATAGTGAATGGGACACACATCTCTTGCACCACCCCAGTCATGAGTACATCATTTAAACTCTCTAAGATTCCTCATCTGAAGATAAATGGTGATACCATTCAAACGATCTATTTCATAGACATATAATGTGTAGTTATTTCTGAGAAAGAGCTTTAAAATTTAAAGCACCAGGGTCATCTGTCTAACTGAGTGGAGCATGCGACTCTTGATCTCGGCGTTGTGAGCTCGAGTTTCCCATTCGGTGTAGAGATTACTTAAAAATAAAATCCTTTTTAAAAATTAAATCACCATTCAAATTTACAAATATAATTATACCATTTTTCTTGGGCACAGTGAAAGAAGCAACTCTTGACCTCTCCCCATTTTTCAACAGATGTGTGCACTTAGTCATTGGGCATCTACAGAAACATGTCATTCTTATTGAGATGTGTGAGCCCGTCGACAGGGCTCTGCTAGTCAGGATTGCCTAAATGGTGCTCTGGTAACAAATAACCCCCAAATCTGTATGGCTTAAAACCAGAAAGCATTATTTTTCTCTCACACTCTCTGTTCCACCCGGGCTGACTGACGCTCTGCTCTGCGTCATATTAATTGGATGGGTCCTGGACTAATGAAGAACAGAAACACATACTGGCTCCTAAGTGACTCTGAAGTGACACATACCATTTCCCCTTTCACTACGTTGTTCAAGATGAGTCCTGTGATGGTCAGGACTGGCTTCAGAGGGTAGAGAGTCGATCTTCCCCTGTGCCCAGGGAGGGAGGTACATTGTGGGCATCAGGAAGCAGCATTAACGTCTTCCACGCTGCCTTCTGAGAAAATAGAGAGCTTGTATTTTCAAGCTGCAAGAGACAATGAACTTGTGACAGAGTTCTCATTTGTAGGCAAAGCCCTCTTATATGTGAATCATCTAAGATGACTTTTTCTGCAAAATGGGCGATTATCCCAAAATATTTTTTATTTTAAAAAAACACAGGGTTTATTAGGCAATCTTACCATCATCACCACTTTCTACAGTACGTCTCGAACTCCTGTTTTCACAGAGAAGTGGTCCTCTGTGCGCATGTGTGCGTGCCTGTGTGAGTATTTTCTTGGGACGCTGGGAAATGGAAAGATGTGATTGGCTTAAGGTCAAGTGTAGTCAATGCTTGTAAGTTTCTACTTGCAAGGTTAATGACGTAGCACCTTCTAATTTAGCAGCACTGAAACTTGTTATAAATTGTTAGTTCAGTTGCATCTGGTTTAGATCGGCCTTCAAATCACAGACTACTCACACACCCTCCCCAGCCTTCCTCTCCTTTGGATTTCTATCACCATGCTAATATCCACATGAACCCCGAGTGGAACCTCCATTCGTTCTGGCTTCCAGTCCCAATTCTGCTATTAACTGCCTGCACTGCTTGGGGAATGCTGTTCCTCCTCTCCCGGGTTTATGTCTAAAACGAGGGAGCTGGCTGGCAGAATTCCTTCCAGCTATAACTGTTTAGGGTTCTAAGTCAGCTGTGCAGCCAGAGAGAGCTTTGTATGTTTCCTCCTTTTCCAGAGTTGATCAGCAACTGAAGGAGCTCTCGCAGCAAATGCCGGGCCCCCTGATGTACAACAGAATGCCTTTGAAGATGACTCATGTTTCAGCACCTCTCAATCTATTATTTCCTGGGCTCCCTCATTGTCAGCTTTGGGGTCCAGAACCTCGGCAGCCAAGTGTAATTTACAAGCATGGTCCTTTTAATACCTTGCTCCTGACTTAAAACAAAGATGAAAATACACAGAAGTTGAAAACTATTCCTCCCATTAGTCTTAAGAGGTTTTGGGGTGGTGGTGACGTTGTTGATCTTAAGCACAGGTGAAGAAAGTCAGTTAGGCCTTTTAATTGTTTATTCTTCTAAACACTTTTTCCAGCCACATATGTCATATTGATGGGTTCAAACATTTTGGAGCACGTGTCTAGAAGAATACAATCATACATATATATGGTTTTGTTGATGTGAGGTCATAAGGGAAACTATTTTTGTAGAAGAAAAATGTTTTGGGGGTGCCCAAGTATAAATAGCTTTCTAAAAAGTGGCTTCATGGACAAGTTAATGTTTTGCTTGGAAATGTCTTCCAACACTTTGAAAATGGTTGCTCTTTCCTGACTTTTCTGGGTAACTTGGAAAGTCTCAATATTTTGGAGTCCCATCCATTTTGAGTCAAAACCGTAGTGACCAAGTAACCTTGCGCAAGTTACACTGACTCTCTGAACCTCAGTTTCTTTGTCAACAAAGTAGAAAGAATACCTCCCTAACAAATGTTTGCAAATAGTAAAGAAATGAACATAAGTAAAGCCCAGAGTATAGAGATTACACATGACAGATGAACAACGTCTTCGTTGATACATAACTATCAGGATAAGATGTGTAGCGTGAGATGAGGTTTGCAATGTTACACGTGCAGCCCATTCCAAGCACGAATCAGAATATTAGGTCAGACATTTAAAGAGGAGGAAAGGAAAAAGGATGCCTTGATTTGGGCAACTATATCTAATGAGTTAAGACAAACCATGTCTTTGGATTTTGTCACAATTTAACAAGAGGGTTTGAGCTCTCCATTGATCACTGTGTAATATTCATTTCTGATTTACTTTATCCTCTGACAATAAGTTCCAGAGTGTACACAGAACTATGGTATATGCCCAGAGCAGAGAGGGAAGGGATCTGAGGCATCTATATTTTCAATGTACCCCGATCTCAGGCTGGCCAGCATGAAAAAGAATGCATATGTAAGTCTTTTTATAAATTTTATCAACAACTACAGCAGTTTATTCTCAAGGAGCAAGCATTTCACACCATCGTTCAAGAGATAACTCTGAGAAATGTCCTTCCAGTATATCTGAATTAGGCCATACATCATCGTGTACTTTCAGTGTTTTTTAATTTTTTTAAAGATTTTATGTATTTATTTGACACAGAGAGACAGAGCACAAGCAGGGGGAGGGGCAGAGGAAGAGAGAGAAGCCAGCTCCCCACTGAACAGGAAGCCTGACGTGGGGCTCAATCCCAGGACCCTGGAATCATGACCTGAGCCAACGGCAGACACCTAACCGACTGAGCCACCCAGGTGCCCCTTTCCAATGCTTTTAAATAGAAATCCCAAGAAGACACTAAACAAAATACAATTTCACACTAGCCAAGTTCTGTCTGTACTTCAATGTAGGATCCAAGAGATATTCTTTCCTAATCTCCATTGGTCCAGTTTGGAATTCATTTTTATTTTTATTCCACATCTTTAGGTCTTTCCTTACATACTTTTATAACTTCTCCCACCATTTGCTGGGGCAAGGAACCGAACCTACGTCTCCCGATTTTATGTCTTTTGAAAAAGCTCAACCCAGAGGTTTATTTCCAGGTCTCTTCACGCTCATATACTAAGATGTCTTGCTTCAATACAGTCATCCTCCTGCTTTCATTTTTGTTGTTGTTGTTCCTCTTCCCAAATTCAGTTTTGTTTCCTCAGGCCCCTGATACAGAATCTTTATGCTGGAAGAGATCTCACATATTTTATAGCCTTTTTTCTATGCATGGGGAAACCAATGCCTTGAGAAATAACATGAACTATTCTTTCTAGTTCCCCATCCTTTTTAGTAGGAACCAAGCTCTACCCCTCTTCTTTCTGACAAAATGGGAAAAGCCCGACAAAAAAATCACTTGCTTTAATGAGAGCAGGTAAGTTTGATTCTTTAACTTCTTTCTTCATGCATGAAGTGTGGGTGTCTGAGTGGATGGGCACTATGGAGGGGAATCGGGGAAAATTAGAAACATGGCGGGATGAAGTTCATTCGCAAGTTAAAAACCCATGGTTTGCATCTAATGTAGTCATTTAATCTATCTAACAGGAAGGGGAGATATCTGACAGGCTTCTTTCTTTTTGCCCAAGTGCCACCTTCCAGCTGTGGTCTTGTGGTAATATGGCTGGTACAATTAGAAACCAAAATTAGAAACCAAGCAACCACAAGAGGAAAAGTCTCTGGAACAACTCTAGGCCCTGACCCAGAATTTCTAGCCAAGGACACTGCGGGGGCCCGTGCTTTGCTGTGCATATGGTCTCCAGCCTGCAACTCACTCTCTGAACAGTGGGCAATCTCCACATACCTCACGTGCATACCTGGAAACCTTCATGCTCATTTAACTGAGACTTTTCAACGAATCTCAGAGAAAAAGAAAACTAGATAACCAGTTACTTAACTAAAGGCCATAACTCAACTCATCTTTGGATGTCATTGACAGTTCTACTGCCTGATACATGTTTTTCATCAGAACCACTGATACAAGCTTCCCTGACGTTGAGCTAGGGGCTTTATTGTTATTTTAAAGAAAAAATATTGTCAAACACATGAATTTTGAAACATCTGTTTTCATTCTGGATTCCTTTTTCCCAAAAAGTTTCATCAGTCAGAAGTATCATCGGACACCCAGGAATTTGAAAATATTCACAAACTCATACTCCAAAAATAAATGAGTTGTTAAAGTCACAGATTGGGAGGGGGGGGCGTGAAGGAGAGGAAACTTGCAAACCAGTCCCACTGGTGATCTAGCCTTAGGAGAGCCAAAGGTGCAAAAGGACTTACTGAATTTTTCTCTTTCTTGCCAGTTGTGCAGTGACATAAGGATAAATTCCAAGATTCACCACCGATTTCAAATTATTTCATGATGACCTTGGGTTGTCTGAGATATACATCAGTATCATCTCCCAGGGAGTCGCGGTGAATCAGAGAAACACTTCCGACCCCTGGAGTCCCAAACTCCAGCCCCTGACCCACCAACGACAATCAGCTGGGTCAATAATACTTGCCTTCTAAAAAAATACAGGAATGCAATATTACTCCTTTATTAAAACAGCCTTGTGAGCTGCTCTGTTTATGTGAATTAAAAAAACAACGACATTGTGTTGGTAAATTATGTGACAATTAGTGAAATTTCAGGAAAGAAAGCATGCAGGAATCATATTTTATGGCCATGCCACACCCGGGATATTATTGTTAGTGTCTGATTTATCCACAATCTGCTAGAGAGATGATATTCTCCTTCTGTGTTTTTAGGAGAGTTGGGGGGAAGACTAAAACAGTTATTATATGGCCAGAGACGGATTTATATTTTTATTTTATTGCTTCCCATGGCAGTCAAACAATCTTGAGTAAAAAGGGGGAGCAGGGTCATGATAACAGTACAACTTCGTCGTAAGACGTGGAGCCTTCTCTTTACACAGAGTTTCTCAATGTCCAGTTCCATGGGGCGTTTGATATTGTGACTGGACTTTCAAGTCAGCTGAAATCACAGTTGTCATGTAATTACCAAAGGTATGTCCTTTGCAAACCACAACATGATGACGGAGAGCAGAGGGCCAAAGACACCTGGGGGATGGAGACGCGTGAAATCCTTGTGTTTTTGGTTTTTTTTTTTTTCCATTGTAGCTACAAGCAAAATAAGGACCAGCTCTCATGCCCATGGTTTTGACTCAAATACCGGTAACACATGGGTATGAAGGATACCACCGAAATCCAGCTCGGGTCTGTTGTTAATCCTGTGTCCCCAGTGGTGTGTCTGAGGCACAGAGCCCCATGACCAGGGACAAGCTTAACTCAAGTGACACTGTGGTTTGGAAGAACACGCCTGCCAGGATCCTAATGAACTTGGAGAAGCTAGGGCTGGGCTGAGCGAGTGTCATGTGGTCTCCTTGCAAGGACAGGAGGCAAAGGCTATTTTAAGAACAATATGGTTTGGGGGATCTCTGTGAAGTTTATGAGTAGTCAGAGAAGAGAACATAAACCTCGTTCTACACATGTAATTAAAATACAGGGTAACGAAATTCATGTGTAAGTAATAGGAGAGCGGAGTGGAGCCAGGGGATCATAATAAGCATCCTGGTTGAAATGAAAAGCAATTTGTGGTGGGGCTTTCAAATTCCTCCTTTAGTGGACAGATTTGGAAAGCTCACCGAAAGTCTTCCTGGCTGGGTAGGTTCACTTTCATAGCCCTTTCATTTACAAAATGTCTCTAAAAATAGCAGCTGGGTTTGGTTTTGTTTTTTTGTTTTTGGTTTTCTTTCCTGCAGGAGAAATCACAGCTTTATACATGAATTCGTTTCTTGGGAACAAACAGCAGTTCGACGGTGATCAGCGCTCCTCTGCTCCCATCTGTGGTGGGGCGGGGAAGTGACTGGGCCCTCCACCGCATCGTCTCCCACACTATTCTAAATGCGGATTTATGAAATGAAGACAATGGAATGGGGGAGGGGACTTGACCAAAAAACCAGATGTTACTATCCTGGGGTTTGCAGTTATGTGGGCCAAACATCTGTAGGGTGAACCGAATTATTCCTTTTGTCCCGGGGCAGTGTGGTGTCAGGGACCACCCATTCCTTCCAACCAGAGGTGGGCAGTTGGGCGGGCTCCACTGTTAGTGGTATGAGGTGCTACTGTAAAGTGGTGGGCCTCCCACGTGAGCAAGACTTCCGCCACATAGAGGTTTTGGCCCGTTGTTTCTAGAAAGCCCTCTAAAACAGACCCCAGATAGCCATGGACCAAATTTATAAGGAGCTTGGGCATGGTGGGAACAGGAGGATGTGAACAGATTATGAAAGAACAAAATATCCACCACATGGTTTTATACTAGAAGTGATTTCTGAAAAGAATAATCATAAAAAAAAAAAAATCCTAGTCATGGGCCATGGCCCCAAGAATCTCAATGTCTAAACCATACGGGCCTATTCTGGGGAGAACCATCTCCCTTCTTCTTAAGTGAACCATTAGCTTAAACCATAAACTCTCCCGAATAGCAGAACGAAAGAGTGCAAGGAGTCTTAAACTTTATCCTGACTAATCGCATCATTTCCCCTCCTGGGGAAAAACATTCAAAGACGCAGAGCAGACAGCTTTCAAAACTGCAGACCAGTCCTCTGTGCTTTAGAAGCAGAATGTCATGGTGAGTTCTGGATCAGACAGATCTGGTGTCAGGCCCTGGGTCTGTCACTTCCTGTCACTTCACCTCTCAAAGTCTCCGTTCCTGTACCTGTCAGGTCAGGGTAAATCAGGGTAACGAGATCGAGGTCAGTCAGCAAAGGCCGCTCCACCACAAGCGTGGCACCAGCCCCTGCCAAAGCAGCATTAATAATAAGAAATGTGTTTGACTTAGGTAAAATGAGAAGATTCCGGGGGAAAATAATAATAACTTTTAGTGGATTGGCAGAAAAGGGGAAAAAAATCAAATATGCTGCTGTCGAAGTTTTCCCCCAGAGCCCTGGGGTTTCTCAAGCCTGGTCTTCCAAGACCACAGGGGCAACGTGAAGCTGGGAGGGCCGGCTTCCAGGACCTCCCACCCCACACCTACTCCCTCCTCGTCCAGAGAGACTTTGCAGCTTTCCCTTTTCCAAACTGGCTTACACCCTACTGGAGAAGATACAGATAGATGTAAGGACACGTCATCCTCCCCCACGATACTCCAGTCGTTTCTGGAAGGCACAGCACACACATGACTGAATGTGCAAGGCTGGGCAACCTGAGACAAGCCAACTACCATGTGTGCATCTCGCCTCTGCAATGAAAGGCTTGGACCAACCACCCCCCAGGTCTCCCTTGGGTGCTAACAGCCTCACCTCTTCCCCCAAATGCAGAGCCCCCTGCATCATGGGAACAAGGGCTTCCTTTCCCTTCTAGATGGAGAGAAGCCATTATACACCTCCCACCGCCGTTAATGCAAGAGACTCAGACCGGGCCACCCCATCACTCACTCCTCTGTGCCACCTGAAGTTTTTCCTGCAGCCTCTCCTTCCCCTGAGGGCTGTGAAGAAGAGGAGGGAGGGAGGGAGGGAATTTCAAAAGGAGCCAGGTGTTTCTCCTCGTTCTAACTCCCACTAGGGCCCCCGATATCATCCTGGCAAGGAGGGAAGAAGTAGGGCTCACTCTGCACGTGGGGGAGGCAAAGCGGCTTTGAGCAATCCCGACGACGGTTGCCATGAAGCGCCGGCTGCCCATGTTTGTTGAACTCGGAGACTTGAATAATATTGTGCGCTTTATCTTTATAGCCTCTTTTATGCTAACAGGCCTAGGGGTAGCCAAAAAGGGCAATGCACTGTGGTCTGCTAAAAGCCTTGCCGTTTGATTGCTTCATAATTCCTCCATTCATCTAATTTGGAGTGCGCATTCGAGCAACAAACCTGTCTGTCACCCTTAACAAGCTCTTTGGGACAGACCGGAACAATCTCCCATAATGTAAACAGCCTTCTCCTTCGGCAGGGAAAGAAAGCACACAACACGTTTTTAACACTCATCGATGTAATTGCTTTGGACTTTCCACTCGTGGTATTGGATTCCTCAATTCCCCGGACTCCTCATCAACGGGCATCTTTGAAAACCTGCTTTCCCCTATTCTTTCCTCCAAGCTGTTTCATGCACATTTTCTTAACACCTTCTATGCACAAGCCACCACACCAGATGAGGGGGAAGATGGGACCCTCTGTAAGATTTGAGCTTGACTTCTTGGAAAAAGAGCCACTGTACTAAAGGGTAAGGAGAATGTGGTTTTGACTTCAGGTCTCCCACTCAGTGGTTGTGTGACCTTGGCAAGTTAACTATCTTCTTCCATCTAAGTTTTGTCATTTGTAATGTGAGGTCCAAATGTTTGCTACACGTTGTGGAGATCAAATAGGATATTTCTGCTCACCCACCTATCCACCCACCTCCACTCCTCTCTGACCAGGCATTCTTCATAAACATGCAGGCACAGACACGCTGCAAGGGGAAGAGAGAGTGAGGGAGAGGGAGAGGGAGCAAGAGGAATTTCCCATCAAGTAAATATGGATTTTATTTCAGTTCTTCATCCGCTTCCCAGAAAATCAAGACCCTCCCTCTGTTAATGGAATGTCTTAATTCGCACGATGTGATAGCTGACATAATTGAGTAGAGGAAGGATCCAGAGTAGACCTTACCCCAATTCAATCAATCTGAGTAAATCGTCAAACATCTGTAGGAACAGAAATGGTTTAAAATTAAGACAATGCTCGAAAAAGAGATCTACCAAGTCACCTGGGGGAAATTTGAGGCATGCCAAATCAAAGACGACACTGCCAATTACGTCCTAAAGTTGGAAACCAACCTGATCGATTGACTTCACTGCTTTGACAAGATTGACCATTTGTTTTGACGTCATAAAAAAACAAAGGCTCTATTGCAAATGTCATGAGAGTCGTGGGACCATTTCTTGACAGCCATCAAAAGTGGGTAAATAAGGGATGTGCCTCCTTTTTGAATGAGTACGTGAAGAAGTCGGTGACAGAGGAACACTAAAAACGTAGGGTATGAACAGCTTCTTTACTTTATGGAAACAGTCGATGGCACTGAAATGATGAGTGACAGAATGAAATCTGAACTAGATACATAACCGTAGAAGGATAGAGAATGACCAAAGGGTAGTTAAGAAACTTCATGGAGTCTACGTAGCTGAGCCTGGAGCTAGGTATTTTAGGGAAGTTAAGAAGTTAACAGAGGTAAAAGGGTTTGTTTGTTTGGGTGCTCCGTTTTGTTCTGCTTTAGATCTGCTGGAGACCACAATTATAAAATTGTGTCTGTCACGCTTACCAAACCAAGAGGACCTGGAGGGCTAGGATCTGCTATTAGCGTCCCAGGGTCCAGAGCCAGGCCCAGCTTACAGGAAGCCTTTAATAATGATGATGCCAGAGACTATGATGACAGCAATAAGAAGAATAGTAGTTATTGCAACTAAAATAACAGTATTTAATATTTATTCAGCTCTTACTATGTTCCAGACACATTTCTAAGAATTACATGTAATATATATGCCTATACAAACACACATGCACACACACACACTTGCATTTAATATTTACAAACTCCCTCAGTAGAGATAATACTAGTTTTCTGACACTTGCAGAATTTAATTTAATATCCTTTTGTTCCTGAGAATACCCAATTCCTTGCCAGTCCATTCAGCCACTACCAAGGGCCGTGGCTGTCTAACTGAGCTCGTAGCAAGTCTCCCATGGGAGAGAGAAAGGACCCTGACAGCAAGAGGGAGACACTGCCAGAAGGGATGAGAAGGCCAGCTTTCTCTGCCCTGAAGCCCATAAAGCCCAAATCTTAATGGGGAGCAGTCCCTGAACAGAGGGATTACGAGTCATTTTTATCTTTCCCTTTGTGTGTGGTATTCTAAATATTTAACAATGAAACTGTATTACTTTTAAAAGACATCAAGAAAAACATTGAAGAACCATTTTTTAAAGAAAGAAAGATGCTATAGTCCATGACATGAATTTGATTCAACAGTAAAATATATGATGCCAGGACACGTTACAATCAGTGTCGCAATGGCAAGACAAGAAGTAATGTCATTACAAACACTGGCCGGGACTTACTTGATTTTTCTGTCCAGTTTGAGGCCTGACTTGTCCAAGCCCTGAAAATGGTAATAAAAATGATTTGGGGGAAGAAAAACAGGACCTCTCTAGGAAGGTTAAGAAAGCTGGGATGAAGGAAAATAAGAGAGACAACTTATCAACTGAATTCAAGTGTATGAAGATTGTCATAAAAATGACATTGGCCAGCTGTTCACCAACCCCATTTGGGACAACACAAGGAAAAATGTCTCACATGGCAGTGAAAGGTGGTGTTCAGCAAGACGGCCTTCCCAAAGACAAATGTGGTAGACACTGAAAGCTCATAGCTCTCTGTCCCTGGAAAGACTTAAAACTAATATAAACAGGCAACTCTTTTGGTCTGTACGTGATAGTTTTGCATGGAGCCTGACATGTTACAATCTTGCAATTCTAGCCTAGCTCTGATGGACTTAATCTACTGCATTTGCATTGGAGCTAGGATGCGAGAGCTTCATGTGGTGTTGTAAGCAAAACAAAATTTCTCCCTGATGTGCTTAAGAATTAACTCAATTGTAACCACATTACCATCTCACGAAACAGTTGAAAAAAACAATCTCCTCCAAAATGTTCCCTCTGAAAGCAACTTTGTAACAGAAACAATTTTAGAATAATATTGGATCTCCACTCATGATTTCTTTCTTGTTGAGCTGTATTGAAAACTGGAATTATAATTGGACATGGTGGAGTCATTCAACTGGAACCCATTAAATTGATGTTGCCAAAACCATGGTATTCTGGTTTCCTTTTTAGGGGTAAATTAAAAGAATATCCATGTTCCTGCACAAATAAACTCAATAGGTCTAGTTTCCTATATTTCATACTTACTTAGTATTTAGTCAACGAATGTTCATTAGACATATTACAACAGGCCAAATATGTATGTGATATTTTATGATATTTAAAGAATGTCCCTATGTATAATCTTATCTGGTCTTATAACAATATTGCTAAGCAGGCCCAGAATATTATCTTTTTAATGATTCTGAAACTAAGGTTCAGAAAAGTTAAATGACTTATTCATGCCCACTCAGCTCATAAGCATTTAAGACTAAAACAGGGGCCATAAGACTAATCTTTCACATCTTTTTGTATTCCACCATGCCTTCCTACATTCTCCATCCTTTAGGGTTTTACAGAATACTTGGTGACACGCAGTTGAAAAGGTAAAGAATATTAAGATTAAATAACTCCATAAGGCAATGCAATGTCAGAGGAACCCATACAATCAAACAGTTGAAGAGTGGCATAAATCACAAAGGCTGCTAGAATTTAGAAAGCCAAGAAATCATGGTGACCTGAAGGGTCAAGCCCTAATGAAGGAAATGGGACTTGATATCCTGAAATGCAGATAAAGTTCTGTAGACTAAGAAATGAAGCAGGGAGGAAATGTTTCAGGTAAAGTAAATGGTAGAAGCACTCAGTGGGAACATCACTGGCGCTTCAGAGGACCATGATGAGATTCGTAGGAGTGCAGTGTTCACATGGTCAGTGGGACCTGGAAGAATTTTGAATGGAGGCAGAATTCATATTGTACTGAGTGTCTTACTTGAGGCACTTTATTTTTTTATTTTTTTAAGTAGGCTCCACTCCTGGCACAGAGCTCAACCTGGGCCCTGAACTCATGATCCTGAGATCGAAGCCCTGAGATCAAGACCTGAGCTGAGATCAACAGTCAGACTCCTTACCCAACTAAATACTTGGGGGCCCCGAGGCACTTTAAAAGCCTGATATCACTTATATCTTGAAGTATGCTAGAGGTGGTTATATTGCCTATTTTCCAAATGGGGAAACTGAGGTTTCAGCCACATTAAATGGTTTGTCAAAGGTCACAGAGCTGTTATGATGGGGGGGGACCCACAAATTCCTGCTGTCCTGGAAAGCATTCCTCATTTCATTTTGTCTTTACCTCTCCTTCCGGAAAGAAATGTACTCTTTCTTCTTCCCTTGAATCAGGACTGGATTTATGATGGAAATGTGGCAAAAGTGACATTTCATGACTCCCAAGTCTAGGTCTTAAGAGACCTTGTTGCTTTGGTTTTTGTCCATTGAAACATTACTACCCTAAGACCACAATATAAAGCAGCAGGCCTAGCCTCCTGGAGGCTGAAAGGCCACATGGAGCAGAGCCGAGGCACGACAGCCAATAGACAGCATCTCTTCCCAGGGATAAGTGGGGACCTCTGGGACTTTCCAGTCTAGCCATCCCTCCAGCTGAATGCAACTGTACCGGTGAGCCCAGGTGAACCCAGAAGAGGAGCCACTCACCCACCATGCAGAAGTAATAATTCTTGGGTTTGGGGCTTTTTGTTTTGGGGGTGGTTTCTAAGCCAAATTCTTTCTATCATACAATGCCACTTCCTGAAATTTCAGGCCAGTGAGATTGGACTTTATCCAGTTATTAACTGAGAATTATTGAAGTATTTGAGCTATGGAATGAAATGAAGAGAATACTCTTGCAACAATTAGGTTGTCATTCTAAGCTTCTGGAGAAGAAAGCAGAGGCACTTCATCAGTGATTGTAATAATCCAAGGTCTCGTTCATAAGTATTAAAGAGGTAGTTTAGACCGAGAATGCTAATTGCCTACTTCATTTTCCATTCTCTCATTCTTTCTTAATAGAAACCCCCAATTTTTCTGATCACATGGCCATCCAGAATAAAAGCTACAGGTCCGAACCTCCCTTGTTTATAGTTATGGCCATTAGACTATGTTCTGGCTGTTCAATTACAGCAGAAATGTTATATGGGAGTTTCTTTTGCCCCACTTTTCCTTGCTTTTTCATAGTACTGTCAGCCTAAAGCACAGATTTGCAGACTCACACTGAGCCACCATCTTGGATCATGAAGACAAGGGCCACACATGCGATACAGTAGAGCTGACAGATACCTGCTTCGCTGATGTCCCCATGGTGCCACTATCCCAACCCTCCTACCACTGCTTTATTCTCATGTCAGAAAACTATTATCTCAATTAAACTACCTTTACTTTGGAGTTTTGTCACATGCAGGTCAGCAGCTATCCTGAGAAGTGAGTGCAGGGAAGATGTAGGGAAGGAAACACGAGAGAACCCTGGTGTCTGCTGAGGTAGAGGAGATCAAGTTGATATCCACAAATTTAAAAAGTTTTGGGTCTGGGTGATGAAAATCACTAAGCATTTTCCCTCTTTTATCTACTCAGTTCCTACTCCACAACCAACACACCAGCGAGATATGCAATCGTGGGCATTTGCACAGTCAGCCTTCTCATTCTGTGCTCTGAACCCCACAAGGACAAGTTTAGAATGGTTGTCCAGTCCCAAATGCACCAAGGTGGGAAAAGTTCATGGTACGCATAGCACGGTCATAAGAGAAGGCTGACCAAGGTCAACATTTCAGTTCCTCTCTTATTAGAAATAGAGTTTTAAACCTATACTGTTTCATTAAAAAAAGTAATGTTATTTGGGGTAGAAAGAAATGGGTCTGAAGGTGACTGGGACACATCAGTCAACAAAAGAAACAAAGACACCTTCCTTCACAGAGCTTGCATTCTGGAAAGGAAAGGCCAGCGAAGAGCAATACACATGAACAGTAAAGTCAATGATATGCTATGTTAGTGATACATACCGTGTAAAAGAGGGGGGGGAAGAGCAGGTGGGACCAGCAGTGTCCTCAGTGAGACTGGGTAGGGGGAGAAATATTCATTCAGCAAGATCCGTACTTTGCTAGAAGGCACATTTGCCAGAGTATATGGAACATTCTAGGAAAAAAGTTTGTAAACATCCAAAAAAGTTGTGTATTTACTCTAGATTAATTTGCAGGAATAATAACAAATGCATTTACTCTCTTTGGGTCAATGAGATTACCTGAGTAGTTGATCTAAACATGTGTAAGAACTTCCTAGTTTCGAAAAATAAAAAGTTCAATAGAATTAACATTACCAAATATACTGTTTAATAATTAAAATCATATAATAACTACAATCATTTTAATATAGCTCATGTTTCTTGAGCTCCTACTGTGCTAATTGCTTAACAGAGATGAACTCTCAGAGGAGATGGTCCTTGGGCAGCAGGACACCCTACTGAAGCACTTTTTAAGAACAGAAACGGAAATGTGTTCTTAATTTCCACAAAAACACGTGTGTGACTTTTCGTGTGTGTGTGTGTGTGTGTGTGTGTGTGTACCAACCCTGTAAATACTGGGGTATGCTTGCCTTGGGCACCTGGAGAGTTTAGTAAATATTTAGATGCCAGCTGGCTAAAATAACATTAACTAAAACCTTTTTGAATATGCTCTGGGCTGGGGGATGGGTTGTGGTATAAATTTATTGGCTGCTATTTAAATGAAAAGAATTACAATGCACCATAATGTTCATTCTAATCAAGTGATGCTCAGAGATTGAATTTCAGGCTGTAAATGTGGTGTGCACATTTGTCTCTGAATGGGACCTTGCGTCCCAGCTGTTGAAACATTTGTGGGAAGGTGAAAGTTTTGTGGACTAAGAGATTCCTGCGGCGGGGCATACGCTTCATGCAGCCAAAGATGTTTTCACTGAAAGACAAATCATCTCGTTCTTCGTATAACACAGTCATTCTGGGTCTGCGTAAGCAAAACTTATTCTCCCAACAAGAGGGGTCTTGGACGGTGCAGAAGATCTGTCAAGAGAGGAAGAGCAGTTTCTCCTTCTGAAACAGGGGTAACTTAGAAGAGCAGGATTTTGGACAACCTTCGAGATATTAGCCGAGAGGAACTCAAGTGTTTTTAAGCAATTATTCAGTTGCCCTGAGATATTATTTTATTTGTGGCAGGGGTAAGCAAAAATAGACAAATGAGGGCATTGACAAAGTGCTTAATTATCTCCTCAGAAATGATGCTGAGTTAACTCCACCCCAAATCTCTGTAGAATGAAGCCAAACCAGAATTTTAAGTGGCTCATCAAAAAGTCCATGAATTTAGTTACTGCCAGAATGAGGATCGAGGCCCAGGACATCTGATTCTGAAGTTAATATGTTGGGCCAGCATGCTTACCAACACACCCTCACACAGGCTCACTCTCTCGCTCTGTCACACACACACACACACACACACACACACACACACACACACAGGTTCACACTGCATACATACATTATGGAGCTGACTGACCAAATTTCCTTTTGTCCCCTTTAAACATCTAAGACTCCTGCAATAGATGAGTTTTGGACTGTTGTTTGGACAAGCAGCCTCTGTTCCCTCTTCCTTTAACAATGGTACCCAGATCTTTCTCTTAGAAACAGCCTTTTCCCAGATCAACTTCAGGCTGCCTTCTACTCCAGCTTCAAGAACATGATCACTTCAGTCTTGGCCAGAGACCTGCATTCCCCTGGCCACAGGGCTGGTTCATGGTTGTGCATATGAACTAATCTAAGCCAGACCTGGTGAGACATTTTCTGGGGCTACAAGGAGAAAGCCAGGTTCTCCTGCCTTGCCGACATGACATTGGAAGGGACTAATTCAGTCATCATGCCAACATATGGAGTTTGAGAAAGAAACCAGACTTAGAAAAAGCAGGTATGGGTCAGAGATGGAAATGGACCAGCTCCCGAGCACTTCTGAGTCCTCAATCCAGCCCTGCCCCCACACTTTTACATGAACTTATAAAACACCATTTTATATAAGCCAATTTAGACTGTGTTTTCCATTGCTTCCAACAGCGAAAGCCCCAAGGGATACAGTTCTCCTTCCCAGGAAAGACAGGATAGGAGAGGGACAGGCCCAATTAACTGAGCAGAGCAGGCCTCAGCATCTTAAAGAGGGGTATAGAACAGAAAATGTGAGTTCAGGGGCCAAGAAAGCTGCAAAAAGTCGTTCCTGAAGCTCAGCATCCCCCTCCCCAATTGTACAGCGAGATGAGGGCTCTTTCCTCCCTACACGGTCTCCGTCTTTAGGTTCCTGGAGTTTCGGGAAACAGCAGCGAGCTCAAATATTGTCATTGAGAAGATAAGGAGCATAATCAAGGGGCAAAAGTTTTGTTTGGCTGCGTAGTACTCTCTCTTTTCCCTCTTCTCCCCCTCTCTCTCTCTTTCTCTGTCTCTGTCTCACATACATATCCATGCAACCTCCAGACCCCACTATAAAGGAACTTTGAGAGGAGACACCACGCCTTTTCCTGTTTCTCTCCTCTATCTCCAAACTGTACAGAGAAAAATATCCCAGCATCATGATGGCTGTAACATAATCCAGGCTAGATGCAGAAATTGCAAAGCTGAGGCTGAAATCGACCCCACATCCTTAACTCAATCTTACCGAATCTCTTTAAAACAAAATAAGAAAGGAAAAGACAAAGACAAATCATCCTGGGGAGAATGGTCGCCTAAGTAAACCGTCGAGTTTGGTTGGTCTGTCTTTTGTCAGGGGGGCCCAGACTCTGCCTGCACTGTCAATGTACTTCTGTTGAGAATTATCACTGGCTGCATAAACAAGGCATATCTTTTCATGGCAGCAATAACACACACACACTCCCTCTCTCTCTCTCTCTCTCTCTCTCTCTCTCTAGTGCTTTCTGGCTGTTCTATTGCTCTGTCCCAGACTGCAACTGCAAGGTTCTGTGTTCAGAATGACTTAAAGGGGAAACAGTGTATTTCCTAAAATGAGGGCATCCTGCTGCCTCTTCTCCTCCCTTTACCTCTAGCCTCCGAGGCTTCGAACACACACCGAGGCAAACAAAAGCTGGGAAGCCAGGGCAACTGCCCGGCAAGGGTTAAAACCAGATCAAAATCCAACAGCACGCTTCACCACGTCTTCTGCATGACTGGGACTGCAATCGATCTGCGGCGGTTCATTTTCTCCCTGGAATCTCTGCCGACTGAGAACAAACACAAACACAGGTGAAACCAATAGGAAGCAGACTAAGGGCTTTAAGAGTCCTGACCAACCTGTGTCAGAGAGCTCTCCCTTCGCAGATGGGGCAATTAATAAAAGAGGAGAGCGGTATGCCTCTGTCAAGGTGCCTTTAAGTGCTAACAATCCTCTTTTGTCTTCTTACTGCAGCGTAAAGATGGGCTCTGGTTCAGAATAAGGGCTGTATTGTGCCCCAGTTGACTCTTACACAGTGTCCCAGTAATAGCAGAGGGCCAGGTGTCCTACCCCCCCAGGTTCAAAACAAACATGAAACATATTTTTTCCCCTGCTA
This sequence comes from Ursus maritimus, assembly GCF_017311325.1. NCBI lineage: Eukaryota > Metazoa > Chordata > Mammalia > Carnivora > Ursidae > Ursus > Ursus maritimus. The sequence continues at coordinate 7,814,752 of NW_024424119.1, forward strand.
GCATTTTAAGTGCTGATGTGACCACTAATCTGGGGGAAATTCAACTTTATAAGTTGATTGGCCTTTCAAAAGTATCTGAAAAGGAAGGACTTGCCATCAAAGCATTTGCCGGTTTGGGCGCACAGATCTTGCTGCTTACGGATGCTGATTGCAAATGTGTAATCCCTGCCCTTCAGACGACGGCTAGGGTTTATTAAAGTCATTTAAGACTGAACCTGTAGCAGGTGGAGAAACTGAAGTGTTAGGGTCACAAGCAGAAGAGGAGGGCATATGATTCTTTGTGCCAATGTGAGCCCTGGTATTCTGGTGAATTTCCAACTTAGCTGACTGCCTGCTGCCTCAGTCCCTCACCCCTGTCGTCGGGTCCTGAAGCCACTGCCATGGTAGACAATAACCACTGTTCTTCCTTTGTGAGCCAGGCCCAGGACATCGGAAATGTGTCTGCCGCTCCCAAGGCAGCTACATGAAACTGAGAATGTGCTCTGCTACCCAAACTCAATGCCAGCCAAGGACCTGGTTTGCGCCTAGTCGACATGCCAATCTCTCATAATTCCTGTCCCACAGACATCACAATACCACAAGGAGAAGAGCACATTAGATATTCCATTGTGTGCTCCTTACCTTGAAACCTTTGTGATGGATGACTCCAGGTGGCCATTGGCTATCCATGGGCCTTCTCTTGGAACTTCCCTGTGGTTCACCGTTCAGAGAAACGGGTTTCTGGAACAGGCATATAAAGAAAACTCATCTCCTCAGACAGCTGAGTAGAGTTCATAGAACATTCAGTAGGCTGTTGTTTGTTGTTGCTTCTCTTTTGATGTTGGGGGGTGCACTTCCCATGTGGGCTGAGGGTCAAGCAATGATTTACCGAGCTAGAATTAAAACCAAAAATTTAATTAAATTCAACAAACATCTCTTGAGTTCCAACCTAACTGGTTCCCACCTTCAGTTTTAATGCCTATTCAAATCGAAGTACATTTCTAAACTGAAAGGAAACTTCCAGTTTACCTCGTTGAACAACCTAATTTAGAGGTGAATGCCAGAGAAGCCAAGCAATTTGGGAGAAATCATAAACCTAGAGGCAGAGCCAGGGCAAGGCCAAGCTCAGACCTCTTGACCCAAAAGACACTAGGGCTCTCTCTTCCACACTCCTTCCTCTCCATCTCTTAGCCTATGACATTCTTTTTTTTTTTTTTTAATGCACTAAGTCTCACCCTTAGTGAGACTTACCCTTCCCCCAACCCTGTGATTTGGAGAAATAAGAAGGAGGAAACCGCTCTGTTAACTCCTCATTCAAAAAAAGTTGAGAACAACTCATTCACAGTTGTTCTGACAGAGCAATATCCATGTTTACCTCAGGTGAGGAGTACGTAGGGAACAGAAACATCAACTATGTTCAGACAAGAGATCACATCTGTTATAAAAGATACCATGAGAAAACAGCATTTCCACATGAAGACTAATATAGTTGTTGGCTCACCTCACAGTAAAATTCTCTCTCGCAAATTATTTGCTGTTCAATTCCTACCATAGTTGATGGCCCTCCGCGGTTTTCAAAAGAAAGTTCTAACACCTTACCTTAGTGCTCTATTTATACGTGAAATGATTTCTGCTTCCCACCCTCTCCTCCTTACCTATACTGGAAACATTATCCCTAAAACCTGTTCTTTCTTTCTTCTATAGAGTTGAGGCAAGGCATGTAAGTTAGAAACCTGACATTTTCCAGCATCCTTGGTTGCTAGGTATGACCCATGATTAAGTCCTCCCAATGCGAGAAGAAAGGGTATGCGAAACCCAGGTCTGAGCCTTAAAGCAACACATGTGTTCTCCCACACTCCTTTGCCCCTTCCCATGGTCTGGAACATAGTGAGAAAACTGCTTCAACCAGTTAAATGAGGCAACAGTCAAGGAAGGGATGAAACAAAGAATAGAAGGAAACTGAGTCCTTGAATAACCACAGGAAGCAGAGTTGCATACCAGCCGGGACCACCCAGACTCTTACACTAGAGAGAAATAACATTCTTTCTTACTGAAGCTATTTCGTGTTTAGCTCTCTTTGAGAGAATAACGTAGCCTTTACCCTAATACATACCCATTTGTCTTAGGTTGGGTTTCCTAGGAATCGGATTCTGAGATATATATATGCAGGGGATTTATTGGGAAGGACTTTCAATATTAAGAGGGAGAAGGGGCAGAGCATTTGGCAGAGAAGGATTTGAACTACATGCAGTAGTAACAGAAGCCACAGGTAATTCTAGAGGAAACCCTGAATTTGAAATGGTTCTTCTTGAGGCAAGAAGACTAGACATTGAGACCTCGATATTGACAGATCATTACAAGCAGGTGACTCTTGGAGAAGAGAGGGGAATACAAGTAAGCATCCTGTCTTTGGCTAAGGAAAATACCTGGATATGGGCTCAGTCAGCCGCCTAGAGCCACCAACATGTCCAACAGTTGAGGCTGAGCACCTCAGCTCTGGAGGCAGATCTGGATAACGCACCAACAGCAGCAACCACTTCAGTGCACCCCGGGCATCTCTCAGACCCACTTGTTTCATATCACAAGTTCTTAGAACAGCAAATCCTAGATTCTGGTTGGTCTCTTCCCTTGCGGAAACTTACTCAAAAAAGTACACAACTTCAGCCCCAACCACTGCATCTAATTCTTACCATCCCCTCTTCTGTCATTTTTTCAAAATCCCCTCACTCTCAGCTAATGCCTCTGCTGGTCTAGATAGCTTAATGATTCAGAACTTCATCCCTAAAAGAACTTCTGTGACTCTGGTTTCCAAGCTCTTCTCAGGCTTTTGCCATAACTTCTGTCCCTTGGGCAAGGGCGTACTATGAGATACTCCCTGGATCGCCTGGTAAAAAACACAGTTCTCTGCATTCCTAATATAACAACATCCCTGCTTCCCCCTGATAGTCAGGGTCAACTACTCCTGGGAGGATGGTGACTCCATTCTTTTGCCTGTCACTTGGTACAAGGAAGCCTAGTGATCAGATGATAACAATAGCCTAAAGTTTAATGGGGCTTTTGCTGTGTCTCCTGGTGGAAGCATTTCCCCCTTGAAAACCAGGAATCCTAAATACACGGATCCCAGTGTTGCACAGAGAAAAAGTACAAATTTCCCAAGTGGGTCCCTGGAAGTGATGATAAAAAAATTCACTTCTGCTTCCACTCATATATTCCTGGATTCATGCATTCTTCCTGTTGTAAACAGAACAACATTTAATCATCACTGATACAGAGTGGGTAGTACGTCTTAGAGGATGATGCTCTATTCTTCCTGGGTATCATCTCTAAACTAGTGCTTCACTTGTGCTAGGCCAATGCATAGACCTGTCACGTTGGCAGGTGGGTATGGTGAGTGATAGAACCGGTGTATTCCATGGTCGTATCCTACCACGTCACTTCCTTTGCTGAAAAGTGTGCCTTGGTCTTACATGATATTATATGAGTCTTTGTTGGTGTTTGTATACTGTAACGATGACTAAGTCAAACTCATATATGAATATGTGACAATTCCAGTCAAGACAAATGGTGTCCCTTCCGGGATGTAAGATTCCAGTGCAACAAACTTGCCACCACACAGGACCTGCTCTCCTCAAAGGACTGTGTTATAGTAGCAGTGATTGCTACTGAGCATTGATCTACGTTGCTGACACATTGGATATTAACCAGCAATAGCTAGGTCAGCCTTGGTGAGTTGCAGTCCATGCAATTGAGTCCATGAAGAGCCTTTTCCATTCCAATATAATTATTCATTCATGCATCTACTACGTTGATGAGAGAGAGCTGGCTAACGTCAACTGGTGAAGTCTATTGCTTCTTCCTTGGTGGATGCTTTCTGGAGGCTTTAACACATAACACGAGGGTAGTTACTCCTTGTACTCCATTCCATAGGTCTGTACACATGTCTCTTCACCAGATCATTCTGTACCACATCTTCTAACATTTCCCTTTCCAGGCCCTTGACCAACCAACCAACCCATTCACCACTACCCATGAGTTTGTATATATTTTTATCTTGGACTCCTTCTATTTCCACGAAAAGAGATGACCGGATACACCATTAGAAGCTCTGCTCTTCGGAAGGGTTTCTTTTCACTATGGCCCCATTAATGTCCTCCCTGAATGGGACTATAATGCAGCCAGAGTCTATTTTTAATTTGCACTCACATGTTGAGCTGACCCATGCATGAACCAAGATTAAGCTTTTCCTCCTCTTTTAGCTCCTGCTGTATATCTGGCATGTCTTTCAGGGCTGCAGGTCCAAAATCTGTCTCAGGTCTGGAGATGAGGCAAGGGAGTTGGCGGCACTCAACCTTCTGATCATCCATCCTTAATTTCTTTTGACTGTAAGAGTAAGCAGTACTCTTATTGGGCTTTCCATCTGTTTTGCCCCTAGGGTCACTATATTCCATTGACCATCTCCATAACTTCCCCACCAAGCTGACATTCTGATCTTGTGACTCGATATAGAAATATCGTTGCTGGGGCACCTGGGTGGCACAGCAGTTAAGCGTCTGCCTTCGGCTCAGGGCGTGATCCCAGCGTTATGGGCTCGAGCCCCGCATCCGGCTCCTCCGCTATGAGCCTGCTTCTTCTTCCTCTCCCACTCCCCTTGCTTGTGTTCCCTCTCTCACCGGCTGTCTCTATCTCTGTCGAATAAATAAATAAAATCTTAAAAAAAAAAAAAAAGAAATATTGTTGCTTCCAATATTGAATGTCACCCCTGGCCTCTATTACTTAGAATTCTACCATGCTCAGTGCCATCAGTAAACCCAGTTTTCTAACAACATCCCCTACCATTAGCCACCACTGAGTTTCTCAGCGATGCTGGAGCCTGTCTTACCAGCATATTCCTGATCGCTTAAGTAAACAGGGTGTCCACCCAACCCTCCTGATAATTATAGTCAGCTGACAGGTTTTCCAGCCTTATATTTCCACTCAAACATACCCATTTCTCTGAACTTTTTGATCCCTTCTCGTACCTTTTGCCAGAGGACACCAGCTGTGAGAAGTGTGGTGAGCAAAAATAAATAAATAAATAAATAAATAAATAAATAAATAAATATTTTAAAATAAATTTTAAAAAATTAAAATTAAAGAAGTGCGGTAAGCAGGATTAGATAGAGAAGTTGAATTACGGTGCAGTTACAGCAGAGGCTTCAGAAGATCTTACTGGGAGCTTTTGAAATTGGGATAGATATTCAGAATTGTCTATCTTGAAGTAAGGAGGACTGGTCTTCATATCACGGTATCTTGGATACATACTGTCCCAGGGGAAGGGATGTAAACTTGGACAAGGCAGCTCCCTCTGGTCCACGAAATTCCCAAAAAGGTTCAGCTGAGAACTTATAACCATCACCCCTTCCAGCACCCAACAGAACATATGTTTAAATCCTGAAGGGGGGGTCTGAGCTGTATGTAGCAGCCCCGACTACACCAATATTCACTACACTGCACTCAAAGCTTGCCTCTCACATCATGCCAAAACCATTTGCTGCTGACTTCACCCATGTTGCTCTCCCGTCTCGGCTCTTTCCATATAAGCTAACTCCTACTTTTTCTTCAAAACCAGTCAAGTATCTTCTGTCTTCTCTGACCTCCCTTGGGCTACCCTGCTTTACGGCCTCTCCCTTTGTGCTCCCATAGTCACTTTTATCCTAATTTTATCACGTTATATTGGAATAATGACTTAAACCCACATTAAATTGCAAACTCCTTGAGGGAAGGGACAGTGTCTTATTTTTCCTTGATGCTGACATGCTGTCTGACATGTAACAGACACTCATCCAATGTGATTTATTAAAAGTGTGAATGAGTAAATGAATGAGTTAATAACTTAATGAATGTTCACATACGGTCTCACTTTATTTCCAAAAAGAATTTGAGGCAGCCAAGTTCCAAAACCCCAACATACTGCAGCTGATGGAGGAGTAGCTCGAAATACGCAAAATCTGGCAGAAATGCATGTCTCACTCTATGGAGTGGTGCACTATTGGGGTATAAATACAAGTCTTGGAAAAACCCTCATTTCAATGCTACAGATACCCAGATTGGTGACAGCAGGGTGTCTTCTCACAAGGACAAGAGTTCCCAGCCAATAGCACTTTCAAGAATGTGCAAGCAAAGAGTTAACAGTCTCACAGCTGCCTTTCACTGGAGGTGTTAATGAGGTGACAGGGGGGAAAGATTTTAAAATGAAATTGCCTTCGCTCATTCCAGTTAAATTCCAGTACATTGGAAAGACCTGAACCTCTCTCCACATAGCCTCTCCCCCCCCCCATTCTAATGGGGTCTGACCTTAGCTCTGTGGTTGCATGCCTTGGAACGATCCACTAAGAACTTGGAACTGCCCACTTGGTTTCCAAACCTCGGGTTGCCTTGGGGAAGTAACCAAAATTTGGTTACCAGAGACACTTACTTGGGTTAGGGAAAATGATTCAAAAAATAATGTGTGGTGAGACAGAGCCGAGATGTCATCTGTGCAAGCAATCAGAGACTTGGGCATGAAGTCATTCCAACGTACTTTCTGCTTGTTTATTTAGAAATTCTCTGTTTCTGTGGCATAAATCAGAAGTAAAGGACAATATTTGAGAAGGAAAGGATCCCTAAGATCCTGACAGAGTCTTTGAAAAAGGTCCCCAACATGGCCAAAAGACAGGAGAGTCGCGCCAGCTTCCCACAGTACCCCGCCCCACCAAAAAGTCAGAGATAAAAGGACGCTGCAGTGGGAGATATTGCATGGCACACTGATGATTTACATTTCTGAGGAGATCATTCCTTCAGGGAAGAGGTGGGTAAACACCAGTAGGACACAGACAGAGGCCATGGTCTCGGGAGTCTGAGAACCACGTTCATTTGAACTGGCAAACAATTCACCACAGTGAGTCTCAAGTAGGGCTAACGAGACCACCTCAGTGAGTTACTGCAAAGCTTAAGTGCGGTGAGATACAGGAAATATTCAGCATAAAGTAAGATGATGATGTTTATTATTGTTGCTGAAGAGGAGGAACATTTGCTGAAGTATTCTCTATTTTCTTTTCACAGAATGCACATTCCATTTGCATGCACCTGCTAGTAAATTACCCACCAGACTGAGCGTAGAGGCTGCTGGACTTTCTCAGGACTCGCTAAAAGCAAACGTGACAAGAAACCCTAGTTGTTCAACCGGGATGCTTCACACTATGGAGAAATGACTTAATCTCTCTGAGCCTTAGTTTCCTGATGAATAAAATGGGGCTCATAAGATAGAGTTCATAGGGTTTCTGTACTTTTCAAATGAGTTAGCAAATACAAAGCCGCCAGAGCAGTACCTGGATCATGATAGAGAGTTTTGTTGGGACTTTTTCTGGCTTTTTGAATCACTCTCTAGTGATCTCAGTGGTCTTTATATCTGGATACTGCTGAAGAGGTCCATGTTTAGGAAAACAGAGAGAAAAAAGGAAAACAAAGAAAGACTACTCCAGTCAATAATTTGACCTAATTTGCTAATTACTTGTTCGAAAACAAATAGCCTTCAATTAGACCCGATTTTCTAATAAACAGATTCACATTTCTTGAACTATGTCTATTCCAGCTCCTTACCAACATACGATAAATGAAATTTTCTCATGGTCATCAAGAATGGTGTAGGGGTTAGGAATTGACCAGGGCAGGGGCGCCTGGGTGGCACAGCGGTTAGGCGTCTGCCTTCGGCTCAGGGCGTGATCCTGGCGTTATGGGATCGAGCCCCACATCAGGCTCCTCTGCTATGAGCCTGCTTCTTCCTCTCCCACTCCCCCTGCTTGTGTTCCCTCTCTCGCTGGCTATCTCTGTCTCTGTCAAATAAATAAATAAAATCTTAAAAAAAAAAAAAAAAGGAATTGACCAGGGCAGCCGCTATGCAAATAACATTTAAGCACACTTTACACAGTAGATGGAGATTGCTGAGAGGGAAGTGTAACGGGCCTCTTTTCCAGCTATTTACTTTTCCACTTACATAAAACAAACAGACAAAAAAAAAAAATCCAAGAAAAGTTTAGGCTATCAAAGGAGAAACGTTATCTTTTAAGGATTGATAAATCAGAAAAAGTTTTGTCATGTTTCAGTTTAATATTTAGAAGAAGCTCTGTACCTTGTGTCAGATTTTTCTGTTCACCTAAAACTGTTCTAAAAATTAAGCCTTTTAAAAAATAGAAGAAGGAAAACTAGGTCAGTCCAGGCATATTTCACAAGGAAACACAACCTTCAATTTTCCTTAATTTTAAAAAAATTTTTCCAGGATATTTGTATTTTACAATTTTTTTATTCTTTATTTTGAAATATTATATAAATGCAATTAATGACAAAGAGTTCCCTCAAGAATAATAAGAGCATTTGAAAAGGTTCGCATACCTAATATTTTATTTTGTCTTCCTAACAATCCTGTGAAAAAGGTGAGGTGAGATTTTATTCCCGCATCTTTACACAGCTGGGACTCAGGGAGACTAACAAGAAGACTAAGATAATAATAAATTACCAGAAGATTCGGAATTCCCTTCCAAATCTCCTTACTTCTTACTTCAGCCTATCACTTGCTGTATTTCAGACAGAAGGAATATAATACAAGGAATCTCTTAAAAACTAGTTGGAAGGGCTGAAGAAATGAAATAGGAGGGAAGCAACACGAGTAGAAAGTGGTGAGTATTCTTGTGGTTAAAGTTGTTGGAAGGAGAAAAGAAGAATGAAGCGAAAAAGAACGAGATGTTCTTAGAGTCTGGTGAGAGGTCTTGGTGCCAATTCACCATCCAAATATATGGTTTCTCAGGAAACTCAATATCCACATCTTGTGACATTTAACCTGGCCTCTTTATTGATTCTTGCGTTAGAATAAAAATACAAAAAGAGAAAAAAATTAAAAACACAGTAGCATAGCAACAGTGCATATACAAGATTTAAAGGCATTCTTAAGAAATAGAACGATCCTCGGCAATCTGCGCCTCTGAGCGAGCTGTGACAGACCCAAGCGGGAAAGGAGGACCCAGGCCCACCAAAGTACTTTGGGAAAGGGGGAATCTCTGGATTTCCCTTGTTTTCAGGGGCTTCTTGACCTGGACACAATGCACTGTTGGAGGACTAACTGTCCTTAGGGAGCCACGAAACTGAGACACAAACATACACGAGTGTTAACCATATATTCAAGCACAACCTAAAATAAAAATTGCAGCCATAATTTCAAATAACTGGGTTTTGAACATAAAATTGATATTTATCGAGCTGACTCTGTGTCAAATACTTTACTAGTTGCTTTTATATATAATCTTATGTAATACTCACCCAAACCATGTATGGTAGTTACTTTTACTATTCCTATTTTCTGAAGATGGGGACATTGAAGCTAAGAGGTTAAGTGCCTTCCCCAAGGTCACACGACTAATGAATGGAGCTGTGATAGGAACCCAGGCCGTTTAATACTAAAAACACGTTCGTAACCAGTGCTGTTTTCTTCTGTCATTGAAAGGATGACTATTTTTTTTTCCAGTTCCTGTTCTAAACCCCTCTGTCCTTCTGAACATACGAAAGTCCTCTATTGTTTTACAATGGAAAGTCAAAGGGTATAAGCCACACTTCGCTTCCTGATTACATTATATTCATATACATCCTGTCAATTACAGTTCTTTACACCAAGCAGAGAGTTGCTTTCTTTTTGTCTACAGTGTACTCTTTCTCATAAAAGTACACGGCATAGAGCCGGTACAATTGACTTGTGTAGCAACTAACATTTCCTGTAGTTTGTCTTGTTGATGGTTTTATTCCTCCTGGAGGAACCCAGTCCTAGCACAACCATACGAGGCTGGCCTAGAAGTTTGAGTGAGGGAATTAAGAGGACCATGTACAAAGGTACCTACTGTCAGCTCAGGACTTTCTAGAAAGACTAATACAAAACTAGCAAAAGGATCAGATGAGCTATGAAGCTGAAAGTCTAGGGTTCGATTGATTTCAACTAGCTTCATGCCATTTGAGGGGTTTTGTTTTCTATTTTTTTGTTTTGCTCTCTCCGTTATGTTTGTTTGTAGGGCACAGCTGAAATGGTAATCTGTTTCCTAATCTTCTGTTAATACAAGAAAGTTCCTAATTCCAACCCACGGTCATTACAGTGACCATTAGTACTGTATTCTACCAACGAATTTGTTAGTTACGAATTATTACATTCTCCAGACATAGTTGATGGACATAAATTGGGAGAAATCCTATCAGGAAAGAAAAGAGAAATTTAGTAATGGGAACATGCCATCTTCCGTTTGGTACTCGGGAGATTTGCCAAAACAAGATAAGTAAGCTCACCAGAATTTCGACACCTTCTAAGTGTCAAGGATTTTCACCTTTATTACTAATGTGCAAGTCCTCCTCTTTCACGTCCTAAACTCTTGCCAGTGCCGAGACCTACACTGCAGCGACGGGGAAGCTATTATCCTGCCCTAGAAATCACCCTCTGCACAGTTAAGCGTTTGGCACAGCCTTGGATTCGGGAGCACGGAAGGGCTTTGCAAACGTAATATTTTAATCAGTGCTTTTTTAAACATATGTTTAAATTGCATTTTCCAGCTAAGGAGTGGTCTCAGCTATCATCCCTATCCCACTTACAAAGGAAAGTTCTCAGGCCAACTTGGCAGCTTCGAGCGATTTGGTAGATCTGGAAATCTTTCAGCTCCCTAGTTAACATTCTTCGTGTCCAAATCCAGGTGCCAAAACTTTCACTGAGCGAAAGAACTACTGCTGAACTGCCTCTCTCACCTGCTACTGTCACAGACCTATAACTACCACTATGTTTAGAGCTCCTGCAGGAAAAGGATTGTCAAGCCATATGCTGCAAAGTGACTGCTACATGTCCCTCTGCTTCTTCAGTTAGTGCAACTGTGAGGTTTGCTGCCCAGCAACAGCGTTGTGCCCCTGAGATGGATCTGTTAAACCAGGGATTCAGCTCAGGACTAAGAACGCATTTGGGTAATCCATGTACCAGGAGTGACCACACCCTCACTTTGCCCGAAACAGTCCCAGGAGACACCGACTTTCCAGGTAAAATTAGCGATGGTGCCCACATCCACTCGCAAACTCGTACCAGTTTGATAACTGTATGGTCACCCTGATTATACCTCTAAAGATCAAGGGACCATGATGAGAAATTTCTTCAGCCGAACATCTACACTGGTAACCTTCATAGCTCACCTCACCTCCCTCTTGGCAGTTGCCAACAATTCCACTTTTCAAGTGTCAAACCATAACTTATCGTAGCTCTAGCATTTGTCACACAGTCTGACACAAAGTCTAGCAACCTTATACTTTCGTGGGATGGAAAATGACAAGTCACAAGGCATGTTGCTTATCCATGCAATCCACACATGTGGATTGGATCTCCACTGTTTGCAGGCGCTGTGCGAGGAACTGGGGATCTACAATGAAGCAGGTCAAGGACAAGACTCTGTCCTTAAGGAGATTGTAGTCTCATGGGAATGGCTAATTTAAGATACAATTCTGGTGCTTGAAGTGGTATAAATATCATGTGTGACTGGGTGTACAGAAGGGCCAACTAACGGGGCCTTGAGAAGCATAAGGAGACTTCCTGGAATATGGGACCTGTAACTAAAGGGGAGGAAATGAGATAGAGCAAGGTTCTTTCCTCCATTTTATGTACAAAGGCACATGAAGAGAATTGGCAGTCTTTGGCACGTCTACGGTAAAGATGCTAGGACGAGTGGTGGGGCTGGCAGTGGGGACATAGAGGGGTACAGAGCATGCTGCCTGTGTCATTAGGAAGATTGGACTTGATCCCAGACTCGAACCAGGACCTTTATAGAAAAGTGACTTGATCAGATTTGATTTTCGAATGATCACTCTGGTTACAACATCATAACTGCATAAAACTATGAAGTATTTTGTGTTCTCAGGGAGGGCAGGGGACATCACTTTCGTGTTTTATTTGAAGCTGTTGAATCATCTATGAAGAATGGTCTCCTTGATAAAGTCAACCATGACTCAACAGTAAGGCACTCTGGCTTTAGTTACGAGTTCCAGGGTTTAATTTTCTGGTGTCCTCAGCCAAACCACACTAGCCTTACTTGGACCTCAATTTCCTTGTCTATAAAATATGGACTGTTGTATTCACCTTTCACAGAGAGTGATGTGAGGAATCGCTAATGAAAAGCAGCCAACTTAGAAAAAAAAAAGTGTTACAAAAATGCTTAATAAGTCCAAATTACAGCCAAGAAAGATGAACTGTGCGTGTGTCAAACGCTCAAGTGTACAGTGGACGGGTTTCAACTATAAGATTTAATGATCTGGAGACCTGTTTTCACGAGGACTCTCTGTCCTGGCTAAATCTGAGGCTGGGGTGACAGTCTTGCTCACCAATTAAGAGATGACAATCTGAAATCACCTCAGCTCAAAAGCATGTTCCTGCATCTCGCTTGGGCTCACTTTCACAAGAAGCTTTCCCTGAATCTGAGGAGACCAGCCCACAACTTATCAAATCACATTCTGCAACTAAGCTCTGGAGGAAATTAATGTGTGGTTTAAATGGTTTGTTTGGGTTTTTTTTTTTTTAAAGACTTGAATGGGAAAAAAAAAGAATTGGATGTAAGAAGATAAGAGAGAGAGACCATTGAGTCTTTCCATTACGCTCTTCAGATGTCACAAAAGACCAAACTCTTTAGATTGAAACAAAAGACTTATTGTAACAACAGCCACCACTCATTGAGGCCTGGCTATGTGCAAGGTGCTATTCCAAGTATTCTGTAAGCATTTGCTCATTAGTTCCTCTCACCAGAGAGTTGTAATTGTTCCCTAGTATATCTTAGTTCCCAAAACTTGAGTTTGGAGAGGCTAGGTCCTGCCCATCTATAAAGCCACAGAGCTTGAATTACAACCTAGGCTGATATAAATTTAGGTGTATGCTCGTTGCCTCTGAACTGCTCTATTAAAAGGCCTATCACAGTGCTGTCTTCTTGCTGGGCTCTTGCTTTGTCACCCCTACCCAGCTCTTCTGCTCATCTCATCACTGGTATGTGAAGTTGCTGTTTCCAAAATGTGAATCAGTCAAGATAGGAAGGTTAATTTATTTTGGTGGATGTGTCAGTGACACTATTTTTAAAAAGTACATCATGGCGACTTGCACATCACACAAAATCCCTTCATTGGGTCATGCCAATAAAACCCTAAAAAGGAGTGAGTGCTCTGTGCCATTGCACATGTTCCATCAAGAGCACCTGTCAGCAATTGTTGGTTCACATCACATATTCAACAATACAAGAAAAATCCAGACATTTTTCTGAGAAATGGATCCAACAGGAGGGAATAAAAATATCATTAAGATAAGCCCCTTTTGGGTATGAATTGCTAAATTCTATAGTTTCTTCTTGCCATACCACACATCAAAAAAAAAAAAATTGGTCGTGATAGTTGTATCAAGTCGTACTTTTTACATCAACAGTATGCTGAGTTTTAAAACTGAGCTCCATGTAAGTTCTGCAATTATAGCTCAGAAATTCTGCAAGAATATGATTCAAATTCATGTTTAAATATATTTCTTAAATTATTCTAAGACAATTTTAAAACCATATGCATATTCAAATTCACACAGCACACACACACATCCATGTTGAACTCCAGACTTCTGTATCCAGCTGCCCACTTGACATCGATCTTCACCGTCATGTGTGCAAAATCATATTCTTTCCCACCCTGTCCCCAGACTTGTTCCACCTGCAGTGTTCCACGATTCATTAGGGGTAATCCATTCTTCCAGTGGCTTAGCGTCTTTCCTAACTCAGCTCGTCCCTCGCATTTCACATGCAAATGCACCATCACATGACCAGTTCACACCCCCTCCACTGCCCTGATCCTGTGCAAATCACCAGCATGTCTCACTTGGAGCACTGCAATCGCTTCCTCATTGGTCTTCTGTCCTCTGACCTTTTCCTGTGATCATCTACTCTCAACCCAGCACTCAAATAGATCCCTTTAAAAGTAAGTCAGATCGTGTCTCTCAGATTATATCCCTCAAAATCTTCCAAAAGGGCCTCATCTTATTTTGAGAAAAGCCAAAGCCCCTTTGATGTCCTACAGGAGCTTGCCTATTCTCATCCCTTTTGCCTTACTGAACTCATCTTCTATGCCTATCCCCCCTTGCTCACTCCACTCCAGCCAGGCAGGTCCCCTTGCTATTACTCAAACACCTAAAGTATGCTGCTGTCTCAGGGCTTTTGCACTTGAGGTTTCCTCTTGCTCCTCCCCAGAGAGTAAGTCTATTTCTCACCTGCTTTAGGCTTTTTTTTGTTTTTTTGTTTTTGTTTTTGTTTTTTGGTGAGACCTTCTCTAAGCTCTCACCGTACAATTTATTTCTTTTTTCTAATCACACAATTTAAAGTTGAAATCTTTCATGTTAATCCCAGTGCTTCGCATTTCTGTTCCCTGCATTATTTTTCTCCACAACACTTCCCACTACCTGATAGACTATGTACTTAATAAGTATCTATTCATTGTCTGTCTCCTTAACCAGAAGGTAAGTCCCATGAGACCAGGATGTAGAATTCTGTTGTTCTGCTGCTCTCTTACCCAGGACATTCTGTGGCACAGATATTTGTAGAAGAGAGGTATGAAAGAAAGTAGGGTAAAGCGATATTGCAACAGCAGTGGGGACATGAGCCCATGACTATTTTAAAGGGGTGTTCAGAAAAGGCTCTTTGAGGACATAGCACTTGAACCCAAATGTTGAGAAGAGGCCAGCTACGCAAAGATCAGGTAATAAAATATGCTATGTGTGGAGACTTTAACTCAGGATACGTTTTTGTTCAAAGAACAAAAAGAACCACACAGGTAGATCATGAGGAAAAGCTAGACACAACTATTTGACAGACCTGGAGAAGTTATTGTCTACTGCAGAATACAAGATACAAGATACAAGATACAGATACAAGAAAAAATTTTATCTGGTTGCAGCAGCCAAGATTCAATGGAGGACTAGACGAGAAAAACATGGTAATATAGATTTTTAAAAATAGAGAGAAAAATTTTGTAATTCATAAATAACCTTATAAACAGTGAAGAACCTGTTTTACTCCAAAAATAGAAAAAAGAATCTAAAATTTGAGTGTCAAAGTGGTGGAAAGATCAAGGAAGTTGACAGGTGCTATATCATACAAGCAGTAAGAAAATGATTGAACTTCATCCTTCCGGAAACGGTGGCTTTTGGAGCATTTAAGCAGAGGGGAGATGTGATTTGAGATTTGATTTACATGTTTAAAGGATTGTTTTCACTCTCTAAATAATGGATATGGGGGCATAGCAAGAGTAGACTGAGAAAGTCACTAGGAAGTTATCACAATTTAGGAGAGATATGATGGTGGATTAGAGTCTGAAAAGCAAGGGAGTAGTAGTGTTTAGATGTGAGGAATGTGTTGGAGGCAGAGCTGCACTGTTGATGGATGCAAAGAGTGAAGGACCTTTAACCCAGATATGCAAAACTGGTCCAGCATTTGAAAGTGTAGTCCATCATATCAACAAGCTAAAGAAGAGTATCACATATCATGTCAATAGATGCAGAAAAATCATTTGACAAAATCTAACAACTATTTGTGATGAGAATTCTCAGTAAACTGGAAATAGAGGGAAATTCCCTAGATTTGGTTAAAAAAAAAAAATAGCCACACACACACACACACAAAAACCCTACATCTAGCATTACACTTAATGATGAGAAACTCAGAGCTTTCCCAGTAAGATCAGGAGCAAGGCAAGGGTGTTTCCTTCACAAATGCTTTTCAACATTATACAGGAAGTCCTAGATAATGCAATAAGACAAGAAAATATAATAAAAGGTATGTAGATTTGGAAGGAAGAAATAAAACTATCTTTATTCACATATATCATGATCGTCTTTATAGAAAATCTGAAAGAATCAACAACAGAAAAATTCCTGGAACTAAGAAACAATTATAGCAATGTTATGGGATACAAGGTGGAAAAGTCAGCTTTCCTACATACCAATAATGAACAAGTGGAATGTGAATTTTGAAAACACAGTATCATTTACATTCATACCAAAAATAAATATATACTTAGATAAAAATCTAATAAAATATCTATGGTAGCTATAGGAGGAAAACTATAAAATATTGATCAAAACTCTGCTCAAAATTCTTAACTAAATCAAAGAACTAAATAAATGGAGAGACATTCCACGTTTATAGATAGGAAAATTCAATATTGTCAACATGTCAGTCCTTTCCAACTTGATCTATAGATTCGATGAAGTCCATTTAAAAATCCCAGCAAGTTAATTTGTGTATATTAACAGACTGAATTCAAAGTTTATATGAAAAGACAAAAGACCCAAAATAACCAACACAATATTGAAAAAGAATAAAGTTGGAGGACTGATCTTACCCAACTTAAGATTTACTATAAAACCACAGTAATCAAGACAGTGTAGTATTGGTGAAAGAACAAACAAATCGATCAATAGAATAGAATAGAGAGCCCAGAAATAGATATAAATAAGTCATAAGCATAGCCACTGATCTTTGACAAAGGATCAAAGGCAATACAATGGAGAAAAGATAGTCTTTCAACAACTGGTACTGAAACAACTGGATATCCACATGCAAAAAAATGAATCAAAACACCAATCTTATGCCCTTCACAAAACTGAAAATGGATAAAAGAGCTAAATATAAAATACTAAACTATAAAAGTCCCAGAAGATAACACAGGAGAAACTCTAGATGACCCTGAGTTTGCAATGATATTTTAAAAAGTCATGGTCCATCACAATCTCAGATTTTAAGATATACTACAAAGCTGTAATAATCAAAACAGTATGGAATTGGCACAAAAATAGAAACATAGGTCAAAGGAGCAGAATAGAAACCTCAGAAATAAACTCATGCTTTTATGGTCAATTAATCTATGACAAAGGACAAAAGAATATATAATAGAGAAAAGACAGTCTCTTCGATAAATGGTGCTGGGGAAACTGTATAGCTACACAATAAAGAATAATACCGGACCACTTTCTTACACTATACACAAAAATAAACTCAAGTGGATTAAAGACTAAATATGAGACCTGAAACCATAAAACTTCTAGAAGAAAATGTAAGCAGTAATTTCCTTGATATTAGCCTTCACAACATTTTTCTAGATATCTCTCCTCAAACAAGGGAAATAAAAACAAAAATAAACTATTTGGATTACATTAAAATAAAAAGAGTTTGTATAGCAAATGAAACTATCAAAAAATGAAAAGACAGTCTACTGAATGGGAGAAGACATTTGCAAATGCTATATTCAATAGAGGTTAATATCCAAAATGTATAAAGAACTTACATGATTCAACATCCAAAAAAAAAAAAAACTGACTTAAAAATGGGCAGAGGAGTAGACGTTTTCCCAAAAAAAAGTTGTATGGATGGTCAAGCAACACATGCAATGATGTTCAACATCACTAATCCTCAGGGAAATGCAAATCAAAATGACAATATCACCTCACACCTGACAGACGGTAAGATCAAACAATACGAAATAACAGGTATTAGCACGATGTGGAGAAAACCCTTATGCACTGTTGGAGGGAATGAAAGCTGGTGCAGCCACAGTAGAAAACAGTACGGAGGTTCCACAAAAGCTTAAAAATAGAATTGCCATGTGATCCAGTAATTCTGCCACTGAGTATTTAGCCAAAGAAAACAAAAACACTAATTTGAAAAAAATATATGCACTCCTATGTTTATTGCAGCATTATTTACAAGAGCCAAGATATGGAATCAACCCAACCGCGCATCGACAGAGGAATGGATAAAGATGTAGAGTGTGTGTGCGTGAGCGTGTAATGGAATATTATTCAGCTGTAAAAAAGGATGAGATCTTGCCATTTGCAACATGGATGGACCTAGAAGGTATTATGCTAAGTGAAATAAGTCAGAGAAGGATAAATACCATATGATCTCACTTTTATCTGGAATCTGAACAACAACAAAAAATGAATAAACAAACAAACGACAAAAGGCAGAAAGAGACTCATAAATACTGAGAAAAAACTGATGGTTGTCAGAGGAGAGGGGATGGGCAGAATGGGTGAAGGGGAGTAGGAAATATAGGTTTCCAGTTATAAAATTAATAAGTCATAAAGATAAAAGTGTTATGATAGCATTGTATGGTGACAGATGGTAGCTATGCTTATGGCTAGTATGGCATAACATATAGAGTTGTTGAATCACTATGCTGTACACCCGAAACTAATGTAACATGGTTACATTATACTTTGATTAAAAAAATAAAATAAAAGGACAGAATCCATGAAACAAAGAATTGATAAGCTGCACTTCATTTAAAATTAAAAATTTCTGCTCTGGGAAAGACCGTGTCAAGAGAATGAGAATACAAGTCACCCTCTGGGAAAAAAATGTTTGCAAAGGACACATCAGATAAAGGATTGTTACACAAAATACAAAGAACTCTTAAAATTCAACAATAAAAAAACAAACCACCAGATTAAAAAATGTTTCAAAGGCCTTAACAGACACTATGGCAAAAAAAAAAAAAAAAAATTACAGATGGCAAAAATAAGCACATGAAATGATGTTCCAGGGACGCGTGGGTGGCTCAGTTGGTTAAGTGTCTGCCTTCAGCTCAGGTCACGGTCCTGGGGTCCTGGGATCACTGCTCTGCAGGGAGCCTGCTTCTCCCTCTCCCTCTGCTGCTCCCCCTGCCTGTGCGCCCTCTCTCTCTCTCTGTCAAATAAATAAATAAGATCTTTTTTTAAAAAAAGATTCTCCACATTACAGTCAACAGGAAAATGCAAATTAAAACAATGATGAGATATCATTATATACTTAGAGAATGGCCAAAATCCAGAGCACTGACAATCCCAGCTGCTGACCAAGACGGGGAGTTACAAGAACTCTAATTCGTGGCTGGTGGAAATGCAAAGTAGCTCAGACACTTTGGAAGACAGTTTGGCAGTTTCTTACAAAACTAAGTATACTCTTACCATACGGTCCAGCAATTATGCTCCCTGGTATTTACCCTAAGGGTTTGAAAGTTATACCCACACAAAAACTGGCACACAAATACTTGTAGCAGCTTTAGTCACAATTGCCAAAACTTGGAAGCCACCAAGATGTCACTCGGTGGGTGAGTGGATGCGTAAACTGTGGTTTCAGACAATGGAATATTCCAGACAGTGGAATATTATTCAGCACTAAGAAGAAATGATCTACCAAGTCATGAAAAAACATGGAGGAACCTTAAATGCATGTTACTGAGTGAAAGAAGCTAGTCCGAAAAGACTACGTACTAAACATACAATTCCAACAATATCACATTCTTTAAAAGGCAAAGCTATGGAAATAGTTAAAAGATCAGTGATTGCCAGGGGTTGGTGGGAAGAGAGGGATGAACTAGCAGAGCACAGAGGATTTTTAGGGCAATGAAACTACTCTAAATGATTCTATACTGGTGGCCACATGTCATGAGAAATTTATCAAAACCCACAGAGGGTGCAACATTCTATGGACCCTAATGGAAACCATGGGTTCTTGTTGATAATGATGCATCAGTTTAAATTCATCAGTTGTAACAAATGTACCACTCTTGGGGGGAGGAGGATAACGGGGAGATAGGGTATATGGGAAATATCTGTACCTTCTAAATTTTTCTGTGAACCTAAAACTGTTGTAAAAGTTAATTTTTAAAAATGAGAGACAAAAACTAAAGATAACACCTAGATTTTTTTTACCTGAACAACTGGCAGAATGTTCATAGAATGTTGTACACAATTCTGTTGGGGGGCAATGGAGAAGAGGCAGGTATTTGGGGCTGGGGCAAGAGTTCCACTTTGTATATCACTCTATAAATTTTAACCCTTTATAGACAAAGAACGCAGGTCATAAACATGTGATTGCCAATTGTACTTTTCTTTTTTTTTTTTTTTTTTTTGGTCTAGACTTTGAGATAACATTTCTCCTTCTATCTTTGTGCATATACTTGAATTGTTCTAGATTCTTCTGCATATCTACACATACAAAGAAGGACACTCTGATAGAGATTGCTCACCTGTCCAAGGTACGCTCACATTAAGAACGAAATTCAGTCTAGGGAAGGAAGAGGAATGTCAGAGTTGAGGTTGCAAGTTCCATGCTGGTGTGGGTCCCAACAATCCCTGAGGCAAACCCCAAACTAAATCTTGAAAGAAGATAGGTACATAGAAGTCCCCAGACAGGTTTAAGGGCCTGAGAGCAGAGACACTGTTGTCCTTCTGATTGAGACCCAGATTGCCCAAAGACCCAACTGTCCGTAGCACCCAGAGCATGTGGAACCAGGAAGGTAAGCTGCAAATACTCTAGCAGAAGAGCCTTGGAATGTCCCCACACATCCATCATTATGGTGAAGTGGTTAGTTTGACAAAATGCTTCCCATGTGCCAGAGAAAGACACAACCACAGGACAGAAGAGGGAGGGGGAAAGGAAAGGAAAGAGGCAGAGAAGTTTCAGGAGCTGAGCTTCGAGTGGCCATACAGTTGGGCCTGGACTGGAAATGAATGACCTGGGTGAGCAAGCAACCAACTGTTGGGAAACCAGCAGGGATGGTTGATGGTAGGGAGCCATGCGTTCATCTCCCCACCCTGCCTGGGCGCCCTTCAAGCATTCAGAAGCTACAGACACAACCCCAGGAGGGAGAGAAGACCCTGCATTGCCTGAAATTTGCATCGAGCCTCCTGGAGTAATAGGAGGCTTGAAATACAAAAATAAATCCGGTTAGAGAAAAACAAAATTACGTATTTTGCACCCCTGGTTACATGGAAACCTCACATATGCTCTATATAAATGGTGTTAGTGTTTCCCAAAAGACTGGGGTCTGTTTGGATTGACAAGGAATGTGAGCAGGTCCTCCGCTCCAAAAATTTGCTCTTCACCTTCAAAACAAAACTTTCCTATTGCTCTTCTTTCAGGCTTATAATTCAGAATATTTGAAACATATCTTGAGAATGGCAAGGTGAGATCGTTTTTAAGTTATAATCTGCAACTACTTACACGTGTGAATCAAGATATCCTTCATACACTGCAACCAAAATAAAAGGTAGGCATAAGCAGGATGCCGAAACAGGTATGGGACAGACACTGTTATTTAACTTCCGGCTAATTTATGTCCACCAAAACAAGTGCGGGCTGTATGTCAATTGACTTTTTAATAACTGATGTGTATTTAAACTTATCAAATGCTTCTAACCTTAAAGGCATTTATTTTATAAATCTGAATGGTTTGAAGATGTCATTTAAAAAGTAACTATTGCTAAAAATATTTACAAGCTACTGTTCTATACACTATTGAAATTATTCATTTTAAATACAAGATTTTGGCAAATGTCACCTTTATTATAGAAACTGATTATAGATATCATTGTGCATACTAGCTAAATATTACTGATAGTGATTTTCTTTTTATATTGTGGTAAAAACACTTAACATGAGATCTACCCTTCTAACAAAAATTAAGCGTACAGGACAATATTGTTGGCTCTCAGTACAATGCTGTACAGTGGAGCTCCAGACCTTCCTCATCTTACTTAACTGAAACTTTATGGCTTTTCATTAATAACTCCCTAATTCCCTTTCCCTTTAGCCCCACCGTTCCACTCTTTACTTCTATGAACTCGACTGTTTTGGTACCTCATATAAGTGTTACTATGTAGCAACTAGGTATGTTGTCTTTCTGTGTCTTGCTAGTTTCACTTAACATGATGTCCTCAAGGTCCATTCATGTTGCCACACGTTAAGAAATTTCCTTCTTTTTTTAAAGCTGAACTGTATTCCGTTGTACGTATAAACCACGCTGGCCTTACCATTCATCTGTCATGGACATTTGGCCTGTTCCCACATCTTAGCCATTGTCAACAGTGCTGCAAGGAACATGGGAGTGCTAACATCTCTCCGAGATCCTGATTTTAATTCATCAAATAAATACCCAGAAGTGGCATTGCTGGCTCATATGCTATTTCTATTTTTAATTTTTTGAGGGACTTCCACAATGAATAACTATTTCTTGTTTGGTGCTCTGTACAAGGAACAGTGCCAAGAATTTGCTTCTATTCTCTCTGAATCTTCCTCTCAACTCTGTGAGGCAGATCCTCCTGTTACTTCCATTTTAACACTGGAAAAAAGAGACTTAACTAACTTGCCCCAAGTCAGAGAAGTCAGAATATGTGGAGCTGACTTCAAAGCCTGAAACTTTACCCACTACGGAGTTGTTTTTCAATAATCTGTCAAAGCCTGATTTAAGAAAGAAATGAAAAAGCCAGTAAGAGAGCTCTAAACACCAAATTAAGGGGCGCCTGGGTGGCTCAGTAGGTTAAGTGTCAGCCTTTGGCTCAGGTCATGATCCCATCTTCCTCGATCGAGTCCTGCGTCAGGCTCCTTACTCAGTGGGGAGCCTGCTTCTCCCTCCGCCTGCCGCTCCCCCTGCTTGTGCTCTCTCTCTCTCTCTCTCTCTGTCTGATAAATAAATAAAACCTTAAAAATAAATAAATAAATAAACAAACACCAAATTAAGTCCACAAGACATGTGATCTTGAGTCACTTTAAAAAACAATGGAACTTTATTGATAACCGAGTGTCATTTTTTAGGACATGGTTCCTCTCTTGTGCAGGCCTCCTGGATTGCAATGGTCTGACAGAAGTTCCTCTAAAACAAAATCTTCCCACACCAGATGTCAGGGAGCTCTATGTTTCTCCATGGAATAACCAATAATGTAACCACTGCCGTGAGAAAGGACTTTGAGATGCCAAAATAAACCGAGAATTCCCCCTTTATGACGTGAGTGAGGAAGAAAAGAGCACAGTTGGAGGAGAAAAACTAGATATTCCCCAAAATAGGCTAGCTCCAGGGAAACTGGTTGTGCCTCAACATTTGACTTCTACACGTGGGACCATCTCAGTGGGGCCTGCAGACCGTGGGGCCGGTCCCCGCAGGATACACACTGTCAGTGTTCTCACCACCAGCTCTGCACCTCCAGGAGAACCAACAGACCTCAAGGCAAGGAGCCTTGGCAAAGCCTGGCAGTCTGCGTGCGGCACTGTGCCGCGTGGCAGAAGGATGGATCGCAGGTAACCCTGTGGCAGATGGGGCCCCTTTGGATTCAGATAATCCAGGGTGAGTTCCTGTGAGTTTTTCTCCCCATCTGTAACTGAATATAGCATTGTCTGTTACTGTGCCTATTAAATGACATATAATATATAATTCTCTTGCTTTTCCTCCAGCCTAGATCGACCTCAGTATCCCTCTCTCTCTCTCTCTCTCTCTCTCACACACACACACACACACAAACACACACACGACTCCAGACTCAACTACGGAGTCGTCAGAGTGAACTACTAGTCTTCTCCCCAGATCGTGCAGGATCCATGAGCCTCACCCTATCAGTGAGTGAAACGCATGTAGAAAATCAACAAGAAAATTTCATGGAGAAATGCCAAAATTTTCATTCTTAACTCGTCTTTTACTCTGACAGCTGGTGCCCCAACCGCTCAGGGAATCTGGTCCCCTTTATGAGCACACCACATCTGGAATCGAACCAGGAGGTGCATGCCCGTCCTTGCTGTCTCACGACCACCCGAGCCATCATGGTTTCTCTCCTGGATTACCACAACAGCCTCCCCTTCCTTGGTCTATTTCAACACACCATTCGGAGTCACACGTTTAAAAACACATGCTCAACACCTTGCCATGCTATCCCCATCTCACTCTGAGGGAATGACTGGCACGTCTCCAGATCACCTGTGTGGCCCTCCCACCTCACCTGCCATGCTCCAGCCACACTGGAAGTCCCCAGGAACACTCCCACCTTAGGCCCTTGCTCTACTCGTAGACTGTGGTCGGATATCTCTTCCCTCAATAATACTGGGCTAACTTCCTAACACCTGTAAGTCCTCGTCAAACATCACCTTCTCCATGAGGCCCTCCCTGACTGCCCTATCTAATCTACAAAACTTCTCTGCCCCCTGCACTCTTAATCTGCATTACCTTGTTCTACTTTTTTGTTTTTGCATACTTACCCCCTTTTCATTTAGGCACTTATCAAATTTTTCTTATGGTCCTATTCCCCTGCTAAAAACTAAGCTCCTAGAGGTCAAGAGTCTAGGCCTGCATTGTTTCTAATGGATCTCAAGCACCAAGAACAGAGAGCAGAGTAGGTATTCAATAAATATTAGCTGAATGACTAAAACAAATTGGATAACACAGTTTAACACACAATAGATGTTAATTTCCTCTCCGTTCATTGTCTCATGAACATTGGGCCATTTTCCATAGAGAGCACTAAGAAATTCTTAAACCTCTCTGGGTAGCTAAAAGAGCAGAATCTAGAAGCCTCTTAATTCCTGAGGAAGACCCTGGGACAAATCAGATAGCTTCCATATCTTTAAAAAACATTTCACATTTTACTGAAATAAAATGTTTGATAATTTAACAAGTGGTTGGGAAAACAAGCATTCTCACACATTTCTTGAGAGAGTAATAATCTTTATAAGGCTATTTCTAATACCCCTCAAAAATATAAATGCATAAATACTCTTTGACTCACCAATTACACATCTAGGAATTTCTCCTACACATATACTCACCTATGTATCAAACAGAATATACAAGAATATATGTATATTCCTTTCAACACTGTTTCAACAGCCAAAGGCTGGGAACAATCTAAATATCCATTGGTAGGAGACTGGTTCAATAAGTTTGGGGACACTTATAATGGAACATTCTGCAGCCATTAAAGAGAACAGGTGATTTACACATACATATATGGAGTGATATCCCAATGAAAGAAACAAATCACAAAACACTAGGCGTCACAAGCTTCTGCTTGTATAAAAAAAGGTAGATACCCATTGAATATCTCTGGAGAAATAAATAAAAATACTGGTAATGATTGTTACATTGGGGGAGGGGAACTGGGCTCTGGGGAGCAGTGCTGTAATGAAGGCCCTTGCTCTATGTACCCTCTGCACTGTTTGGAATCTTTTGCCAAATGGAAAAGCCATTTATTTAAATTAATTACTTTTAAAACTCACATCTCCCTTGCACACAATGATTTTGGAGAGTCACTATTCCTCAAAGTTTCTTTAAGTCAATATTTCCTTTATAAAATTGATCTTTTCAATTTCTCTAAAACTAGTCCTATTGTGGTTTATTGCTATTACCACAAACCACATGTTATTGGAACGGAAGCAGTTTATTATTTTCTCCTTCACTATTTTTCGTGAGCAAATGTGATGATTGACGCTGATGATTCAGGGACTGATAATAACCTTGACAATCAGGATCTAATCCTGAGCATACAGGACGGGCCAGGAGTGGGAGTCCTTGGGAGAGCAACACCAGTCCCTTTTCTAGTCACTCTTCCTGGTCTTGTGGGAAAAAAAAAAAAAATCAAAACACAGCATGTCAAGACAGCATACTTCCGAGGCATGGAAATTGTTTTGGGAGTTGAGATGTAGTGGCTTCTAATCTTTATTTCCGGGCCTCTGATGATCTCACTCAAAACTCTCCTAACCCTGCCCGGGCCTCTGTTTTCCTGTTTGCAAAGTAAAAAGTTTATACCTCTAAGTTCACACAAACATTGTAAGGTAATGAGCATAATTGCCAAATATAATACACACTACTGTTTCTCAATCCAGCAACAAATGTGCCAAAACAGTGGCAGGAAACCACGTCTTAGAAAACAACGCTGAAAAAAACCCTTAAAGGTCAAGGATTACAGCATTGACTCCCACTCACTCTAGCCTTTGCTTTCTCAAAGGATGATGTCACTGAAAAGCTGTGGACTTGGAATCTGACAAATCAAAGTAGAGACCCCTCAACTGAGAGTCCCTTTAAACCAGGGGCTGGGTATCATTTCTGTGGGGCCTTCAGTGCCTCCAACAGAGCCTGCAATCTGGACTTACCCAGAGGGCTCCCCGGACCGCCTTCTCCGTTCTCATGGCTTTCATAACTACCCCTATGTAGATCCATAGGGTTTTCTTTTTTTTTTTCATAATAATTTTTTTATTATCTTAGTCACCATACAGTACATCCCTAGTTTTTGATGTAAAGTTCCATGATTCATTACTTGCGTCTCATGGTTTTCTATCTCAGGCTCTCATTTATTTAAACCTCAGTCAAGGGCTCCTGGGTGGCTCAGTCATTTGAGCCTCCGATTCATGGTTTCGGCTCAGGGCATGATCTCAGGTTCTGAGTTCGAGCTGCGACTCCGACTGTGCGTTCGGCATGGAGTCTGCTTGTCCCTCTCCGTCTGCCCACCCCCCGCCCCAGCTCTCTCTCTCATAAATAAATAAAATCTTTTTAATAAATAAATAAATAAATAAATAAACCCCAGGCATATTTATGCACATTAACATCTCATCTTAGCTATCTAAATGATATCTTACAATATATTCAAATCCATTGTTATAAATGTCCACCTCAAACCTGATCGTCCTCACAGTTCCCTGAACAACGAACGGTCCTACCATCCAGCAAGTTTTGCAGGCAGAAATTTTAGAATCTTCTGTGTCACCTTCCTCTTCCTCATCCCATGTCCAATCCATCAGCAAGTCCTCTCCATCGGACCACCTAACTAGCTCTCTAACCAGTCCCTGTTCTCCATCGACCTCCCGGTGCCATCCCTGCACTAGGCCCACTGCTTTCTCCATCGCCAGACCTATTACAGTAGTTTCCTGCCTGGTTTACCTTCAACCACTCTTGCTCTTCTTCTGCCTGCCCTCCACATTGCAACCAGAGTAATCATGTCATGCCCATGCCCCAAAGTCCCGAATGCATTCACTGTTTTCAGGAGAAAGACAAAGACAAGCAGAAAGACTTGTATTCCTAGCTTCACACCTCATCTCTCTCTTTTCTCTCTCTCTCCCTCTCTCCCTCTCTTCCTTCACACCCCCCCCCCACACACACACTCCAGTCACACTGGAATCTTCCAGTCTTTCTTACTTGACATGCCTCTCTCTACCACAAGGCCTTTGCACATGCCTCTCTGGGTATGTTCTTCCTTCCCTCTTCATTTGGTTGACTCTTACTCGTCCTACACATCCAGCCCAGGTACTATTATTTCAACAAGAAAATCTTTCCTTCCTTCTCTGATCTGACTCAACAGCCTAACATTCGTTTTCCCTAGAGCAGGGATCTCTATCCAGCTTCCACAGAGTTGCACTTTTACATTTACTTAAATCATTGTGTGGTTTGTGTGTATTTTTCCACTCACTGAAGTACCATGAAAACAGGAGCTGGGTAGATTTTTGCTCATCATTACACCTCTACTGCCGGACTCGTGGAGGCATTCCATGAACATTTGTTTTCATGAATGTTTCAGTGAACGCAGTGTTGTGGGGGGAAAAGATAAGCAAGCTCTGACATACACTCTGTGTGATCCCAAGCAAAAAGTTCAAAACTTCTAAGTGAAATATCTTTATCTGTAAAACTAATATTAAACATAACACATTTACCAGATTTGAGGAAGGGTTAAATCAAGGTGTGTCATGAAACTTTCAGCCCTGTGCCTAATAAATAGTATCTTAATAGAGATCAGCTTGCTTCTCTATAACCCTTCATCTGGTAGATTGAATAATGAAAATGATCTTTTCAATAAATAAGTCATTTATCAAAGACATACGATTTGCTTAGATAATGCAGTGTTTCAAACAGCTGGAGTAACCAAAATACAGAAGACCAGTTTTTTCAGGCTCTTCTGGAAGTTACAAGGCAGTAGAAAATACAAAGTAGAAAAATGAAACGATAATGTGAGTCACACAACAATATCATCCAACAAAACAAGCTTTTTCACAAACCCACGCAGGATTAATTGCCAAATAAGCTAAAAGTGCTGTGAGTTCAGGGAAAAGGGACATCATTCAAGGTGGAGGTGGGTAGGACTTGGGTGGGGTGCTATAGGAGGTAGACTAGAAGTGGGTGAACAACTGGGAATGTGTATGAGTAGGGGGGTTGGTCAGCTTTGGTAAGATGCGGGAACAAGAACAAAGGGAGCAAGATGGCTCCAAGAACAATGGGGAGACCAAATTGCCTGGGGCAGGGGAGTCAGAGTAGATAAGGTTGGGAGCATAGTTAAGAACCAAGTGTATGAAGTTTCCAATGCCAAGGTATGGAATTTTGACTTTCTTCTCTGAACGAAAATAGTGAGAATATAAACTTGTACAAATCTTGACACAACCATTTTGAATTTAAATACAACACAATATAGCTTCCTCGGTTTCCCTAAGTTTCTCCAAAACTGCATTTCAAAAGATGAAAGGGAGGGATGGAAGGAAGGAAAGAAAAGAAAGAAAGAAAGAAAGAAAGAAAGAAAGAAAGAAAGAAAGAAAGAAGAAAGAAAGAAAGAAAAAGAGAAAGAGAAAGAAAGATGGAAGAAAGGAGGGGAGGAAGAAAGGGAGGAAAGAAGGAAAGAAGGTAGGGAGAGAGAGAATGAGGGAGGGAGGGAGGGAGGAGAAGGAAAGAGAACAGACATCTGGCAAACAGCCTATGCCTCATAAAGGTTTCACGTTGCGTATAAATGTGTGGTTGAATCGTATCTCCGTGACTCCCTAAAGTATGCAGATAAAGAGCATATTGGCTTTTAATGTCTTGGGGGACGTCATCTGTGCTCCAGTGTCTGTCTCTGGCACTCTATTCACTGGATCTCTCCAAATCACAAGTTACTTGCAAGGCCCACACACACAGCGAAGGGACACAGGGCCCCAGATGGGATGTTCATGTGCAGGACAACAGCCCATGAAATCTTTTGTGAATTACCCCTAAGCATTCTGATTCATGGGATGAGTCTGGGTGACTTATTCTGCCTGTTTCGCTGCCTCCTCCACCACGCCCACCACCATCCATTGACCCTTGTTTCTCAGCAATCCTAGGAACACCTAAAACAAAGAATAACTAGTTTTCTACAAAGTTAAGGGGAGAAGTTCACTGCAAAGAAAAGGGTGTGTGGGGTGTGTGTGTGTGTATGCATGTGTGTTCATGTTCATATATATATGAACAGTCTTCTTCATATAGACATGGGGAATTTCTGGGTAAATGCAACTTGAAAAAAATCTGTGAATTTCATCACCAGCCTTCAATGCTCTACTGTTTTCCTAACTGAGTCTGCAAGAATTTGAGTTGTGCACGCTTCCATGTTTGATCACTTGGCTTTTCTGAGATTCTACCACATGAGCAAAGTCAATAAAGTCAAGCCCTGTTATGAGACTGCCATTCCTCTACTCCCTGGTGGAAGATGAATTCCCATCACCCCTCGCCTCCCATGAACAACAGCCATAGAGCTTCTCTTAAGGGGCCCTGTGGCCACCTGACCTCAGGAACTCTTTCAGATTGATTTAACTCCTTTCTCTGAAAGTGCACTTTGACTGCTAATCACTACCCATCAGCTCCCCTGACCAGCTCAGGTCCACCGGCGTTATGTTTACATAGCCCCCTAGACTTTTTTTTTCATGATGTTTATCACCAATCATGATTGTATATTTTGTACATTGTATTTGTAATGTTTATCTTCCTCAATGGACCATAGCTCCATAGGGGCACTGTATCCTCAGTGAGTATCCAAGCAACCAAACACTTAAGTGGTACTCAGTAAATCCTTATGGAAGGAAAAGAGAGAGGGAGGGAGGGAGGGAGGGAGGGAGGAAGGAAGGAAGGAAGGAAGGAAGGAAGGAAGGAAGGAAGGAAATAAATATTGGCCAGAACTCCCTGCCTTCCCAACTGGCTCCTTCAATGCTTCTGCCCGCTCTTTTTTCTTACATCAATTCATGAAATCCCGATAGAGCAACTACTGACTAAAAACAGGCAATGATTCTTGGTGATTCTCAAAAATAGACAGATCTAGAAAGGAGGATTAAAGTCTAATATTTACCTAAGTGGGGCATCATCAAGCTATCAAAAGACAGGAGTAAATTTAAATATATTGTGTGGGTTACACATGGATTAATAAGAACTAGGGATGTTCAGCTTTGAAACGACATATGCTGATTATAACAGAAGTAAACACAAGTTGCTGTGAGACTGGAGTGTTGGGAAGGTGGGATCCCACCTGGGGAGTGAGGGAGGCTGGGATACATGAGCTCTTTGAAGACGCCAGCATTTGGACTGGGCTTTGAAGAGTCGGCAGTTGGTTGTGTTAGAGAGAAGGAAGAGAAAGTCAGGGTAGCAGAGGCAACAACAGGGAAAGACCTAGAGATGGGAAGGGGCTGATGAGCCAGACAGCCAGGAAAGGTTTGGGAAGACTGGGAAGGGAGGTATAAACTGGAAGCTGTGGGAGACTGAGCTAGAGAGATAAAATCTCTTTATATTCCCCACAGGAAAGAAGCAGAGAAAGAAGAGAGCAGAACCTGGGCCGGTCCTCCCTAACGATGGAGGACACCTCATGGTTTAGGGGGAGAGGGGAGAGTCCAAAGGACAGACGCTTTAATACCAGTTGTCCCACAGTCTAACTTTGTCTGATTGAACAAGGTTACTTAACCTCCCGGAGCCTCAGTTTCATCATGAGAAACAATTATTATACCAGCCTCAATATAAAAGCCCGCAATGAGACCAAAAGCAAAACAAATATGCAAATTCCCAGCCCATAGCTGGGCTTTAAAACACCTCCCTTTTCTCTTCCTTGTGAGTTTCACTTCACTTCCTTGAACTTCAGCCCTCTGGTCTCTCGGCAGCACCACCCGCGTCACACCGGGTACCCCACCCCCCACCCCAGGGACCACTGTTAGCTTTGGTCATAATGCCTGTGGATGACTCTTTTTGGCCACTGTCTGATTCAAGCCCTCATCCCTGATCTCTGCATATCTACTTGTTCCTGTTCCTCAAATGGGAGCATTATCAAAAGGTTTCAGTTAGTTCTCTGTTGGTAATTGCTGGGTTGAATACTAGGTTCTTTTCACCTCCTGCCCAGCCCACATCCTCCCTAACTCCCACCACAACCGACATTCAAACTTCCACGCCAGTAGATGGGAAAAGGAATGTGTGACGTTCCCTGGGAGCCTGGCTATTGTTTGGGGGAACTGGAAGCCACGGTGCTCAGAGTGTCCATCCTCCCTCCTCACCGCACACCCTGCTTCCTGTCAATCATCCTGGAACACCGAGTGCCGGCCCGACAATTTTGTCCACAGGATGTTTGTTGCAGGCGCTGCCTTCCAAGTCTCCAAGCTCGAGACTTCCGCTGCCAATCCAAACACCAAAATGGGAAAGGGGGGAAAACCCTTGGGCCGTTCTTTTAATGCCTAATACAGTCTATTTATATTCAAAAATAGCAACAGGTTATCTCAGCTTGCAGAAACTGAAGAGGCTAGGAAGCCTGATCCTTAAAATCCCGAGCCCCTGGGAAGTTGAACTATAGGTTTCCGAGTGTGGACACTGAAAGCATGTCCTTAAAGCACCTTTTGCATATTCCAGGGTCAGCTTCCATAAATGATCAACCCCTGTTTTTATGGGCACTGCTTAGAGGGTAAATGCCTGGCTACTAAGCCACAAAGCCAAAGAATTTGCAAGACACATGTGCACAGAAATTCAAGGTGTTCAATCAAAGCTGTGGGATAAATTCAATAGCCTGAGGTCACTGTGTAAATTTCTGCAATCCTTCCAGAGTTTGTAGACGTTCTAAGAAATGTTATGTTCGAGACTCTAATGATTACATATGAACCAATTACGTTTGAAAAATGACTTTAAAACACCGTGATCCATGTTCTTCGGGGAGCAGCGAGCAGTTTTCCTACATGTTAATAATGAAAAGATCACCCAGTTGTCTTCCTGAGTCACTCAGTAGTTTACTCGAGAGCCTTGACATGTCTATTCCTACAGCTTCTATATAATTACTGCACAGGAATTTGAACCTCTGCACATTTAGCAGCTACCACTTACAATCTTTGTATCTGTGGGGAGGTGACTTAATCTCTCCGAGGGTATTTTCGCCTGTAAAAATGGATCATTATACACAACTCCATTGGATGGTGCAGCTGAAACAAGACCAAGTGTGAAAGGTACCTGGCATGCAACAGGTGCTCAATAAATGGTAACCTAGAAGATAGAAAAGCAAGGGGGAATTTGAGAAGCACTCCCAGGAGTGGCTTTAAAATGGCTCCAATGACCACTTTCAGCCTCTCAACCAAGTATTAAGGATGACCTGGCAATAATCCTGGTACATGAAAGAAAATCCCAGAGGTCTTTGGTAGGAACAGTTTTGACATAACACAGGTAAAGATGAGCAACGCCTGGGTGGCTCAGTCGGTTAAGTATCTGCCTTTGGCTCAGGTCATGATCCCAGGGTCCTGGGCTTGCGCCCCTCATTGAGGAAATCCCTGCTCAGTGGGGAGCCTGCTTCTCCCTCTCCTTCTGCCCTTCCCCCTGCTCATTCTCTCTCCCACCCCCCTCGAATAAATAAATAAAATCTTAAAAAATAAAAAAAGGCAGGTAAAGCTATCCAAAAATGCATTATGTAAAGCCTCCTAGGTTCAAAAATGGTTTGTCAAATGAGTTACAAGTTCATGAGCAGAATCAAAAACAAAAAGCAGTCTGCCCCAGTCTCTCTGAACCATTAACATACACGTGGGGACGAAGGCTACCACCAAAGCCAGACTTTCACCATCCTTGTGAAAGACCGGCTTGCACTGGGCAGACGGAGTAGGCCCTGAGCTACACTGACTTGGGAGGTTTAAGATCCCCTACATGTTGATACCACTTGCTCAAGTTCTGGTCAGATTTCCATACAATACTCAGCGGCTCTCATAGGAAATTAATTCCCAGGTTGTCAAAGGGCCATGTGTAGTCCGAGAGGTTTCAAAAGAAAGGTCTAATAGAGCAAATGTGGGTCTGGGGAAAGCTTCCTAAGCCAAGTCACTGAAAGCTCAAAATTGGCAGACTACATACAAGACAAAAGGATATGTTGGTTTAATAATTGAAATAATGCTGATTAACATGAGAGACTATGGACTCTGAGAAACAAACTGAGGGCCTCAGAGGGGAGGGGGGTGGGGGAATGGGATAGGCTCGTGATGGGTAGTAAGGAGGGCACGTATTACATGGTGCACTGGGTGTTAGACGCAACTAATGAATCATCGAGCCTTACATAGGAAACCGGGGATGTACTGTATGGTGACTAACATAATATAATAAAAAATCATTAAAAAAAATAATGCTGATTAAAATTACTTTTATCATTTTATATATATTGAACTGCCAACGATTTAAAATATAACCACCAACCACCAGAATACTAAAGTATATAAGGATGAGCTTGGCACAAACTCGACCGAAAGCAGTGGTAGTAAAACGGCCTTATAGGCTTTTTAAACCCATGTGCAAATACGCAGCAAAACTGTTAAAATCGGCTCATAATTTTTGACCTAGTCATGCCAATTAATGGAATATCTGTCCTAACAAAGCAAACAGAAATATGGCCAAAGCTCCATAGGCAGTTACTTATCACATTGTTATTTATAATGACAGTTCCATTAAAAATGGAAATGCCCTCAATGTTCTATAATAAGGAAATGGTTAGATCTATCATGATGTTGCCATAAATTATGGAGCCGTTAGAAATCATGTTTTCAAAGAATATGTAGACATTGAAAAATAATAATGATGGACGAGAACGTGGAAACCCAAGTACGCATTTAGAAGACGAGCACACCAACGTCAACAGAAATCTCTGCGTTCACTGAGAGGCCATCTCAATATCCTGCAGCAATATCCCCACTCGCAGTGTTTTTGAGCACAGACTACACTGTGCTTTAAATTGCAGTTAAGTAAAATATCAAGTCAGAGGCCGAAAGGATCTTGAAAGGAAGGAATAAATGACTGCCTTTCTAAAACTTTTTGGGGTCCATATTGCTTTATCTAAGCAAACTGAAAAGTGCCCGAGAGCCATATGGGAGATGTACTTCTTCACAGCTGCAAAGGAAACACTTGCAGAACAGAAAACACCCGAAATCACAATATATTCTTAGTCCTAGTAGACTGGAAAGCACATGAAACATTTCAAACATGGAGTTGAGATTTCATTTTTAAATATTTTAATTGCCAGCCCAGCACCGTTCTATTTTCTTTCAGAGCTCCGGGGATGACCAGCCAAGGGCGGGGAGGAGAGATTGGAGGACAAAACAGCCATCATTAGAAGTGAAAACGACCCCTCACAAACGGCAAAGAGAAATGAAGGTTTTCTTTAGCGGGATCGTGTTTTGTTTCTTGCCTCAGTTCTGTGCTATAAAATGAGGCATGTTTTAGACTGTGTGCGCTCTCAGAAAAGCCAAACAGAAACCAGTCATCATGGTTTCGAGAGAGAGCAGGGCCTCCCCTTTCTCATGTTTCAACGACACAGTCTCCACTTGGGCTGGGGAGCGTATCATATATCATAAATCACTCTCTGATAGATATTTGGCAAGCACTCAGCCCCCCCAGGCTATGCAACAACGTACAGTATGGAAAATTTTTAAGGTGGAATCTTGATTTTGTAACTTAAAGACTTAATAGCACCTCAAAACATTTTACTACTTCCTGGTACACACGCACAAAAAGCCAAGGAAGCAGAATTCTCCATATGGTTTTTGGTTTTATAGGATATATACACAATAAGCCATACAACTGTAAACCTGGAGGCGTTCGTTCTCTTGCCGTGGTTAATTCCACTCCGGTGAAAATGAAAAAAATAAAATGAGAGAGTGTGAGCCTAACGCAGCCGCCTGAAAGAGTCAAGTCCCCGGGAACTTCTAGAATCTGCTTTTTAACTCTCCATGCCCCCCCGATGGTTCAGCATTCGACACCTTTGTGGAAATTGGGGGAGCAGCAGGACCAGGGGGTTGGGGACAGATTTTATTGTAAGATAATAACATGCTGTCAAAGGCACTGTCAGGGATTTCAGCAGGAAGGCTTAGAAGTTGATGAGGATCGGTGAAACCCCAATAGAGTCTTTCTCCTGATTCCCGGCCCAAATCCGAGATTTCGAGGGCCCTGAGCGTGCACTCCCACCTTCTCAGATGTTGCACACCATTTCAGACTCGCATGTTCTTCTTCGGGAACCTCTTTTGACAAATCGGGCTTTTTTTTTTTTTTTTTTTGAATTTGCAAAGTGCAATTAACCCCTAAGCCGCATTACCAGGACAGCTACCAGGGGCCCCGTGGGAGCACAGCAGCTCGGGGCCCAGCCTCCGCTGCCAAGCCAGGAAAGCCCCTCTGTGCATGGAGGGGTTAATGCCACGGTGCTGGGGCTGGGACGTGCCCGAATGTTCTCAGTGTTCTCGGGTTGAGTAATTCTTAGAAGGGCAAAGCAGAATGGGGGTGGGGGGCGGACTGCGCGGTGTGGCCTGGAGCTCTCGGCGGGCAGGAAAACAATGCATGGAAAAACAAAAGAAAGAAACTGAATAAACCCTTTCTCCGAGTTTAAAATAACGCTGCTTTTGTTGGTGGTGGTGTTCACAAATTAGCCCGAGTTCAGCCAGGCTAAATATAAAACTTGCAATGCAGTTTATTTAGATTCTTTCTGTCCAATCCCAGTCAATCTGAGGAAGAAAATTAAAGCAAAATGTAGACAAAACGGGGGGGGGCGGGGTACGTGTGTGCACTAATTCAAAACCAGCTTATCTTTGAGTAAGTTGTTGCTTTCCATCCCTCCTCTCCCTGTTGTCACCAGTCCGTTCTTTCTTGAGATTGCGTGGCTTCCTAGCAGCGATGTCCCAAACCCGGTGCTCATGAGCTCAGAGGCTCCCCGCTCCCCCACAGCCACTTGAGAACCAGCCATCAAGTTCAAGACTTGACCTCCTAACCACTTCTAGAAGAAAAAAAAAACATTTTGTAAGGAAGCCCTGGGGAATGGTCCTGCCCAAGCCTGACACATCTAAGATCCCTCGGCCACCTCCTTTTCCCCACCTCTTAAATTAGTGGTTCTCTGCCTGGGCTGCAAATTAGAATCCCCTGGGAAGCATTTAAAAATTTCCAAAGCCCAGGCTACATCCCAGACCAATTATAGCAGAGTCTCTGTGGGTGGAACAGAGGCATCAGTATTTGTTAAAGCTCCCCGGGAGATTCCAGGTGCAGCCAGAGTGAAAACCACCATTCTGCCTGTTGTTGGTGTCCAGTCTGGCTCTCCTCCAAGCAACGATCCCATTGTAGTTAGGAGCGGGGTTTCTAAAGTTACGTATCCGGTCAGGTTTTCTCCCTGTTTAAGAGGCCTTAAGGGTTCCTTGGTGCCTACAGGAAAATATCCGAATACCTTAGCAGGACCATGGAGTCTTCCCGGCTTCCGTTTCCTTCTCTACCTGCACTTCCTGCCAATCCCTGCCTCCACACTCACCAACCCCACCGAACAGAACCACCTGAACCCTCAAGTGCACGCATCCTAGCCTGGCAACAGGCTGCTCAGTTAGGCTGGAAGATTCTCTTGCCCCCGGCCCAGGACTTTCTCGAATCTAACTTCTCATTCACTTTGGATTCAAGTGTGGTGTTTCTCCTTAGGAAGTCCCACACAGGGATAGCTGTTCACCACCACTAGTATGGCCCCCAAACCCTAGATTTATCTGGAATATAGGCAAAGAACACGCCTATCGCCACTCATGTTCTCTCCAAATCCCGTGTTTAACTCTAGTCCAGGTAGAAAGACGGCCCATTTACGTGCTTTCTCTTCCCTTGGCTTGTAAACCATCGGGAGCAAAGTGGATGCCTTGCCCATCATCATGTCCTTGGCGCCCAGTTCGGCACCTGGCTCGTGCTGAAAGCACAGAATGAGCAAGGGCTGAGTAGTCTCAGCCAGCTCTTCCCAGGAAACTTCACTTTCCAATTCAGTGTTATACCATTCCTAGCTGAGAATATCTCCGGAATACTCGAATCGTTTCAATGAAATCCAACCTACTTTCCCTACGGTGCCTACACATGGCCAACATTCTGCAGCTCTGCGAAAGGACAGCGGTTAGCTTCGGTGTCAGCAGTCAAAGGGTCTTGCAGACCCCCTCCTAAGAAAGTAACGACCTCTGCTGCATCAGTCAGGACTCGGATCATTTTCGTGGCTTGCAAGACTTCGATCCAGCTTCTATTGGACTGATTCTCACTGAAGAGGATAGAAAATGCCTCCAGATGGAATGGAGCATGGGAAGAGAACATCAAATCTTTCTCTGCCTTTGTGACAGCCTGGGGTTCAGCATATGGATGGTATGAGCATCAACGTAAATGAAGGCTTGTCGTGAATGCTGAAAGCCCCGAGCTCTTGAAAGCCACACGGCTTG
Organism: Ursus maritimus; assembly: GCF_017311325.1. NCBI lineage: Eukaryota > Metazoa > Chordata > Mammalia > Carnivora > Ursidae > Ursus > Ursus maritimus. Next base: position 7,852,023 of record NW_024424119.1, read on the forward strand.
CCCCAGGAGTAGAGGACGGGTGGGTAGCTCCTAAAACAGAATGCCCCAGGTGACTTGCTGAAAGCATAAAGCCAAGCAGGTGGGAGCTGCTCTGCACACCAGGAAGAGAGGGAGAGGCAGAGACAGAAAGGAGGAAGGAAAAAAGGAAAGGCAAATAAGAGGGGGAAATGAAGAGGTCTGAAAGCGTTTAAAGATAAGATGCCAGAGAGGACAGGGTGAGGGAGGGAGGGAGCCAACACGTATGAAATCTGCCCCCATCCTCTAGGGAGTATTTTATTCTCATTTTACGGAGGAGCAAAATGCAACAGAAAGCGGTTCACGCAGTTGCACCAACGTGTGCACCCACTAAGCAACGGGAATAAAAAGAGGAAAGAAAAGGAGATCCTGAAGAGTGGAGAAGTATAAGGAGGAGGGGAGAAGGAATGTACCAGAGGAGGGAAGAGGAGGGCAGGCAGGCAGAATAGACCAAGAATGTCATTGAAGAGAAAGCGCTGCAGGGACGTTTCTCAGACGTTCCGCATAAACCCCACGCGGCCCTGGGACCACACCAGCCTGGCCCTTCCCTGAGCGTATGGACCTTTCTTGGGCCGGAGCCCAGGAGCCCATCTGCTACCTGGCCAGGTTGTATTCTTACTGTACGGAATTTCAGAAACAGCTTCGGGGGCCGAATTCTGCATCCGGGGTTCCTGGCTAAGCCCTCGGTAGACTGCGGAGAGTGGAAGAAGGCAGAACCTGTTCTCTTAACTCGTGCCCCAGGCCCCGACCTCAAGAAAGGGCAGCCAGGCCCCCCATCTCCAGGCCCTTTGAACTGAGACAGGAGGGCTTTCTAAGCCACACCCGCACCCCAAACACAAACTGCATCGAAAACCTGGTGACATGTTTTCCCATCATCACGGCTTTGGCTCTCTTGGCCTATGTTTGTGGGTTTCGAATGCTGATCTGAGTTTGAAGAACCTTCTCTCTTGTCTCCTTTTGTGATGGGTTGACACAGAAGGGTCACAGCTTTCAGAGACAATCTGGCTGGCTGGGCAGGAAGGATAAATTCAGTCTGGAGGTGAGTAGCCCACAAATTTCTCACATTCCTCTTTTCGGTTATCAGCCATCACTTTTCAACAGGTTCCCATAATGTGCCAGCCTGACCGCACAGAGCTCCCAAACTATATAGCTCTTTGCTAGGGGAATGTTACTAAACCAACGAAAACAAGTTGGAACCAAGTACCTAGTTATATCAGGCATTGTGGGGCTAATAATATCAACTGTAACAATAATAACAAATTTTATATGACACTCAACATTTCACAGATGGCTTTCACAAGTGTTATTTAATTCCGTTGTCATTAGCAATCTTAAGTGGTAGGTGGGGCAAATATTTTTCCCCTTGCCTAGATAAACAACCTGAGGTCCAGACAGGTTAAGGCATTTGCCCAAGTTCACATGGTTACTCAGGGAAGGGCATGAAATTGAAACATCTAGCCTTCAGCTGCCTGCTCTTTCCACCATATTAGGGATTTTGATACATTTATCTCTAGGTTGAGAAAAAAATCCCCACTGTAATTCCCACTGGGTGGTATTATTTCTGATTCCTAGAGTTTAATGGGAAAAAAAAGAAACAGTTTCATGTTTGTTTTTGTTTTGCTTCTCGAATAGAACTTGAAGAGCCTATTGTCTTGCTGACAAGGCATCTCTTCTTCAAGCTAAATATCACCATTTCCTTCAAGCGGAAAGATCTGATGAGGTGAATAAACAGATATGGAGGAAAAGCCCTAAGACATCCCCATCCCTGGAGCCCTAACTTCCTACCTTCCTAAAATGAACTGATCCTTCCCAGATCTGGGAAACAAACTGAGGGCTTCAGGGGGGAGTGGAGGAATGGGCTGGTGATGGGTATTAAGGAGGGCACGTATTGCATAGTGCACTGGGTGTTATACCCAAGTAATGAATCCTGGAACTTTACATCAAAAAATTAATTAATTAATTAATTAATTAATTAAATTTAAAAAACTTTTTAAAAAAATGACCTGATCCTTTTAAACAATCCAAAGGCTACTGATCAGCTCTGTTCCTTTCCAACCTTGGAGGGAGTAAATTGTTCTTTTTCTTTTTTTAGTGTTTATTTTTTGCTGTTTTTATTCTCATCCTTGAGTATTTGGTGACCGCATGTGCTTGGCTGATTTTTAAAATTGTGTTTATAATTCTTGAAAAAGCCTATCCCCCAGGAATGCGTCATCTGCTACAGCAGGTGGATTTTGTCGGCACGCATTTTGTTGGTGTATAACGTATTTTCGTTGTAATCATGTCAGTGTAAGTTCTGCTTAAAGTAGCATTTCTTTGTTGTAAAGAACTACCTGGGTTTCCTCCACAAAACTAAAAAAGAGTAAAGGGACAAGGCACAGAAGGGTGCATGCCAGTGAGTTACTGCGAGCACACAGCTTCTTCAGTAACTCACCGCTGAGTGAATACCCTGGGGGCAGAGACGGTGTTTATCCACATCAAGGCTGTGTGATGAAGCCCAGCAGTCCTGGGTTCCAGCCCAACTCTCCTCACTTACGAGGTTTGATCTTGGGTAAGTCATGGAGCTTCTCTGGAACTCAGTTTCCTCATCTGGAGCATCAGGTTTGCAGAGGTATTGTGAAGACTGTGTAAAATAATGAATATACAAAATAAATATTCGCTCCCTGCCCCATTATTCATCTTAGCAACCCCACCAGGCAAACACTCAATTACTTGTTTGCTAATGCTCTGAGTATGTCAAACCCCTGCTTTGGATTTTGTTTATCTCTTGATTTATATTTTAAAAAAAAAAATGAGAGGTGCCTGGGTGGCTCAGTCAGTTCAGCGTCTGCCTTTGGCTACGTCATGATCCAGGAGTCCTGGGTTCAAGCCCTGCATGGGGCTCCCTGCTCAGTGGGAAGCGCTGCTCCCTCTGCCCCTCACCCTGCGCTCTCATGCTCGCTCTCTCTCTCAAATAAATAAATAATAAAAATAAATAAAAAACCACAAATTTTTAAAAAAGAAAAAAATGATCTAAAAATAAGGCCAGGTGGTATTAAATACAATAAGAGAATGCCGGATGTGGAATTGGGGGTAGAGAGCAGCTCTGGGCACATGTTTGCCCAAATTTGAGCTCATCTTAAGGTTCTAGATACAGGCAGTAGATTGTTATCATCTTGGGTGCTTTTTTTTTTTTTTTTTTGGTCTTATAAAATAGCAGTTATAAAGCGTAAGGTAAAATGAATGATATCAGCTGACCTCAAGAATCAGAACTCTTCATACCCTGAGTATCTCCTTTCACACAGACCCATTATATAATTAGCACCAAATATTTAAGGCAAAAGGTTTCAAATTATTTTTGTCACAGAATGTTTAAAGTACTGAAAAATTAGAAACAATGTAAATGTCCAAACATAGAAGGATGACTATATAAATTGTAATGACTCATACAATGGAGTACTGTGTGGCCGTTAAGAGGCAGGTCTGTATTGGGGGCGCCTGGGTGGCTCAGCGGTTAAGCGTCTGCCTTCGGCTCAGGGCGTGATCCTGGCGTTATGGGATCGAGCCCCGCATCAGGCTCCCTGCTCCACTGGAAGCCTGCTTCTTCCTCTTCCACTCCCCCTGTTTGTGTTCCATCTCTCGTTGGCTGTCTCTATCTCTGTCAAATGAATAAATAAAATCTTTAAAAAAAAAAAAAGAGGAGGTCTGTATTTACTGACCTAGAAAAATGTTCATAATGGTAAATGAAAAATGCAGGTTACGAATGCACCCATACACATAAAATGAACATTTTTAAATGTATTTATTGGTTAACTTGCACAAAAGATCTGGCAGATTGTACAGTAAGTGATTTTCCTCTGGGTGATGGATTTAGAGTGAATTAACTCATTTTTTTCTTTGTTATTTCTTACTTTGGTCTACTTTACAATATTATTCATTGCTTCTGTGATTTAAAAAAGAGGGATGAGGCACACAATTCTTTTTAAGTAATTATTTGTCTACAGCTTCTCATTCCTGATGGTCATGCTTTGAGATAAGCCAGCCTGAATCATCTGAAGGGCTCTATTTTGGTCACCGGCATTTCATTCTTCTCCTAAATATACATTTGAAATTTTATATTAGATTTGTAGGAGAAAAGAGTAAATGATTCCTGCCAAACATGAAACATGATCAAGATTTTAAGATTTTAGTTGCAGTTATTTGCAGTGAATCTGCTTTTTGTGATGTAATTGATACAGAAATGCTAAAGCATAGTGTACCATTCACAGAGATACAGCAGCTAGTGAATCAGCAAGACTTAACGTATTTACATATAAAACATAAAAAAAAATCAAAACCAAGCAGATACTTTTAAATATAGTGGCTAAAAATGTAATCATAGTCACAATAGAAATAAAATCTATCTCTAAAATTTGAGTTTGCCCAGGCAAACTAATAGGTAAGGTCTACCTATCTTTCAAAGGACAGATAATTTCTATATTGCCTAAATGCTTCCAGAGCATATAAAAAGATGGAAAGCTTCCCAGCCCAATACAAAAATCTAGATAATCCTTATATAAAAATATGTAAGGACATTTATGGAAATGTATAGAGGAAGACTTGGAGGGATATACTTCAACTAGGTCAATCTCATTTATGTGCATAGAGGAATAAATCTTAAAGTATAAGAAAATCCAATCCAGCTTTGTACGATAGCAATTGCAATGAAATAAGATCTTCTCCGAAATATAGGGATAGTTCAACATCAGGAAATCTATTACTGTAATTCCATGAAATGGAGAGATTGAAGGAGAAATTTTTTAATTACTTGAAGAAATAGACAAAAAGTATTTAATTTAGGAAAAAGGGTTTTTTTTTAATCTGAAGAAGAAAAGATATATAATTAAAACAGCAGTAAAGTGACATCACCCAGACGACTACAGAGGTCATTCCTGACTTTGCTCCCCCTCACAAGAAAAACAACTAACAACTACTCAAGAACAAGACACCATTGAAAGAATCCTAGCACCTGGGGTGAGGCTGAAGCACCCCCTTTGCACCCCAGAGACCAAGACAGACTGCATTAGAAGGGTAAGAGGAGTGACTACACACCGACCCATTGCCCCTCCCTTAGAACAACACAACACCACACAGAGAGGTGTCTCCCAAGCTGCTAATTCTTCCAGGAGGGGAAAAAAGATCCAAGAGGACAATCAACCTCTTCCAGCATTGTGGGTTGCTTTGTGGGAGCCCCTACTCTGATCTCACAATAAAGGGATTATAGGGGAATCTGTAAAGCAGAACCACTGGGAATTGACTGTGACAGAGAAGGGAGGAGGAGTTTTCAACAATCACCATGTGGATTTTGGCAAACCGAGTTCATACTTGCAGTGCCCAAGTAGTAATATCAACGTGTGGCTTTCTTTATTCATCTGCAGAATCAAATCCAGGGAACCTAACCAGAGCATGTGGGAAGCTGAATAGCCCACCCAACAGCCCTAAGTACAGTGGTACTGGAATAGAGAACACAGTCATGGCTTCTCCCATGTGCAGAGCAAAACCAGAGGCTTCACCTGACCTGGGAACTCAGAACACACTCAAGCCTAATTCAGACTCTCAAACAACAAACTGTATAGGCTCTGGGCCCTGACTTGATGCCCTGCAACGTCAGAGAAGATAATTATTAGCCCCATCTACTACTAAAATACTATCCCATCCTGAGCATCCAGTAAGACTAATTGGAGAATTCAGACAACTGTAGGCCTTTCCTACAACATCACTTGGGTGAGGAACAAAGCCAGTAGTCCTATTCAGCCCTTCTCAGCCAGCAGTACACTCCCCCATCCCCACCCTCAGAGGTCAAGCAGGTGCCCCACCCAAAAAAAGACCAGAATAGCAGACCCCATCTGCCCAAAGACATTATCAGCACACACACCAAGAAACCCAAACTAAGCAGACTGGTGAAGAACTGTCTCTGCCAGAGTAAAACTGTAACGTCTGGAAGAAGAGCCCCATTACTCAATATGCAGATACCAACATAAGGAATCAAGGATCATAAAAAAAAAAAAAAATCAGGTAAGTATGACCCCACCAAAGAAAACTAATAAAACAACTAATCCTAAAGAAAATGAGTATATAAACTGTCAGATAAAGAATTCAGAATAATCCTCCTAAAGAAATCTAGGGAATTAGAGGAAAACAAAGACAGACAAGTTTGACAAGGAACTAGCAATCATCAAAAAATAAGTAAATCAATCAATCATAGGGGTGAAAACTACAATTACGGAACTAAAAATCCAACAGAGAGTTTCAAAAGTAGACTCAACCGTGCTTGGAGAATGAGGCATTGGAAATTACACAGAGGAACAAGAAAGGGGAAAGAAAAAGAAGGAAAAAGAGTGAAGAAAGCTTAAGGGAATTGTAAAACACAATGAAAAGAAAGAATATTTGCATTGTAAGAATTCCAAAGGAAGAAGAGAACTAGAAAGGGACAGAAAGTATTTTTGAAGCAATAATGGCTGAAAACTTCCACACCTGGAAATAGAAATGGACATTCCGATCCCGAGACCCACAGGATTGCAAAGAAGTTGAACCTGAATAAGGCTACATCAAGACACATTATAATTAAATTGTCAAAAGTCAAAGACAAAGAAACTTAAGAGCAATAAGAGAAAAGAGAGAAGTTACATACCAGGGAAGCCTCATAAAACCAAGAGGATTTCTCAACAGAAATTTTCAGGCCAGGAGAGAACGGGATGAACACTCAAAATACTGAAGGAAAATAACTCTCAACCAAGAATTCTATACCTGACAAACCTCTCCTTCAGAAACAAAGAAGGGACAAAAACTTTCCCAAATAAACAAAAGCTGAAGGAGTTCACTACCATCAGACCTGCCTCACGAGAAATGAATAGAAGTAAAAAAAACCCAATTAACATCACAAAAACACACAGAAGAAATATAAATATTACAGATAAGGTAAATATATATTCATAGATCTCCAATATGGTGATAATGGTGCAACTCACAACTCAAGCTTAAAAGTAAAAAAAAAACAAAAAACAAAAAACAAAAAAACCCCTACACAGCAAAAATAACTATAAATGCAGTAGTCTGTTATTAGTTACACAATATTTCAAAAAACATGTAAATTACAACAGCAATAATCTAAAATGTGAGCGGGAGAAGAAGTAAAACCGTAAAGAAAACAAATTCTATTCAAGTTAACCTGTTATCAGATTAAAACAGAGAGTTATAAGTTTCAGATTTCTTATATAAGCATCATGGTAACCACAAAGGAAAATCTTATAGCAATTACACTACAGAACACAATAAAAATATCAAAGAATACGAGTACCAAGAGACATCAAAAACAAACAAAAAAGATCACAGGATAAGAAACAAGGAACAGTGGATCTACAAAACCACCAGAAAGCAATTAATGGCAATAAGCACATATCCATCAATAATTACTTTAAACATAAATGGATCATATAGTCCAAGCAAGAAATATAGAATGGCTGAATGGATAAAATATAAGACCCAACAATATGCTGCCTATAAGAGTCTTTAGCCTGAAATATACATAGACTGAGAGTGTGGGAAAAGACATTTCAAATATTTTATTTATTTATTTATTTATTTATTTATTTATTTGAGAGAGATAGAGAGAAAGAGAGAGAGTGAGAGCACAAGCTGGAGGAGAAGCAGAGGGAGAGGGAGAAACAGACTCCCCACTGAGCAGGGAGCCTAATGCAGGACTCGATCCCAGGACCCCGAGATCATGACCTGAGCCGAAGACAATCGCTCAACCAACTGAGCCACCCAGGCGTCCCAAGGGAAAAGACATTTCAAACAAATGGTAATAAGAAAAAAAATTCAGGGTAGCTATAATTATATCAGACAAAATAGACTTTAAGTTAAAAGTGGCAAAAAGAGGAGCGCCTGGGTGGCTCAGTTGGTTGAGTGTCCATCTCTTGGTTTTGGTTCAGGTCATGACTTCAGGGTGGTAAGATCAAGCCCTACATTGGACCCCACACTCATCAGGGAGTCTGCTGAGATTCTCTTCCTCTCCCTTTGCCCCTTTCCCCCCTCTAAAATAAATATATAAATCTTAAAAATAATTAAAGCAGGAAAAAGAGACAAAGAAGGTCTTTATATGATGACGAAGAGGTCAATATTTCAAAAGGATATAAGTATCTATGTGCCCAAAATCAGAGTATCTAATTATATAAAGCAAAAACTAACAGAGCTAAAAGAGGAATAAACACTTATACAATAATAGATGGGGACTTTAATACCCCACTCTCAACAATGGATAGATCATTCAGACAGAGAATCAATATGGAAACGTCAATTTGAGCAACAGTATAGAACAAATGAAACTAACAAACGTGTACAGAACATTCTGTCCAATAACAACTGAAAAGACATACTCCTCAAGCACATATGGAACATCTCCTAGGATAGATCATATGTTGGGTCACAAAACAAATCTTAGCAAATTCAAAAAGACTGAAATCAAACCAAGTAACTTCTCTGACCACAATGACATGAAACTAGAAAACAAAAACAAGAAGAAAACAAATATTCACAAACACGTGGAAATTAAAAAACACTGCTCTGAACTACCAATGGATCAAAGAAGAAATTGAAGGGAAAATAAAAATTTCTTAAGACAAATGAAGATGAAAACACGACATACCAGAACTTAATGAAATGCAACAAAGGCAGCACTAAAAGGGAAGGTTATAAAAAGAAACACCCACTTTAAGAAGTGAGAAAGATCCCAAATAAACAACCTAACTTGACATTTTAAGGCACTAGAAAAAGAACAAACTGAACCCAAAGTTAGCAGAAGGAAGGAAATAATAGATTAGAGCAAAAATAAATGAAATAGAGAACAGAAAAATAGAAAAGAATAACAAAGCTGAGCTGGTTCTTTGAAAAGATAAGATAAAATTGACAAACCCTTTGTTAGACTAATCAAGAAAAACAGAGAAAGGACCCAAATCAACAAAATTATAAATGAAAAATGAGATATTACAACTAATACTACAGAAATTCAAAGGATCCTAAGAGGCTACTATAAGAAAGTATACATTAGCAAACTGGATTATCTAGGAGAAATGGAAAAATTCTAGAAACATACAACATACTAAAACTGAATCAAGAAGAAATGGAAAATCTGAATAAACCAATTACCAGTAATGAAATTGCAACAGTAATGAAATATCTCCCAATGAAGAAAAGCCCAGGACCAGATGGCTTCACTGGTGAATTTTACTAAATGTTTAAAGAATTAACACCAATCCTTCTCAAATTCTTCCAAAAAATTGAAGAGGAGGGACCACTCCAAACTCATTTTACAAGGCCAGCATTATCCAGATATCAAAACCAGAAAAGGATACTAGAAAAGAAAACTGCAGGCCAATATCCCTGATAAATATGATATGACAATTCTCAACAAAACACTAGCAGACTGAATCAGCAGCATATTAAAAGCATCATTCACCATAATCCAGTGGGATTTATCCCTGGGTTACAATGATGTTTCAACATACACAAATTAATTAATGTGAAACATGACATTAATAGAATGAAAGAAAAGAAACAATTGTCTCAATAGATGCAGAAAAAGCATTTGACAAAATTCAACATTCATTCGTGGTAAAATCTCTCAACAAAGTAGGTATAGGGGGAACATACCTCAACATAACAAAAGCCATATATGACAAGCACACATCTGACATCATAACAAATGATGAAAAGCTGAAAGCTTTTCTTCTAAGATCAGGAAAAAGACAAGGGTGCCCATTCTCACCACTCCTGTGCAACATACCACTGGAAGTCTTAGCTAGAGCAATCAGGCAAGAAAAAAAAGATATCAGAATCGGAAAGGAAGAAGTAAAATTGTTTCTATTTGCAGACAGCATGATTTTATACACTGAAAATCCTAGACTCAAGCAAGAACAGTTATATCTACGGAAGAATTCAGTAAAATTGCAGGGTACAAAATTAACATACAAAAATCAGTAGCATTTCTATACACTAACAATAAAATTTCTGAAAAAGAAAAAAGAAATCTATCTCATTTATAATAGCATTAAAAACAATAAAACACTAAGGAATAAATTTAACTAAAAAAGTGAAAGATTTCCACACTGAAAACTAGAGGCATTGAAGAAAGAAATCAAAGAAGACAGAAAGAAATGGAAAGGTATCTCATATTCATGGATTGGAAGAATTAATATTGTTCAAATGTCAATTCTACCAAAAGCCATCTGTAGATTCAACGCATTTCCTATCAAGATTCCAATGACTTTTTTACAGAAGTAGGAAAAAGACTTCTATAATTTATATGGAATAGCTAAAGAAATCCTGAGAAAGAAAAATAAAGCAGGATATATCACAGTTCCTGATTTCAAGCTATACTATGAAGTTCTGTCATCAAAACAATATGGTACGGCATAAAAACAGACAAATAGACAAATGGAACAGAATCGAAAGCTCAGAAATAAACCCAAGCATAGTCAACTCATCTTTGATGAGGGAGCCAAGAATACTCAATGGAGAAAAGACAGTCTCGTCAATAAAGGGTGCTGTAATAATTGAATATTCACAGGTAAGAGAATGAAATTGGACCCATCTCTTATACCACTCATAAAAATGAACCCAAAATGGATTTAAGACAAATGTAAGAGCTGAAACCTGACCTGAAACCATGAGTCCTAGAAGAAAACATGGGAGCAAGCTCCTTGAATGGGGTCTTGGTAATGAATTTTGAATATGACACCTAAAACACAAGCAACAAAATAAAAAATAAACAAGTGGGACTACATCAAGCTAAAATGCTTTGACACAGCAAAAGAAACCACCAACAAAGTGAAAAGACATATGGAATGGGAAAAAATATTTGCAAACCATATGCCTGATAAGGGGTTAATATCCAAACATATAAAGAATTATACAACTCATTAGCAAAAATAATAATAATAATAACCCAATTAAAAAATGAGTAAAGAATCTGAATAGACATTTCTCCAAAAAAGATATATAAAAGGGCAGCAGCTACATGAAAAGATGTTCAACATAACTAGTCATTAGGGAAAGGCACATTATATCCACAATAAGATATCATCTCACACCTGTTAGAATTGCCATCTTCAAAAAGGCAAGAGATAACAAAACCCGGCGTGGATGTGGAGAAAAGGGAACCCTTGTGCACTATTGGTGGGGTTGTAAATTGGTGTAGCTGCTATGGAAAGCGGTATGGAGGTTCCTCAAAAAACTAAATACAGGTCTACTACATGATCCAGCAAATCTACTTCTGGGAAATAGCCAAAAGTAACAAAAACACTAATTTGAAAAGATATTTGCACCCCCATGTTCGTATCAGCATTATTTACAATTACCAAGACATGGAAACAACCCAGTTGTCCATAGACCGATGAATGGATTAAAAAAAAAAGTTGTGTTATATATACATACACATATATGATATATATATATATATATATGTATGTATGTATATTATTCAGCCATAAGAAAAACAAGGACATCCTATCATTTGCAATAACACGGATGGACCTTAAAGGCATATGTTAAGTGAAATAAGAGAGACAAAGGCATATTGTATGATCTCATTTATGTGTGGAATCTAAAAAATAAAATAATAATTAAAAAAAACAGAACAAAAAACACAAACTCATAGAAAAAGATAAAAGGCTTGTAGTTACCAGAGGCCAGGGAGGGGTTGCGGTGTGTAGGGAGTGGGGTAATTGGAGGAAAGTGATCGAAAGTTACAAACGTTCTATGCCTAGTACGTCGTTCTCTTATAACTGAAAGTTTGTAAATCCTGAGAGTTCACATCACGAGGAGGAAAAATGTCTTCCTTTATTCTATGCTTCTCTCTTTTCTTTTAATTGTATCTGTGTGAGAAGATAGGTATTAACTGAACCTACCGTGGTAATCATTTCACAACATATGTGAATCAAACCATCACGCTGTACGCCTTAAAGTTAGGCAGTGATGTATGTCAATTATTTCTCAATAAAACTGGAAAAATGCATTGTAATGAAAGATTGCGCAATCAGATTAATGAAATAGAATAGAGAGTTCTAGACTCATGTCAATGGAAATTTAATATACAAAATGCTATATTCCACAACAATGGAAAGAACTAAATTATTAAATAAAATCATGTTGAAACTATTTACTGGCCACCTATTTAGGGAAAAAAAATTGAGTTATACTCTTAATTCCTATTATACTCAAAAATAAATTCCAGATGACTTAAAAAAAAAAAAGCACACACAAAAACTAAAAAACAAAACTCTTAACAAAACAATAAAAGTATTAGAAAATTAGAAAAGCACATGGGAAAACATTTTATAGACATCATAAAGAAAAAAATAATGAAAAATTAAAACTTGTAATGAAATGATATTAATAATTTAAAATGTGTGTTATAGACTGGAAAAATATTTATAACATATGCAAAGGACAAGGTATAGAGATCTATAAAATATAGGGATGTTACAAATCAGTAAGAAACAAATTAACCAAAAAATGGATGAAGTATATAAAGAGGCAATTCACAGAAAAAGAAATGAAAGCACATATATAAAGCATATATAAAAATATGTTCCACATCCCTGTTAACCAATGAATTATTTTCTCACCCAATACATTAGCCAAAATGTACATATTGATGATGTGCAGTGTTGATGAGGGTGTAGGGGAAGGTCATTTCATGATTCGTTGATGGGAGTGCATTTTGGAAAACCTGAACTCTCTGCCTTTGGAAGATAACTTGGCAATATGTACCTAATTACATGTAATAACTATTTGCTTGATCAGTTACATTCTTAGAAATCTCTTTTATAAAAATACTCCCACATAATTACACAGAATCTAAAACAACTTAACTGTCAATAAGTTTAAGTATCTGTAATAACATTAATGGCATTTCTATTCTATGGAATAATATGCAACAATTCAAAAGAATTAAATAGGTTTTTATTTACTGCTCTTTAATAATCTGCAAGGCATGTTGTTATGTTTAAAAAAAAAAACAAATTTCAGAGCACAAAGTAGAGTATAATTATTTGGTTTTCAATCCCCAAATATTTGTGTAAACATATGGAGAAAACTGAAAAATAAACTCTAATCCAGCGAGGGGTGTGTTGGGGGCGGAAGGGTGAAAGTCACCAGCCAGCCGACTTGACCTTGTACGTATCTCATCAGCAGAGTCAAGATGTTGAGAAAGAGGGGCACAGCGGTTAAGCGTCTGCCTTCGGCTCAGGACGTGATCCCGGTGTTATGGGATCGAGCCCCACATCAGGCTCCTCCACTATGAGCCTGCTTCTTCCTCTCCCACTCCTCCTGCTTGTGTTCCCTCTCTCGCTGGCTGTCTCTATCTCTATCAAATAAATAAATAAAATCTTAAAAAAAGAAAAAAAAAAGATGTTGAGACAGTGATTGATTAACGGAAATCATTTCATTCTTGCCTCGAGATCCCTGTTACTGGCCCAGATCACACTGGTAGATTTCTTTTGAGTTTACTTACAAAAGACTTCAACAATAACACTTCATGACTGTCAAATACTGTACAGTTTACAACCTACTTTCTTCCTCATGATTGCCTTTGGTCAGGAAAACTGAGCCAATGCTCTTACCTTCATTTTCCAGGTGAGGCAGGATTAAATGATGGTCTAAAGTCCCACAATTGGAAGAGCACTGGCCGCATCTCCGTTGCCTAGCATGCATCTGAGTGAAGCTCACTGAATGGAACTGCTGTGGTTAATAGACTTTATATATTATGAGTCTGTCTTAGACCCAACTGAAGGAAAGCAGTTATTGAGGAACACAAAGTTCCCACTGGGCATTTCTACGTATAGCACAGCCCCAAATTATGAAGATAGCAATAGTTGTTTACCGAAGAGCCCGAGAATTTAAGTGACTTGCTCAGTACCACGTGGCTAATTAATAGCAGAGTCAGGTCTAGACCCCAGCTCTCCTGAGCCCCATCCAGATCCTTCCACCACGCGGCTTTCACCTTTCTACCGCTTTCCTGCTGCACAGTTCATCTTTATGTTTTGTACCTGGGTCGTTGCAGGTGTAGAATATACGATCAGGGATGGGTGCTATACAAATTTCAGTCTCCTTTTCTTCCCGAGAGCCTCAGTCCCATGGTGTAGGGACAGAGCCAGTTCAAAGAAGCCTGGGGCAGAAAGAGGCAGGAGAAAATGGATTCCAATAGGTTTAATTTTTTTTTTTAAGATTTTATATTTGTTAGAGAATGCGTGCGCAAGCATGAGTGGGGAGAGGGGCAGAGGGAGAAGAAGCAGCCGACGCCCCCACTGAGTAGGGAGCCTGTAGCAGGGCTGGATCCCACCTTGTGAGATCATGACCTGAGCCAAAAGCAGACACGTAACCCACTGGGCCACCCAGGTGCCCTTAGATTTATTTTTCAGATGAAGGAATGAATGGAAGCCTAAGGAGATGAAGTGATTTTTTTCCATGCTCAATCAGGAAGCGTCATAGACAGTCGCAGAGTGCTGTTCCCCTCCCATTTCCCCATCCTGTCTCACAGATGAGAAGATTGCACCAAGCATAGGAAATTCCAGAAAGAGCTGAGAGATGAGAGGATGTTCTCTTGAAAATTAGGAAGAAAGGAGAATCCAGGTTTGGAAAGCTATGCTAAAAGGATGAAGAAGGAGAACTAATGAAATGAAACTGGTGTTTTAAATGCAATCTCACATCTTTTCTTTTATCCCTGGAGTTCAATCCACTTATTTAAGGTTTGAACCTGTCATCTGACTCTTCGTTTTCTTTTTTCTGCCTATTCTATATTTCTTTTTCACCCCTTCTTGACTTCTTTTGGATTAAATATTTTCTTGACCACTTTTCCCTTTATTCGCTTTTTGCTTCTGTATTCTTCTACTCTTTTTAAAGTGGTTCTCACAGACGATGCTATGTGCCCTGCATTGGCACCATCCAAAACAAATTTGTATTTTTGTCCTTTTCCAGGCAATGGGTCTTTAAACACTTTAACTAAATTTACCCTCCTCACGGCTTTTTTGTTCTTGTGCTCATGTGTTTTCATTCTTCATAAATTTTAAATCCCAAAGACATTTCTATAAATTTTACGAAATTTACATTTTTAAAAAAAGTTTACTCAAATATTTACCCTTTCTGTTGCTCTTCTTTATTTCCTATATTTCCACTTTTCCGTGTGGGAATATATGTCCCCTCACTGAAGAACTTCTTCTAGTATTTCTTACAGTATGGGACTACTAGCAAGAGTTTTTGAAAGTTTTTGTTTGTCAGGAAATGTCTTTATTTTGCCTTCACTCTTGAAAAAAATTCCTTGCTAGGTGTATAGCGTTCTAGGTAGAAAGTTATTTTCTTCCAGCACTTTAAAGATGTATTGTCTTTACTGTTAAAATGTCAGACTGGTTGTCCTTTGCAGATAATGTGCCTTTTTATTGGCTGCCTCCAAGATTTTTCCCTTTGTCTTTGTGTCTCATTAGTTTTACTAGGATGTGTCCAGATGGATCTTTCTTGGCATTTATCTGCTCAGCGTATAAAATGCTTTTTGAATTTTGAGTGTAATATCTTTTCATCAGTTTTGGAAAATTCTCATACATTATCACTTCAAATGTCTTTATGTCTCTGGGTTTTTTTTCTATACTGGTCATTATTTTTCTTAATCTGGGTACCTTTTAATAAAAATGGGCTATGTCCAATCTGCTGTTAAATCTGCCTTCCAAGTTCATTTTAGTTACTGCACTTTCACTTCAAGAACTTCTAGTTGACCTTTTATAGATTTACTGTTGAAATTATTCATAATTTCATCTCGTTTTTAATATGTTAATTATAGTTACTTTAAAGCCTGCAACTGCGGGTCTATTTTTACTGGCTGGTTTTCTTGGGTGTGTTTGTTTTTGTTTTGTTTTGTTTGTTTGTTTGGGGTTTGTTTTTGTTTGGTTTGGTTTTTTTGTCTGAGAGAGAGTGATAGCAGGAGTGAGCAGGGGTGGCAGGGGCAGAGGGAGAGGGAGAAAGAGATTTTTAAGCAGGCTCCAATGCTCAGCCCTGACGCAAGGCTCAATCTCATGACCCCGAGATCAAGACCTGAGCTCCAATCAAGAGTCAGATACTCAACCAACTGAGCCACCCAGGCACCCCTTTACTGGCTGTTTTTATTCCTGGTTTCATTTGGTCTTGTTTCATGGCATATGTGGTGTTTGAATATCAAACACTGCATATTAAAAATTGTACAGGACCTAAATGCATCTTTAACTTTTGTCAAGCAGATAGAACAGGGTACATCACCTTTGTCCAATCAAACATGAATTAGTTCATGACGAGATTTCCTTATTTTTGAGACTTGGCTTGTTTCCAGTTTAACCGTATTGCTCGGGCAAGACCTTCAGATGTCCCAGCTGAAAGCTTCAGGTATTCACCGGTGACCTCTCTTCCTTGGCAGAACCTGACCCTGAATTTTTATTTCTGCTTCACCTTAAGACAACTAAGAGCTCTGTTTGGTTCCTTGGCACTTCTGTGTTCTGAGGACCTTGGCACCCCAATTCCTGGCTATCTTCATAGCCTTAGATTTCAATTTTTGTCTTCCAAGCTCTGAGAGGAATGAAGCTCTTATCAACATCTCTCACCCTTAGCAGATGCTCTGTGTTTGGCTTCCTCGCCTATCAACCCACACCCCTTATAAATCAAGGGGGGAAAGTTGCCTAAAATACCAACCTTACCTCAATATGTTTCCCTTCTTTATAGGATCTTGGACTCTCAAATCCTGGCTGCCTTGGTAGTTCTTTGATGCCTTAAAACAGATTTGTTTTTAATTTCATAGAGCTTCTCTAGTTGTTCTCACTTGAAAGTCTGATCTGCTATGAGATATTATTATTAGAAGCTGAACTCCTATAGGAGAAATTGATGTGAGAAAAATACTATATTAAGTTTTATGTAACCCCTAAATGCAAATTTGGTTAATCTTTTTATTTGAAGAATACGTTTTCATGCAATTATACCTATGATATAATTACCTTGAACACACATACAAAGAAACACAAGAAGAGTGAAATCTGAATAAATTCTGTGCCTCAGACCACTATCGGTCTCCTGGTTTTTACACTGTACTATAATACAATGTCAACTTTGGGGGAGGGATGCTGAAGAGCCATTTACCCAAGTTATAAAGCTAATAAAGTGGAAAAGTTAGTATAAAATTCTTCATTAAATGTTCTTTTGCTTTGAAAACAAGAATATTATTTGCTCTCTGTAATAGAAACACATAACATAGGAAGTTAAACTCACTTACGTACCGTCATCCAAAGGAAATCACTGTTAACAATTTGCTGCATATTTATCTGACTTGATGTGACTGGTCATTGTGGTTTGCTGGATAATTTCTAAAGTCACAGCTCTTAATTCTTTTTCTTATGACTTTTTAATAATGTTTTCATTTGTTTCTCTTTTTAGTTTCTTTATAATAGACTCAAGATGTATTTTAAATTTAGAATTCTCAGGGCACATAACTGTTTTATAGATTTTCTTTCTGACATCTTTTTAATCCTTAAATACTCAAGTCCTTCCTTATTTATTAGTTGACTTTCATCGATCATTTATTCTTAAAATGGTCTTCAACTACTATGTACGGAGATTTAATGTTATGACTTCCGTTGTTACGTAACACAATTAAGTGTATATTATATGTTACATTTTTAGGCTCCTTGCTCTTATGTGTATTTATACCTACTTTTTTGTTGTATCTATTATGAGTATGCTAGACATATTGTCTATGGGAAACCCATGTGAAAAATTTGTGTCTCCCTGGACATTTCTCAGCCACTTTCTGTGGATATATACTTATTTCAAAATTAAAAATTAAAAAATACATTTTCCAAAAATTATCAAAAGAAACTTCATCTTTGAGAATTGCCCCAGTCTTGGTCAAAAGGCACCCTTCCTCACATTATAGGATAAACTTTTAAATGATTTGCTCAGAAGACTTTCGCTTTATGACATTTAAGGTGTTCTCCATCTAGACTTAAGGAAGAAGCAATTTTGCTTTGCCATATAAACAAGTGAAATTGTGCAAAGGGAGCTTAAGTAGGTTGTGGGCCCTTTAAGACATATTTTTTAAAGAAAATAGACTACGCGAAGTCCACTGTTTTCACAGATCAGTCATTTTTGAGCATGCCAATTCAGCTGGAGTAATTTCCTTTAGCCCATTAGAGAAAAGTTATAGAGAAGCCCGGTGTAATCTTCTGAATTTATGGTATCATCTGAGAAGGGATATTCTGTGACTATGAAAAGTTATAGTAGTTTGAGGCTAAAGGGAGTGGAGGCAAATGGTATGATTACGCCTTCCTTCTTGAATCAATTCCAGATGTTGCCATTAGATTCTTTGAGTGTTGAAGGAAAAAAATATATATATATATTGGTGCTACAGACACCGTAGAGTTAATCTAGTTGAAGCTTCTCCTTTCACAGAGGAGGAAACTGAGGTCTGGAAAGACTAATTGCATGTGCAGGTCCTACAGTCGGGGGGGAATGGGTCTAGAACCCAGATTTCTCTGTCTAACCCAATAATATTCCAGTTACTGGGTTCTCGTAGACCTGGGCAATCAGGAAGTAGAACACAGACAGCTTTGAGACAAAAGTGCTTCTTATCCCTTCACAATCAGCACATAATATGAATACTGCTTTGTGACATTTCAAAGCCTTTGTTATATAGATGCCCGAATAAGAGAAAATGATGAAATGAGGGCTTGGGAGGCACATTAGCGGAATAACTGAAAAAGATCTAGGGTCTTTCGTGAGAACACAACCAGAAAGATACTAATGAATTATACTGTACTTTATCTCTTTTTAAATGAGATATCCTCTAAAATTTTACTTTTCGTAACTTTCTCTAGTAGAAGAAAAGGTATCAAGTATGCTTACCTAGATCTGTTACTCACTTAAATGGTTTTAAAACACAAGCTATCGCTTGAACCATTGTGTCGTTCTTCACACGTCTAATTAAATTATTTTGCCTCATCTCTCCTAGAATATTAATATTGTGATATATTGATTCGGTGTTTGTTTATTTGGAGACATTTGGAATGGCTCTTCGATCAGACTCTTTTAGAATGACCACTTTACAAATGGTGACCTGCCATTCTTCTTTCCCAGAGGGACTAGAGTCCAACCAGAAGACTTCACACAGCTCGGAAAGCACAATTTGCATTTCATGAAAAACAACGCTGAAGTTCCGTATCCTAGCAGAGTGGGCAAGTATGAGGGCTTGGATCGCGGAGGAGAAATATGAGGAGGTGAAATCTCCATAGGCAGGACTTTGGTTCACTCCAATTGGGTTACAGAATTGCCAACTGATGCTAACTCAAGTTCTAACCTGTGAATTAGATCTGGAAATCTCCCTTACCATCTTATTGCTCACATCTGAAGAAGTAACTTATTCAAGTATTAATACGAAAAGCGAATACAGGAACGACTTGATCTCAAGGCACATTTTATAATTCTACTTTGCTAAAAACAAACGGCTTCTGAACTCCAAGCATCAGTTCGGTCAAAATAATGCATGAAAAAGAGCTACTGGAAAAGGAGTGGACTGTTGTGGGTTTGTTGTATTGTTGTTGTTAACAATAGTCCCTCATCTTATAACCACAAAGTACCTGGTTTGAAACCATGGTGCTTATTAACATTTTCTCATTAATGTTAATAGGTAGAAACTTTAGTTCTTCACAATAACAGAGCACAGAGAGAGGAAAAACATGAGGCAATAGCCACAGCCATTTCACACAACAGATGAGGTGGGTGTATATAAGACTTCAAGCATTCAGAATGTCCAAGGAGAAAGGAATACCTGAGTATTAGGCTTTAAAAAGGTGCAGGAGGGGTGCCTGGGTGGCTCAGCTGGTTGAGGGTCTGCCTTCAGGTCAGGTCATGATCGCGGGGTCCTGGGATTAAGCCCCGCATCAGACTCCCTGCTTCTCCCTCTCCCTCTGCCCCTTCCCCCTGCTTGTGCACTTTCTCTTTCCCTTTTTTCTCAAATAAATAAATAAAATCTTAAAAAAATAAAAATAAAAAATAAAAAGGTACAAGGGACTGATAATTCATAAATTACTATTAATCTAGAATGATCCTACTACACCCCAAAGAGACCATATTTTTGTAGCTTATATGACAACCAAGCATGAGGGGGTTTAATACAACTTACTAGTAAGGGCCAAAGTATGAGTGCACATTTGAACACAGACAATATGGAGAGAGGACATCAAGGGATACACAGAAAAGGTAATAATTTGAACTACAGAAGACGCTGGATATTATTAGAATCCGCTCTACAGCTGATTCATTTTGTGGTACTTACATATATTCAACAAATTCTACCCAAGGGACATTGCAGAGTATAAGATCTGTCTTACCTAAACCTCCTTTGGTTGGCTTCATAAACTCCAAATTTAAAAATCTATCTAGATGGTGATAAGAAACTAGATAGTCGGGCTGGTATTATAACCAAGATGCTATTACCGAGAAATGGCAACACAAAGGACACAGCAGCCCTTACAGAATTGTCCCTATTTCGTGCCATCAAATCCAGTTCTTAAAATTTCAACATGAATCATACTCTAGTAGGAAATGTGTCAGTAGACACTTTTAAGCACTGGCCAAAAAAAGCTTCATCTGGTAAGTGTTCCTTCCTTCAGGACTTACTCGGAAATAGGTGGCAATGACATTTGCATTCTGAATCCTCTTGGAAACTTTCTCTTACGTTTCTCTCCTAGGGCAACTGTCCAGCAAAGGCTCAAGGTAGGTTCAAGCCTATGATCTGCCTGTGCTCGAGTGAATGAACAAAGGACTAAGTGATTCTTATCTGTCAGGAAGTATCGTGATAGAAGGTACCCGAACCCCATGGTCACCTCAATCTCTTCCATTTGCAACCACTTTAAGACTTAGCAATGACACGGTCGCTGACTCTTAACTACTTTTCCCGATGTACCAGGAAGCTTTTACCCAAACTAAGTTCATCAGGACCCAAAGACTGTAGCTTTGGAAATATGCATCAAGATCTTTAATCTAGGAAAAAAGATTCCCCAAGCTCCATTGAATAAAAGACTTCCAAGAGAGAGCTCACTGGGAAAACATATCTTTCTTTAAATATTTTTTTTCGTAGTGCAAAATGATGAGAACACCCAAAATCAGACCCTGGCAAATTCAATCAAGAGGGAATGTACGTTTTGAGGGGCAGGAAAGTGTGCTTTTTGGAAAAGGTTTTAGAAGGAAAAAGCA
Source organism: Ursus maritimus (assembly GCF_017311325.1). Taxonomy (NCBI): domain Eukaryota; kingdom Metazoa; phylum Chordata; class Mammalia; order Carnivora; family Ursidae; genus Ursus; species Ursus maritimus. Next base: position 7,873,308 of record NW_024424119.1, read on the forward strand.
GACCCGGGGTTTTTTGGTGTTTTTGTTTTTTTTTTTTTACATTGCCTTCATTGCCCAAAGCTGAGAATTTCTCAAGAAGTGTAGAAAAAAGTATTGACCCAAACATGTGTCCTTTCATACTCGGCTTTGTTTCCACTTAGAAAAATGTAACATAAACATTATTTTCGAAAAAGCTCTAAGAGTTTTTTAGAGCAGTCTCACAAATAGCCAGTGGATTTTGCTCAATGATGAGTGTCAAAGGATCAGCCCCAAAATATATTGATTCAATTTCCCTTGTTTGTATCCTGTGACTAAACTGGACTGCATCAGACATCAGTAAAGGAATAGTAGAGAAAGGCAGCAGACAGGATATAGTTGAGCTTTTGTGCTTCTTCTTGTAATGAAACGTGTGTTTGTGGTAGTTCGCTGATGTGAAGCGGAGCTGGATTCATCTCTGACCTGAATGTTCCTCTCAGCGGACAGGGATCTGGAGTATGGTATAATGTTCTCATAGTTCCTCACAGGAGGGAGATTGGACTATCTGTTAACATGGTTCCATGTATCAATAGCGAAATAAAATCAACTACAGACCCTGGGATGAAATCTGGCTTTACCACAATTGTTAATAGAGTTACCAAAATTGTTAATAGAGTCCTCTATGGTAAACAGAGGAGATGTCTGAAACGATTAAGAAGTTGGAACCCTTCTTACAACTAGGTATTTCCATTTTAGACAATGTCCGTCAACTCTGCTTTGAAACCTAACGTGCCTTTTCTTATTTATACTTCCTCTCCCCTCCCATACTTCTATTGTTCCATGTTTGCTGCTTTGTGCTTGTACGAGGTCAGTGTGTATAACTTCCATTCTCCTTTCTGCAATTGCTGTTCTCTGGTCTGTCTCATCTTAGTTTCATATTTAAATGAATGCAGTGTTTCTCTCCATTTTTCGCCACAGCTTGTTTCGTCCCAAATTCTTGATTTTGACTCAGCTTGTTTGGAGTAATTTTCTAGCAAGTGCTTTTTTTCAAGAAGGACTTATGGACGCTATGTCTGTTGCCTTTGTTCATATTTGAGGATGTCTGGAGTAATCTTTATATCTGGATGACAGCATCTGGCTTGATAAGATTCTATCATTCCCCCGCCCCTGGAGGTCGGTAGATGCTTATCCATTGTTTTCATATTGACTATTACACATCACACCAAATTTCTCTTGATAAACAGGATGCCCTTTAGAAGAAATTTTCTTTTATTACATTTATAAATACTTTTCCATTTGCCGGGCTCTCCACCTCAGAAACCGAGAGAGAGCCCTTTGCTGAATTGTCTTCTCTGTCTTCTATGTCTTTCATCTCTGCTTTAATTGTTTTAATAGCTTTCTTGTTTTTTTTCTCTGAATTCCCTGGAAATAGCTCAAGTCTTCTCTACAAGTATACAACTTAACTTCACGTTCAAGTCCTTCTAAATACATGAAAGAATTATTTTAACTTATGACTTCATAAAAGCAATGGAAAGGACCAATCGATGAGAGCTGATGCCACGCTAAAGAAGGAACCATATCCAGCTAAAATATATATGAATGTCTCATTTTGTGAGGATAATTTGTAGTGGAAAATTAAAGTAAAGTAAACACACTCAAAATGAGACATGACTGAAAATTTAAAATTATGGAGATAAGTTTGTCTCAGTTTAGTTTATGATCTGTTAATTTGTTTTTTAAAGAGATTTATGTATTTGCTTTAGAGAGAGCGCATGGGAGGGAGGGCCAGAGAGAGAGAGGGAGAGAGAGAATGTCAAGCCGAGTCCCCACTGAGCACAGAACACCAGGGGGTCTTGATCCCATGACCGCGAGATCAGTATGACCTGAGCCAAAATCAGGAGTCAGATGCCTAACCAGCTGAGCCACCAGGCACCCCTGATCTGTTAATTCTTAAAGGATTGACTCTTGGAGTTTAAGGACATCATTTCTTGAGGAAATTGTGTGGTTGCTTGTTATAGCGCCCTTCCCGTCAAGTTTGACCTCAGTGACATGATCATAAGGAGAGCTATCGGTAGAAAAATATGAAGGAGCTTCATTGATTCTTCTAAGAGCCTCTCTTATCCCTTTGACATTTAAGTCATTGTTTTCCAACATACCTACTATATCATCTCTACGTTGATTTTCTATTTTCTTCAAATGTTAACTGATCTAAAGCCGTATGATGCTTAAATGTTGTGATTAGAGTGACTTCTCAACATTATTTTCATGAAATCCCACACCATTTGCAGAGTTTTTTATGTAACTTTGCAGTCAATTCCTACTGAATTTTGCATGTTACTGCTAAATGCTATAAGAGGCAGACCAATCCAGACACTGATGTGAAATATACCAGTGTTAATGTTTGGGTGCAAGAGAATTTTACACAAGATGGGTTTTGTGAATGCCCTTTACTTTCCATTTCCCTATACAACTTATAATTCCAAGGAACTAATTAACAAATTCATTATTCAGACACTTTAATTAAAGACCATAAGGAAGACGTTTAGGGAAGATTTTCAAATGAAAGATTTCAAGAGAAACTACTTCAGTGGGGGTTTGGCAGGAGGGGAGAGAGATGACACTCAACATACAACAAGGACAGGTGGAGATTGATAGCCAAGGGGCAGGGCAGGGGCAGTGGACAGAAAATTATCAAGAGGAAACACTGAGGCTTGGGGCACGCTTGCAAGACCAACTCAACAGGACTCTTGCTAAAGAGAGGCAGGGTGCTAAGATACGCAGGGTGGGAGATGAGGAATTTCATCAGATATTGACTGCATATCAAGGGTAGGAGATTTCCCTAAACAGATTCAGCAAGATTCTTCCTAACACTGGACTGAACAGGACAAGGACAGAGCCCATTGTCAAGGCCTAGTCAAAAAAGAGGACTCAGAGAGAGTCTCTGTCAGTGGGCAGAAGGTCTTTGTCCCAGTACTGGCCAAGGCTCTCTCCTTTTTTCATGTCGATAGTTGTACATTGCCCTTTGACCAACTTTGTCTGTAGCCAAGCTTCATATTGGACACATCCTTTCTTGAAATAAGGGCTATTAACCAATTTCAGAATTCTGAACCCCCCCCCACCTACAATTACCGTGGCTTCCTCTATTTGCTAGTTTATGAATCCACATCAGGCTAGATCCTCTAAAGAGGTCACTTCATCCAGGGTAAAAGTGTTCTTTTACTTATCTCTGCAAAATGTCCCTTTTTCCATGCTGCCGTGGAGTGTGGAGTTTTATAAACCTCTCTGGATTTAGGTAGGAAAAGACTACTTTCAGGCTGATGGCTAACAGGAAGACACCCCCATTTTTCAAAATTCCTTTTCCTGTGGCTGTTTCCTGACTGACTCCCTCTATCAGATATCCCCCTGAAGCAGCTGGAATCAACACTCCTCTGCCTACTGGCTTGCCTAGGATTTCCTTTTTAACTCTTTCACGTCCAAGGGTGTTGTGGTTAGCTTTGGGCCAATTGTAGTGGGCTAAAATTGCGAGAGACCATGAGCCTAACTTATAATCGGTCTACTGTCAGCAAAGGGAAGTATAATAGCTCTATTACAAATGACTTCTTCATGCGGAAAACGTATAAATCATGGCCAGGATGGCGTAACATGAGCTGTTCTTTGGTTTATTATTTCCATTTTCAGAGTATACTTAGTTATGCTGTATGCTAGGTCAAGATTCCCAAGGCATAACGAGACAATGGATGCATGAAGTCTTTGTAGACATTTATACGTAGATTCAAATTTGGGTTCTGTCACTTACCAGCTTTGGGAATATGACAAGTAATTTCGCCGACGTGCACCTCAATGACCGCATCTCTAAAGTGGACGAACGGTGTGTCCTTCACAAGACCCCCGGGAGGATCAGGACTTTCTATGTAAAGGACTTAGTTAGCACCACCTCTGCCTTTAGCAGACTCTTGATAATTGGTAACTATTCTGAATTCCAACTTATATGTTACAGGTAAAACTCATTTTTTTCTATAAAGAAAAACTTTAAAATTGTAACCAGAATTTTCATAATCAAAGAGCTCAAACGAGTTGCTCAGCCCCTGCTCTGGGTCCAGTTGTTTTGAGGACACGCTGGAGAGCGCTTCCTTCGTCATATCTCACCCGCCTTCTTGCCAATGCAGGTGCAAGCCCCGAACCAACCTGAAGCAACAGCAGCTCCTTGAACTCAGACCTCTCGTGGCCTCAGGCTTCCCATCCGATGGACTCCCTCATTGAAGCCTCTGGACGCATACTTAAAAGAGATAAACATCTCACCTTAAGGGGTCTATGACAACCAGCTAACAAATAACCCAGTGAATCTTCAATCAGTCCCCAGCACACCCTCCCACTGGACAAAATGTGAAAACAGAAACAGAAAACGCATTTTCCCCGCAAGAATCCCTGTTACATATACTACCTTGACCTGCGCCTTAACAGTTCAAATCATGAAACTGAGAACCTTTTACGGTTACTGGGAAAATTCATAGTTTATCATATTTTGTCGGCTGGAGAGGAAGAAAAGAATTGGCCAGGTTCCTGGGGGAAAGATAGCCTGTCATATTTGCTGAGATTTATTTATGAAAAAGCACTCAGGATGATACTTTCGTGCAACACGCTCTCCTCCTGCTCAGAGCACCATTAAATGCAAAGCGAACAGGAGAGGCTCCCAAACTGCCCGGACTGAAGGTAAAGGAGGGGACTAAATAAAGGGGTGGGGGACACTCTCAACTGGCATCACTTAAACCTCTTGATTATTTAAACTTCTGCAGAATAATGATTGCATATTTGAAAGTAATACATCTGTTCCTTTCCCTCCCCGCCCCCATGTGGTTTTCTAATCCCGAGGTAATTACGTTTTGACAAAAATTTATTGGGACATCTGTTTTTTCCCTTAGATCTGCAGGTCACTGTGTGACTCTAACAGCAGCCCAGCGGAGAGCCGCGCTGGGGAAACCGAGCACAATGGCTGGCGAGATCCAGGGCGCGCTGGGCGGTGGGTTTCAGCGTGAGACAGAAAGGACAGTCCCCTGGTGCCACCAGCCCATGCCCCGTGTGCCGCCTGGCTTGGTGCTCAGCGGGGGATTCTGGCCTCCGAGGGGAAGGGGATCCATGATATGGCAGGGGAGGGGAAGGAGGGGAGGGAGAAGGGCTGGCTGGTAACAGGCTGGCAGTGTGCATCAAGATTCATGCATTTTCTAGGTTGGCATCCAATATAAAAATAATTCATGGAGGGAAGAAGATGGGGATGCAATGCACAGGCCATATGTTTGGAACCCCTGCCCATAACGGCTGGCTGTGGTTACCAGCGTCTGGCGCCACCAACTAGATTAAATGATGGTACCCTACGGAGGCACAGAAATCAGGAAGAGTCCTCTAACTTCCAGCATTTGAGAAAACAGGATAACCCAGGAACTTTAACCATACCTAAAACCTCTCTTTGAATTTTTTAAAAGCACAACTTCATGTCAGTCCACTCTTTTTGGTGTCTAAACGGCCAAAACTTGCTAACTTCTATTTTTTTTCTGCAAATCTCAGCTCTCATAGGAAATGCCTATATCAGAATTCCACAGGGAGTGCCTTTTCTCCCTGTTTTTCCACCTTTGAGCTCTCATAAGGAAGTCTGTTTTCCTGAGGTGTCCAACCCAATATCTAACGTTTAAAAAAGAGTCTGACTGACTTGCCTCTGTGCCAAATGAAACTTTGGAACGTCGTGAGGTGTTTCTGCCATTAAGAACTTCATTAAGAATTTCAGTAAGTAAATAAAGTTCCATTTCCCTTTCCTCTAGTTTATTGATTAAAAAAATACAAGGAATCATAACCAAGATATTTTATAAGGACACAAGACAACACTCAACCACTTCCTTTTTTCCTGAAGAGGATCAAAATATTATTACAGTGATTACGTACAAATACCCACTCCCCCGGACCAAATATAAGAAAGTAAGATAGCTCTGGGTAGAACAGCACATCTCTTCCGTGAATGGATAAAAGGCATGCTATTTCTTAAATTTCTCTATGAAGTACTGAACAAGAGAGTTTCCAGTTTTCAGATGGGACCATTGAGACAGAGAGGCAAGGAACTAAAGGTCGTTAAGAAGAATGTTCGTCTGCCGTGCTGGGCATAGAGCTAGGCTCTGGATCTCAGTTCTAGGTTCCATTCTTTTGATTATCAAAGTGTCCAATGATAAGGAACCATCCAGTGGATTCTACAGAATCCTGGTTTCCCATGAGGTAACTGCTAGTCTGTGGGGAGAAAAAAAAAAGTTTTCTTTAGAATGAGTTTGGAAATACTGAGTTAAAACCTTAAACAGCGGCGCCTGGCTGGCTCAGTCAATGGAGTGTGCGACTCGATCTCAAGGTTGTGAGTTGGAACCCCACGGTGGGCGTAGAGATGACTTAAAAATAAAATCTTAAGGGGCGCCTGGGTAGCTGGGTCAGTTGAGCATCTGACTCTTGATTTTGGCTCAGGTCATGATCTTAGGGCCGTGAAATTGAGCCCTGCGACCAGCTCCATGGTCAGCGAGGGGGAAGTCTGCTTGTCCCTCTTCCCCGGCTCTTCCCCTTTTGCTCTTTCTCTCTCGATCTCTAAAATACACAAATAAAAAATATTTAAAAAATAAAATCTTTTTTAAAAAAAGCTTACACAGGTTCTTTAAGGCTGGGAGTCTTTCATTTTCCGTGAATTATGGAGCTCAAAGACAGGAAAAGTTGATGGGGGTATCTTAGCTCACATTGCCATAGCAGGACACCAGAGGGTAGGATGGGGCTTAAACAACTGAAATTCATTTCTCATAGTTCTGGAGGCTAGAAGTCCACGATCAGGGTTCCAGCATGATTGGATTTTGATGAGAGTTCTCTTCCTGGCTTGCGGCTGGCTGCCTTCTTGCTGTGTCCTCACATCAGGGACAGAGGGGCTCTGGTGTCTCCTTCTCTTCTTCTCAGGGCACTCATACCACTGCGGGGTCTGCATCCTCATGGTCTCATGAAACCCCATTACTTCCCAAAGCGCGCACCTCCTTATACTATCCCATTGGGGGTTAGCACTTCAACACGAATTTCTGGGGCGACACATTCAGTCCACAGCAGGGTGTTGCCAGAACTTTTTGACTGCAGGATAATGCGGTTTAAGAAATGCCGAACTAGACTCCCCATCATTTGATGATACAAAATGAATATCCTAATTGTATCATGCAACAGAGCACATAGAAAGTACTCAATTATTTTTGGAATGAACTCATTCACTCTTCATGATATTTATTTTTGTACCAGAATGTAGAAAATGAGTCATGGCAGCAGTACTAACCATGGTCAGGGAACTAGAGAGCTCGGGTGTGTGTGTGTGTGTGTGTGTGTGTGTGTGTGTGTGTTGGTGGGGATTAGGCTGAGGGAGGATGTTGCAGTCCTTTCTTCTCTGTTGCCTTTTTTTTTTTTTTTTTTGAGAGAGAGAGAGTGCGTGTGGGGGGTGGGCGTGGGGCAGAAGGAGAGGGACAGAGAGAATCCCAAGCAGACTCCACGCCCAGCACGGAGCTGGAGGCAGGGCTCGATCTCATGACCTTGAGATCATGACCTGAGCTAAAATCAAGACTCAGATGTTTAACTGACTGAACCACCCAGGTGAACCTTCTCTGTTGCTCTTCTAACTAAGGCTTTATTTGAACAAAAATTATTGGGACTTTTGAATTAAAATTCCTAAAAACCATTGTTTTACTCTTTTGGTATCTCACCTATTTTTTTAATTCTTTCTTTTCCTCATCCTAATTTTCTCACTTGTTTTTTGTTTTCTTGTGGTATTGTATTGGAATTGCCTAGTTTATTCATAAATGCAGACACAAACCTACTTTACTACAGTGGGGTTTTTTTGTTTGTTTTGTTTACTTCACTTCTCCAAAGCAGAGGAATCAAGTTCGATATGTAGAACAAGAAGAAACTTTCGGGATAATAAATTTTAATTTCTTCAGGCTAGATCTTGTAGAAATAGTTGGAAAGAATATTGACTCAGGCTTTTCACTTGGGGGAAAAAAAACCCAAATCTTTAGTAATGTGAGCTTCCAGAATCTAGGATATTCCTCATGCTATTTCTTAACATGAAACGCTGCTCCCTTTCAGTTCTTCCCATCAAATCCTAGCCATTCTCTAAGAAGCAACTTAAACACCTCTCCCTAAGTCTTTCCCAGGTCCCCAGGGGAACCCACCGTTCCTCTCTGGTGCTCACGTCGCTCCGCTGTCTTCCACTCTGTGCCTCACTTGAATCATCCACGAAATGGGAATAATAATATTGCCCCTGCATCGCAGTAAATCTTGTACTCTACAGTCTGCCATGCGTCATCGGCGCTTCCCTGCTCCCTAAGACACAGCATGGTACCAGGAAAGTGCTAGGTATCTAATGAACGATTGTTTGTGGAGACCAGCAGAGCACCGAGCTAGGAATTAGGAAAGCGCGGTCGGGGCCCTGCCTCAGCCTCCAACTTTCTGCTTGACATTGGGAAGCTCACTCCACCTCTCTGGCCCACACGGGCTCATCTTGGAGACGAAGCAGTTGCGTTGGGTGATCTCCACCTGCAGCTGTACCCGAATGTGGCAGAGCTTTCTATGACTGAAATGCACTAACATTTCCTTCCCAGAAGGCAGTCAGTCCTGCCCCATCAGAAAACAGCCAGTAGCCCAGAGAGGACACTTGGTGCACAGGTCCCACACTGACATTTAAGTAGAATACAGATGAAAATCTCTCCACGCCCAGATGAAAATCATCTGGTCTTCCCCGAACTTATTTTCCCGTCACCCACGTATTCGCAATCACTGTTTCGATTTTCCCCTCTTAGACGTCATGGAGGCATCTTTCAAGAAAAACAATACGCGCGCAACCCAGCAGCTTGCTTGGAAGCGCTCGGATGTGCTCATGGGAGCATGGGGGCTCGTGCGTCTGAGCTCCCTCCGCGCACAAAGGGCAGCAGCTGGATGCGCAGCCTGCCGAGGGCGAGCAGAGGGCCCTCTGCCAAACGCTGCTCCTTTAATTCACCTAAACGCTGACCTTGAAAAATTGCCCTTTATGGGATGTGATGAGGTGTGAATTCAATCTCCATCCTCACTTGGGTCTTGTCATTTTCTGCGCCGTGATTGCCAGTTGTCCCAGACAACATCAACTGGGCCGGCAGAGGGTTGGGGAGATTGACAAGGTCCTCTGGGGAAGGCTGACATCAAAAGACCCTGCAAACTCATTTCAGTCATGGGCCTCTCTCTTGCCATTATGATTTTTTTTTTCCTGGCTGCAGTCACACCAGGTTGGTACCGTTTCAGTGACATCACCCACGCGGCTTAACTCTACCTTCTTTGATGAGCGAGCAAAAGGGGTGCTCCTCTGAGATGAGGCTCAGGAAGGTTCTTTGTGTCTTCCCTTTTAAGAATTCTCCAGCTCCTGACCCAAACCAACTCACTGCACACTTATTCTGAATGTTCCAAAATGGTGAGAGAGGGGAGCAGGCATTCTGCGATTTTTCTTGCGCTCAAAGAATCAAATGCAGTCAATTTAACTTCATCAAATCACTGACAACAGACGCTGATACAGAGGATGGAAAATATGCGAGGCCAGAGAACAGCCAAAACCCTACAGTTTCTATCAGTATTAAAGCCAGATGTTCCACGGGCTGTTCAAATTTGATAAAACCCACCAACGATAAAGGCTTCTCCTGGGATCGGTGGGTCCCGGGGCCCATTCATCAGTACGTGGGTCACATGGCAGTACACCAGGCTAACAGGCAACATTTACTACAACACCGGGGTTTCTGGGGCGGCCAGACGGGTCCTCCTTTGTCTGTGGGCTTCTATAGGGTGTCGTAGATCTGTTTATACCACACTCGCCATGGCGACGTTTATCTGATATGGACAAAAGTCATTTTGATTCTTGAATTAATAACACTTGAGTCAAGCCTATGATTCAACAAGAGGTATTCCAACAGTGTGAGTGAAGGCAATGTTTTCTTTGAGGCCAATTAATACAGCAACAAACGTTTGGCTGAAGTGACCCAAATATGCAGCGAGGAAGTGTTACCGTGCTCTGAAAACCATCGAGCCATCCTTACAGTGAGTGAGTGGATGGGAAGAAAATAAGTAACTGCCCATCCTGTCTGCATGGACCTCGAATCAGAGCCCAGGCAAGGTCACATTTGAAGGAGGACTCGTGGAGGTGGCTTTTGCTCAGTCTGCCAGCCTGTCTGACCACATTGGAAAGTACGAGAGGGCCCTGCACACAGCAGTGACTGTGAATTCACCTTCTAGCCCTTCCTCCTTGTCCCTGTGATGACTGCAGGCTGCATTTGGCCCCATCCTCTTTGTATCTGCCCCCAAACTGTAGCCCCCACAAGGGTCAGGTGACTCGATTTCACGGCAAAGCTTTTCTGGGAAGCAGATGGAGCCCCAGGGGCTCAGGTAAATGGCTTTCCCTCCTTCCTCCTCACAGTTCCCAAACAGAGGTTTCCTTTTCTTTCCTCCATTGAAAAATTGCCAAAACCACTCCATACTGTACAGCTAACCCCAAAACAGGCAACGGAGAATGATGTTAATTTAAACTTCTGCCTTATTAAGTAACAAAACCCAGAAATAATGTGATCAAAGCCAAAAGACACAAACTTCTGCCATCTTTCTTGAGATAAAAGGAGCAAAACACCCATTAACCGAAGGAGGCTTGGACACTTAATAAAAATAGCTAATTAAGTGTTGGAGTAACTTAGCATTTTGCCTCCTGAGCCCTGCAATACTCAAGACTAGCCTGTATCCCCTCCAATCTCACTCCTTCCTGCTGTGACTCAGGCCGTCACATAATTCTTTTCTCGTTCCCTTCATTGTGTGCCAAGGACTGTTGTATGCGCCGGGAGCACAGGAGCCAACAGGAGACCCGATCCTCATTCTCGGGTAGCTTATGCGAGGGGTAGTAGGGGGGTGGGCAGGGCAGGTCAAGCAGGTGTTAAGTGCTTGGATGAAAATAAATGAGTGTGAGAGGAGTGAAGGGCAGTGGGACAAGATAGAGGCTGCTTGTTGGCCATCTCATCTGAATCCTGAAATGCGCACAAGAATTTCTCTTGGAACAGAACCTTCTCCTCTTGTGTGTGCCGTTACAAGCTCGGTTTTTCAACGGTGTGAGTGAACTCCTTGCTTCAACTCAACACGAGCTCTACTTGCTTTTCCCATTTTAATCTGCGAATAGTTTTGAACCCCTATCCTACACCAAATATATGGCCACAAAAGAGGGCCGGTTCCACTCAACCAGAGCCCATCGTCTGGTTAGGAAGGCAGACTTGCACATCAGTAACTCCAGTGGGTGTAAATGTGGCCCCTTAGTATTCAGGGCCACAGAGTCATCTGGGTGGGGAGTTAAACATGGGGATGCCTGGAATCCAGCCTAGGTCTGCCAAATGAAGATCTCCATCCGGAAGGGAGCCATGGCATTTGCGTTTCAATCAACTGCCTCCTTCCCTGAGATTAATTATAACGCAAAACAAAGACTGAGAACTACTGGGGTTGAGAAGAGAACCTGGGACTTGGCGGTCAGTCACTACAGCTCTTTAGGGCAGGTCCGAGGTCGTATCTGGTTTGCAGTTCTGGGTTTTTAATATAGTACCTAGTCCCAAGTGCGACTCTACCAATGCAAACATTAATGAGAGAAGATACAAGTTCAAATCAAGGACACACTTGATTTAGGTTCCTGGGTAAGGGAGGAAGGAATCTCTCCCCCGATGAGTGTTGTGTAATTGAAATGAAATAAACTCAGGAAGAGCAACTATCACCGTGCTTTTCAGGTAATAGATGTTCTGAGATGGTGAGTTTTCACTAGCTGTGGCTTCCCTCTGCAGAACCCATCGTGATAAATGCTGATATATAGCAGAATGTCCTCAGGATAATTTCATTTGAAGAAACAATTCTATCATTAAAGATCATTGAAAAGCACTGCTCTACAACGTTGTGGTCTTTTCCTCCCAGGTCATCGTATCAGTTTCTTTTCCACCACTGAACTTACTACAATCAGTATCGGCAAACAATAGAACGAATTTAGACGTTGTACTTGGAGCCTAGCGCTTGCATAATATCTTCCCATCCAAATGTCTTTCTTCCTTATAAGAAGATAAAAACATGATCAGACTTTTACTGAAAAACTGTAAGAGAATAAATGAATCCAATGAGACCCCATGGGCTCTGGATTACAAGTGCTCAGGGGAGGGCGGAAACCAAAGAAAGGCCAATACGCATCTTCTCCAACGTATTGTTGAAGATTGAAGTATGGTTAATTAGCTCTTTATTTTTACAAAATATTTTAAATCTGCTTACAATTAGAAGATTAATTAACTTTTCCGTTTCCCCCTTATGACTTTTTAACCAACGAATCAGTGAAAATTCTAGCTAAGATGGTTGATGTGTCAGAGACTGCTACTTGCCTACCAAGTAGCCATTCTCTCCTTATGAACAAACATTAATTTTATTAAGGAAGGAAATGGACCCATTCAAATATGTAAGCGACCTCCCTTACAACTAAAGTATATCATGTGAAAGCATTAAGATTGATAGAAGTGAGTACAAATGGCAAAGAGGAACTTCAGAAAATCTCTTAAAACAAGACTTCCCACACATATATTGCCCTTCATGTATCTAGTTTTCTCAGTCTGAACATGGACATGATGGCTGGCACACCAGCAGTCATCTTGAGAGCACGAGGTCAAGCATTACACCCAACAGATGGTGGAGCACAAAGCCAGAGGGACCCTAAGACTTTGATACCAGGCTGAGTACCCATCTCCAAATATATTTTATAGGAGAGAAAAACAAACTCCTAATATCTTCAAGTCACTTCTGTGTTTTACTTTTTCATTTCTTTTACTGACAACCAAACAGAATTCATAACTAAGACAGTAGGAAAGCCAAAGTACAATAAATGAAGCTAAGTTAAGAGTATTTCCTATATAACAGGAAGCATTATCTGCCAGAAGTCTGCCCACGAAAGCATGTTCAGGTGAGATTTCCTGACTTTTTCATGTTTCCAGATCTGAAAGTTTTGGAAAGCGTATATGAACAGTAAAGTACATGGGCTGTTATCCAGAGAGAATCACGTTGTGTTTGCCCAGCACTGCACAATGAACAGTGTTAGATATGAGTTGTCAACGATTCTAGAATGTTACATTTTAAACCATTTTCAAGAGGGACACATTGTATATGAAAAGGCCATTTAGGGTCATTAGCTGAGATCATTTTCAGACTTGCCATATGATTGTAACATTAAATGTCACCCCTACCTACTGCCTCTTTGCTTAGCCTTTGTATCAGTTCTCTTAAGCAATATGGACTAAAGAGCATGAAAGCACTGGGTCCCCATTAGGCTTCCCCCAAAGCTATGCCAAAGCATAGGAAGTGTGCGTTGAACACATTTATATATGTGTCAGGTATAGAAAACAGCAAACTTAAACAGAGCATGTCCTTTGAAGTCCTGAAGTTGACTAATGAGCTGGATGGGGAATGGCACTGAGAATATTTCCCTCTGGCTTTTGCAAGACAGAGGCATGCAGCCAGGCTCAGGAAATCCACTCAGCAAGGCACTGGGCAAAAAAAGATCAACCGGGATCTTAGAGGCACTCAGACAAAGCCATCAGCAGACACGGTGGCAAGCTGGAGTGCCAAGAACATGGCCAGTAAGTGCTAGAAGCAGCCAACCTCAGAGACCCTCGGTAAACACCCCAAATGGCAGCAATCTTGTCCTGCACCTTCCTTACCAGTAGGGACCAATGATGCGGATGGACGTGTAAAAGATTGTGATTTACCTGGCAGCATTCCTAATTTCTGTAGGCAGGACACACTCTGTACGTACATATAGACATGCAAGAAGTCCTTTTAGTTAACCAAAGACAGTGATGCTTAAGGAGGTTAAATCAGTTGGCCAACATGACACAGCTTATAAGCAACAAAGCCAATGCTCGAATTTGAGGCTGTCTGCCTCCAAAACTCATATTTATAACTCCCATGTTATGTAGGCTCTCTGAAAGGAAGACCTTCCCAAAGTTGATGGCCAATGGTCCTTACTGAGAATTCGTAAGAAAAAGAAGAGTCCCGCTGTTTTGATGAGTAGGTTGGCTTTAATCTTATAGGCAAGGCTTAATTTTCTTGAGCTTATTGAAATATTGAAAGTAGTTCATGGATTCCTACAAAGAATGTAAAGATTCTAATTTGGAAAACAAGGGACCCAGGGGGTGTGGGGAGAGGTGGAGTGAGAGAAGTCGCTATCACAGGGACAGTCAAGCTTTGATAGTTTGACTGTGCCAAGTGATTTCTTTATTTTTCTAATTATGGCTTCCCCATCTCCTGAGGTATAAAGTCCAAATTTCAGTATATAGTTACAACTGCCCTAAGAAAGCAATAAAATATCTTTATATACCTTGACTGGAGCCTAACACTTGCAGGATATCTCCCCACCCACTGTCCCCATGGACCTCATGCATCAACTGGAGAACTGGCTAGATAACTCAGTCATCCCAGAACACACTCACACTGGTGTCCCAGGACCCCGCTACATTCCACTGCTTTGGATTACTTTCTATCGTCACCTAAAATGGCCTTCCCCTGTGCCCAACATGGCAAAACCTTATCTGTTCTTTTTTTTTTTTTTAATGTTTTTTTATTATATTATGTTAGTCACCATACAGTACATCCCCGGTTTCCGATGTAAGGCTCAATGATTCATTAGTTGCGTAAAACACCCAGTGCACCATGCAACACGTGCCCTCCTCACTACCCATCACCGGTCTATCCCATTCCCCCACCCCCCTCCCCTCTGAAGCCCTCAGTTTGTTTCTCATAGTCCATAGTCTCTCATGCTTCATTCTCCCTTCTGATTACCCCCCCTTTCTTTATCCCTTTCTTCCCCTACCGATCTTCCTAGTTCTTATGTTCCATAGATGAGAGAAATCATACGATAATTGTCTTTCTCTGCTTGACTTATTTCACTTAGTATTATCTCCTCCAGTGCCGTCCATGTTTCAGCAAATGTTGAGAACTCGTTCTTTCTGATAGCTGAGTAATATTCCATTGTATATATGGACCACAACTTCTTAATCCATTCATCTGTTGAAGGGCATCTCGGTTCTTTCCACGATTTGGCTATTATGGACAATGCTGCTATGAACATTGGGATGCATATAGCCCTTCTCTTCACTATGTCTGTATCTTTGGGGTAAATACCCAGTAGTGCAATGGCTGGGTCATAGTTATCTGTTCTTTAAAACAACAACAAAGAAAGGTTTATTTATTTATTGACGAGGGAGGGAGGGGGTAGGGGCAGAGGGAGAGGAAGAATCTCAAGCAGCCTCCCCGCCTTGAGGGCAGAGCCACACATGGGGCTCCATCCCACGACTCCAACACCATGACCCAAGCCAAAATCAAGAGTCAAATGCCCAACCAACTGAGCCACCCAAATGCCCCAAAACGTTACCTGTTCAAACCCCACTCAAATACCAACTCTTCTGAAAGCTTCCCTCGAGCCAGATGTCTTTACTTTACCCCTTTATTGCCCAAACTGAATTGGCCCAAGAGAATTTATCACCCTCAGCACTTTGCTTAGGTCTCTGTTTGATAACACTGTAATGTTTATTCATTTTGTTTGAGGGTGTCTATGAGCCAAGTACAGTAACTTACTCGTCTATGAGTCTCCAGAGTCTTACCAGTACCTGATACCTCATGGACAGTCAAGACTGAATGCAGGGATGAACTGTAGTGATGAATTCAATAGAAATCAAGTTAAAAAAGATCATATTTTAGCATAATGTGATTCAGATGTTTTCCTGGGTTTGTTAGACCTTCACAATATAAAATATTTTGTGAAAGTCTAAGAGCAGAATTCTATTTAAAACAAAAGGGAATTAAGGGGCGCCTGGGTAGCGCAGTCATTAGGCGTCTACCTTCGGCTCAGGGAGTGATCCTGGCGTTCCGGAATCGAGTCCCACATCGGGCTCCTCCGCTGGGAGCCTGCTTCTTCCTCTCCCACTCCCCCTGCTTGTGTTCCCTCTCTCGTTGGCTGTCTCTCTGTCAAATAAATAAATAAAAAATCTTTAAAACAAAAGGGAATTAATTCTACATACCCCAAAAAAGTTGCATTCATTTTCTTACTCGCTCTTTTTCCAGTAGTTTCCTCTAAAAGTCTGCAATTTCTGTGGTTTAAGGTCTTGGTTCATAAAAACCCTTCAGGAGCCCCCATGGTTGGCTTTTGAATGCCTGAATCACTGATTCATTGCATCTAATATGGGAACGTACCTGAGCAAGAATTTTGGACAAACTTCTGGATTCCTGGTACACTCTAACATCTCTAATAACCAATATTTATTGAGTGCTCATGTGTGTTGATGCTTTTCTAACACTTTCCATGTATTAACTCACCTAAACGTTTAGAGGCTGAGACAAGGTCCAACTCTAACAGAGGTCATTACACATAGCGAAGAGAAAGGAGACAGATAATACAGGAATTTCAGCTCAGGACCCCTCAAGTTTCCCCAGTAATAGTAAGATTTTCCAGAAAAATCTACCTGATACCCAGACCAATATCAGTGCTCAAAATACCTACTGAATATAGAATTTACTTCATCTTGAAGAGTTTTTGAAGATACAGTAGAATTGTTACGTGAAGAAACAAATACCAGTATCTTAATTTTTTTTTAATTTTTAAAAGATATTTTATTTATTTATTTGCCAGAGAGCGAGCACAAGCAGGGGGAGTGGCAGGCAGAGGGAGAAGCAGGCTCCCCACTGAGCAAGGAGCCGGATGTGAGACTCAATCCCAGGACACTGGGACCATGACCTGAGCCGAAGGCAGACACTTAACCGACTGAGCCACCCATGTGTCCCGACAAACACCCATATTTTTTTAAAAATGAGCAGAACAGAAACCCTCAGACCAGGACAGACAGCAAAGTGAGATCGGGGAGACCTCAATTTAAACTCTTGTTTCTGGCGGTTGGTAACCACAAGGAGAAAGTGACTTAACCTCATTGAGCCTTAGTCCCCTGAGCCCTCCTGCTACAGATAGAATAGCTTAACCGTCTTACAGTGAAGGCTCCTTCTAAAATGCTCGTGACCGTGGGAGGTACTTTCAGACGTGGAATGAATGTATTTCTTTCCCTGTCTCCTTCCGTGTTGGTTTCAGCACACAGGGCACTGCTGCTGGGTCTTGGGTGTAACCAGCAATCCAGCTGCTCCCCTTTGAACACACACCATTCTAACCCTCAGGGGTGAACTGACTGGCCAAGAGATGCTCTCGTGTGCTGCTCATTCGTTCCATCTTCCACTGACAAACAGTCTCCCTCAGACTTGCTAGAAACGCCTCATCTCCTTGTAACTTCTAATCCTTAGTCCTAGTTGTAGACATTTGACCCTAACAAAACTAGTCACGCCATTCTCCCATGTGATAGAATTTCAATATTTGACAGTGGTGGGTGGCCCAATCCTTCCAGATAATCCTTCGAGGTCAAATAGCAGGTGTCATCAACCTCAGTTTTCCTTGATACTTATAGCACTGAAGCTGAGTTTCACAGTAGCTCTTGAGAGTAAAATACGGTTTTCTAAAAATATGAGGATGTCACAGCTACATCTTTGCAATGAGACTGGAAACTTGGTCAACCATTAGTGTGCAGGCTTTCACACGTGTGTGGAATTTCAAAAAGAGCACCTTGGATGACAAAGGCCTCACGGGAGACAAAATGTCTATCATCTCGTGTGAGGCTTTCTGTTTGAGCTAGTTGACCAGTTCAAAGAAATGGAAAAATCACCCTGGAAGGTTTCCTCTACTTGTCCTAAAAGATTATTTTTAATATCCCCTAAATTATTCTCTGATGCTGCTCCAGAAAGGAACCTAAGTAAGGAAGCCTTCTTCCCTCCTCCTCCTCTTCTTCCCTTTCTCCTTCTCCTGCCTCCTCTTCTTCCACCTCCTCCTCCACCTTCTCCTCCTCTTCCTCCTCATCCTTCTCCTTCTTTTATTTTTTAAAATATTTCATTTATTTATTTATTTGAGAGAGAGAGAGAGCACAAGGGCGGAGGAGGGGCAGAGGGAGAAGCAGACTCCCCACTTAGTGGGGAGCCTGATGTGGGGCTCAATCTCATGACCCTGAGATCATGACCTGAGCCAAAACCAAGAGTCGTATGTTTAACCAACTGAGCCACCCAGGTGCCCCCTTCTCCTTCTTCTAAATTAGAAGGCCGGGAATATACTGCTTGAGTGAGATGACCAGACCACACTAGACAGTGTTTGTTGGAATAAAGAATATGTAAAATTAAAAAAAAAATGCTTGATTTGTTGCATGACTCAGATGAAACATCATGTTTAATTATCATCAAGCTTCCATGACCATTTGGGATCCTTCTGTGGCGAATGGTAATGGGCTGGGTCTCCAACAGTGATTCTCAACTGGTCGCACAGTAGGTTTACCTGAGGAGCCTTCCAGGTGGCCAGGTGCGTTCCCCCATGAGGCTCGAATGTGTAGAGAACCACTGGCATAGAAAGAACATGGTGACCTGTGGAAGCTGGGGTCGTTAGGGAACTCAGGAAACCCCCCAAGATGGAGTCCCCAGCCTCAGCAGAGAGCAGCTAATTCTGCCCATTACCAAAAAGGCTTGGTCCACTGAGCCTCTTGTCTCCTCACCAGAATGAAACCCTTGTGGCCACAGGTGACCACAGGAGATACATGTTGGTATTGACCCCAAACAGAACAGCATCTTCATCTCTCCTTGTTTCTTCCTCATCCTTTTTTGGCTTCACTATCTCCCCAGGGGCGGCCTAAGGCCACAACACTAGTGAGCAAGTGGATGAAGGCGGCGGGGGCTCCCACCTTTGTAGGCCTCCTAACATTCATCTCTCTCTAGGACTGGTCTGAGGTCGAGATAGAGCAGCCCAACAATAATGGCCACATTGATGATATCTAAAGTGTCTTTCTTGTAGTACCAAGCTAGAAGCTTTGCATCATTTCTAAAATAGACATTACCTTCACTCTGTAGATGGGGATAACGAAACTCAAAAGGATTACGCAACTTGACTCCACACGCATGGCTGGGACCCAACTCTATCTGGCTCTGGAAGCCATGTTTTTCTAGACCATGCTTTTGATCTCTAAATCTTGCCCCGTACAGGGTTTCTTTCCCCTGTGGTGAAATTAAATGAAGTCCAATCCAAGAGAAAACAGCTCTGGGGAAGTGGAGAGAAAGGCCAGGGAGAACAGTGACTAGTCAACCATTCCCACCGTTAGTGTGTACAAGTCCCGTAACCCCCCTATTACTGCTGGTGACAAGGAGGAAGGAATAGGAGCCGGGCAGAGGGCGGGGTCAGCTGGGACCCTTGTGAAAACCAGAAACTGCACAGAACCAGCCATCGAAGAGGGAAGTCGAGTGGGAAGAGGGGTTGGGGTGTCCCAAGAGGTCAGGTAAGGCCAAGGTAACAGGCAGAAATGTTACTTTGTTTTCTCCCCCTTAGGACCTGCTCCTTCTTTTGCTCCTGCCAAGCAAAACTCATTGAACTCTTATCAGATTTTACCAAATCATAGGGAAGGCCCAGAAGTAAAAGGCAGTGAACTGATTTCTGGTTTCATAGTAACGACATCAGAAACCCAATCAGAATGTTGATGAGGAGAAGTGGGTCGGGAGAAGTAGGGGAGTGTGTTTGGGGGCCAGAAGTGTTTTAAGTAAGGAAAAAAAGAAAAAAGAAACAGAAGTTAAGTTTTGCTCTGCGCTGGCTTAAGTTCCACGCTTCGTGACCCTGGCTGGAGAGAAGGCCTTCGTCCCACGGCAGCTAAGGGGAGGGCCGGCTCCTGAGGTTCAAGTTAAGCCCAAAAGCAAAAAGCCTAACTTTTGGTTTGAGCATGCAGTGTTTTTTCCTGAGATTGGGTCAGGTCCTTCCCTGTTCTCCTCCTCTTCTCCAGGCAAGGGGAGGCTGGCACTCATGCTGACAGAGACCCTCCCTGGAGACCAGATCTGCACACGATTCTCAGGCTCCTCCTTCTGCACCATCAGAAGCCAACTGCAGGAAGCCAGTGGTCAGACGGACTTTTCCACAATACCCAGTTAGCACAACGTCAGGTCAGAAGGGTTCTCTGGAAGCCAATACAAACAGAGCCAGGCACATTTTCCCGGGAAACCTGACATCCGGCTCCGTTTCTCAGCCTGGCTGCTGCCCACACATCCATGCTTGTGAGCCAAACCCTGGGGTTGGTTTTCAAATCTTTTTCAAGGTAATGACAAGCCTGTTCCTCAACAGGGACTTAGAATGAGGGTGATCTTGAGAATGGGGGCAGGAGAAACCCCTTTGATGACACCCACCTGTGCCCTACTCTTTTTGGGCAAAAAGGGAGAAAAATAACATACTGGAACATGAAAAAATGCCTAAGGAAGGCTCACTGGAAGAGAAGAAGCTAGAATGGGTGCTAATGAGACAAGACTGAGAGTTTTAGGAAACCAAAGTTCACTTCTTGTGGACTTTGAAACTCCACGTGACAAGCTCTTGGGGGCACTGAGTATGGTGTCAGTCCATAGGGCTGTCCATAAATTCAGCTATAGAAAGACACAAGATCATCAAAACTGATAACAGGAATGACTGGCACTCTTTCTGGTCAATTCTATAACTACTATGCACTGTGATGGGTCATCATCCATCAAGCAGAATCTCATTTAACCCCCCACCACAACCATTTAGGGTTGGTCTCATTGTTCCCATTTTACAGATGAGGAGAGTGAGGCCCCGAGGGTTTTAGTAATTCACTCGGGAAGTTTGGCTCTCTGCCGGGCACCTGTCGTACCTGGCCTCGCTTATTTCAATGAACTGAAGCTGCTCTCAGATGCTAGTTGCCAGGAAATGCTGAAAAGGCACAAGGAGCCCTGTGACAAGGAAGGAGGAAGACCCGTGGAAGGAGGAAGCCAGTTTTGCTTCCTCTTCTGTCCCCCGAGCAAATCACCGGGCTGGCACATGGTTGCTGCCAATAAAGTTTTTTGGGAAAATGAAAGTGGTCATCTTGGCCTCAGCTTCAAGGTGAATTATCTTCCACGACTTGGAAACCAGGAAGCCTGAAAAACTCATGTCCAAGGATGGAAAACTTCTGTAATGTCGTTCATTAAACATAACTAATTCTATGAGATTAATAAATGTTTCATAAGTGGGTGGATGAATACATGAATGATTTCTCTCTCGAAAGTGCTTCAGAGCGAGGCTGGGCTACATTCTTAGGCTCCTTCCTGCCCGATTCCTGTATGTATTGCCCTGTCTCTGTGCCTCTGCTTAGAAGCTTTGGGCTTAGAAGAATTGGGCCCGAAGACAAAGCTTAGCCCTGCGAGATTAGGCACCTAGGACGTCCTGGCTTAAATCACAGTAATGATTTTTTTTACAACATGATTTTAACTTTTAATTTTAAAAAAATTCCAGGATATATTTGACTCTCTCATCTCTATTTATTTCTTCTAGTAAACAAAAAAATTTAAACTAATCCAAGAAAGTTTCTGTGATTCTTTTTGCTCTTTTACAGGAAAGACAGTTCTCCAGACATACCTTCTTTAAGAGTAAAGGGCAGGTAATTTTCCACATTCAAGACTTAGAGTTCTCTACTTGGGGAAGATGCTGAAAATAGACATCTGTTCCATAATCTCAGAGCTTTAGAACTGAAGTGTCTGTCCACACTCACAGACTGGCCTGTTGCAAGACTGCAGGTAATTGGCTCTCCAGTGTGACCATGATGAATTGAGTCGGGAGGAGGAGGCCATTTTTGATCCTGAACCCCCACCTGGTTATGCCTCACCGTTGCCTTCCTCACCTGCCCACAGCAATATGCGTTGGCATACCGCTTTGGCATGTGCAGGGCCATGCGCCGCCATCAATGGAGTCCATTGTTTCGCAGCCGGGCACCTGCACAGCAGGCTCAAACAATGAGGCCATACCAAGAACCCCTCCTTTCTCCTCAGGGCACCCACTGTGAAAGAAAACTTGTTGAGGCCTGGAAGCCCACTTGCATCATAATTAGACTGTTTGGCCAACAGTTAACCACCAACGTCTCCAGGTGAACACACGAAGATACTGTCAAATCTCAGGTAGCTGCAAGGCCACGGGCCCCGCAGTGTTCGCGTCGGACGTGCGAACGCTTCGCCTCCGAATGAATGTTAGGTGTCACGGATAGAAATGCCCGGCCGGCGCTATGATTCTGGGTGCTTTGGTTTTCACAAGGGCACAAGCACCCTTAGGCCATCCTCAGATCTCTAAGATCCTTAGGAGCGAGACCCAATAACCCACCCGAAGCAGGTTTTAGCCCGAGCCACAAAATACCGAATCCCACCCTCACAGAAGGGCCTTCTCGAAGGAGGCGTTAGTATCGTTAGGACAGTTAGTATGATTCGGTTTAAAAATGCTCAATTAGGACAATAAAAATGATTCCATTTAAAAATGTTTTCCTCTTCTTCATACCTCTTATTTACCTGTTGGTTTATTTGAATTTAACCGACATAACAAAGAGGTAATTAAGGATCGTGGCGTTTGCAGTCAGGCATACCTGCGTTTTCAGCTTGGTCCGCCACATCAAAGCTGCTTGTGAATTTAGACTAAATTGCTCAATCTCTGAATCTCTCTTTTTTCATCTGCAAAACGGGGATAATTATAGCCAAACTACTACTGAGAATTAAATTAAATAACGTACGTAAAATATTTAGCCCCGACCCTGACCCCCACTCAGTAATACGTTCTCGAGAGCCGGTGGCTACCATTCGTTCTCTGGTTTTATTATAAGCCCAACGGCCAATGAAGAAAGAATCTGACGGCAGAATAACTGCTGCCCTATTGAGTTTTGAACGTCCACCCTCCCCAGAACTTAATGAGGTTTATAATTTTGAAATTGAAATGGATGACCAAACTCTTAGACCTCACACAAATCCTACGAAACAAGGAAGGGCGATGGTTGCTTTAACCTCTAGTTCAGATCTGGGGTTCAGAGAATTCTAAAGTCTTCAAGTTCTGTACCAATCAAAAAAAAAAAAAAAAGATAACCAAATGATTTCATTGGCCCACATTTTAAGCGAAATGTGAAGCAGTTTGGGTCCGCTGGCCGGATGCTGTGTAAACCCTACTATTTCCCACTATTTACTGGAACAAGTCACCTCATTTCTTGGTGCCCGCGTTTTCTCCTCGGTAACGCGAGAATGTTATCAGTACTTCCCTTTTGTGTCTTCTGAGGACTAAACAAATAGAAGAGAAGTGAAATACTTAGCCCAGGGCCTGACTCAGGCATCATTCAACACATGTCAACTCTGTCCACTCCGGTATCACCGCTCACAAAGTGGTCTCCCTCTTTTTTGAAACCTTTCCTGCACTCGCTGTCCCCTGTTGGGTAGCCTTGTCGCTGTGATGGGAAAAGTCTTGATGTTGGTGGCTTGGTGGGGATTTTTAACACGTGCTATTAATTTGACGTTTTTCCACGCAAACCTCCTTCGAACTGGATGGAGAACGTGCCCTGAGACTTGTCACTGGAGGGGCTGCCCCAAGGAACGGCGCTGCAGAAACAGAAAACAAGCAGAGAGCGCAGGGCCTGGGGCCGCCCGGGTGGATGTCCTTAGCACCAGGCAAGGCGCTCACACTTGAGTAAGTCCTCCCAGGAAGGACGTCAGCTACAGCGCGGCCCCGTTTGGATTTCAGGCTACCTGGGCAAGAGGTCAAGGAGAAAACCCATAGGATCTCCACTGACCCAATGGGTTTCTGTTCTCTGGGACGTGAGATCATTCCAGTATCTAGATTTGGCAGTGCCCCTTCTATCACCCACCTTAAAAATAATCTGGGTCTTTCCTTCTTAAGGACTGCACTTACATGCAAAGTTTTATAAGCATATAAAAGTTAAATGTAGTTATATGGTTTAGGTAGTTTAACTGATTAATCAAAATTCAGAGTAGATAAAGTCAGAACTTGTCTGAAAAAACTGAAGATCCGTTTATGTTTTATTTGTGAGGAACCCATAAATGTATCAGAAAAAGGCATGGACATTCAGGAGTCGTTTAACTCTGCCGTGCTCCACCCACTCTAATTATAATTCGGGGACTGTCACGGGGCTGGGTCAATCAGGTAACCGATAGGTTTATATTCAAGTCGCTGTGGTCTTCATCCTTTCTCGTGACCTAGGAGCGACAGCCGCATTTTTATATTCTTTACTTTTTTCCTAATTTAATACAATTCTTGCTTTTCCCAGGCCACGCCTCACACATTAAAATGTTTAAGATCATTAAAGACGGTTTGATTACCTCCTGGTTTGCACCTGTACTTTCTCCCAAATGAAGGACGCAAAGGTGAGAATTCTTTCCTTTCCTTTCCCCTGCCTGTGTTCGCAAAAAGGTACAGAGCAGCATTCATTAGGCTTAACCCTTGACTTCTCAATGTGTGTGGGGTTTTTTGAAAAATCTGCAATGTTAGTGTTTAGATTTACAAGTAGGTCAGGATATTTTTTCTTTGGGTTACTGCTACCTCATCTGAACACTCATTTGGAACTGATGGCTCGATCGTGAAATAGCCTTAGTATTTCACAAATACAAGTTCACAGCTAACGGGAAAGCCAAAAGTGTGTGCTCCCCTTTACTGCGCATTCTGAAAATTCCAGGTTCCCTTTAGTTTTGCATGGACTCTTCTTCACTAGCAATCAACTCTTTCTGGACCAGAAAAAATCCATTATTCTTGATTCAGCCAGTGCCATCGACTTAAGCAAGAATTATCAAACTGTTAAGCAATGGGGATGTTTAAGTATTCTGGGTAAATCTGGTGTAGTGTCACAAACACTAGGCTGTTGACATGTTTGTATTTTTACAAATTAGACAAAGAAAGGCAGTAAAAACGGATATTGGGTTGAAATTTTGTTTGGAGGTATTTAAATTTGGATTTCTTATCATGATAAATCTCTACATGTCACTCCTCTTTTATGCGTCTCTGGAGAGATGTAAAGTCACTTTTTTTTTTTTTTTGAACCGACAAAAAGAACTTTGATTCAGGAACAGTCCGTAAAAACGTGAGAAAGAGTAATAGGGAGACACGTGTGATCAGTACTGGGTGGATCTGACCCAGCATTCTAAGTCCGAGAAGATTCCCCCGTCCCTCTCAACCCTGAGGGGCTCTGGGCAGCTGGTGGAGGAGGTGGGCCTGGATCCCGCGCAGGCCTTGGCCATAAACAGCGCAGGTT